>NW_015640451.1:325315-359928 GCF_001515625.1 Sinocyclocheilus rhinocerous
AACACCCGCTGAGTGCCATGAAACAGCTTGAAAGATCAAAGACTTTTGAATCAGTATTTTCATAATGATTAAGTATGTTTGTAAACCATTTCTAATCACATAGCTTTTATTATAGCATAGAATATATTTTCTGCCTCATTCTGTGATAAGAAGCCACATCAGATCACAAAAGGAAGTTATTTCAAAGACTCGACTAATGTTGTGAAGTAAAAACAAGTTATAATGTTCTCTTTTGTTGGACAACAGGTTTAGAAAGGATTATCATTGCATGTCATTATAAGGGAAGATGCTCAGCGTGTGTTGCTTTTTCAAATATAAGTGGGGAGGTGTTTCCTCATCTCAGCACGTGAACTCACAGGCACACACACACAGCCAATTCTGAGTAAAATAAAACACAAATATTATTTAAACACAAAACTGAAAATCCGCAATTCACACACGTGTATTGAACAGTGGATGTCGTACCGAATGGTTTGATGTTATATCGAGAATTGTGACATCCCTAAAATAAATAAGTAAATATGTATGTGTGTGTGTGTGTGTGTGTGTGTGTGTGTGTGTGTAAGTAATGGACATTCCTTCTAAGAAACCATCAGTGTTTTTCATCCATCAGTCTCCTCCTGAGAGTATGTGAATAATATGCAGGTGTTTGTGTAACTACACATTCCAAGAGTCTCTCGCTCTCTCTGAAGTGTTTAAACAAGAAGAAACTGAACTGTACAAAGGAAATGAAAGAATTTAGGGAGGCTTTAGTGGTCTCTTTGTTTGACCGAGTGTGTGTGTGAAGGGAGGTCCTGATTTGCCACTGAGAAAAGTATGAAAAGCCTTCAGGGGGATTTCCTCCAAAAGAAAGACCTCCTCCTCCTCCTCCTCCTCCTCCTCCTCTTCTCCGACCCTTTACTTGCTCTCTCTCTCTCTCTCTCTCAAGCATTTTACAGTCGAGACAAAACGGCGCAGTCAGCCGACGACAGACCGCTTGACACTTTACATTTCTCAGCAGACGTCGCACTCTTGTACAAACTTACAATAACTTGCTAAACAATGGATCTGATCCACTATAGTCCAAATCTACCAGCCGTCTCAAACCGGACACCATGGAAGCACCTCTGGATGTGAGACTATCATGGGAATGCTGCCATTACCAATGCAGAACTAAACTGGGAATTTTTCTCTGCTGGAGGCACAGATTTTAGGATGACAACTCAGTAGCCGCGATTCAGTCGTCAAGATGGTAAATAAGACTCGTTCATTTGAGTTTTTACACACACGGTCGGTGTTGTTGTGCCACTGACCTACTGAACCACTGATAACTGGACTACTGAACTAGTGATAGCTGACTGCTGTTGTAGGTGACCATGATTTAGTCCTTAACATACATTAATGTTCATTTAGCATGGCTATAGTTAAAAAAAAAAGTTTGCACGTTTTACACTTTGTTGCTGCAAAAGTTTCTTTAGTTTGCATCAACTTCTTGAAGTTTGTCTCAGCTAATATTACTTGTACAAATGAACATTCAGAAGTTTCAACAATCAGTGTTTAAGATTAAAACACTTTATTATGGACTTTAAAAAACCTGCATGTAGTGAGCGAAACGGACTTAAGATCAGCTTTGGTTTTCTTTTTTTATTTGACTCTAGCTCTGCGTGTTGCGATCTCGCAGTGAGAATAAAAAGGATTCATCTTTCGCAGTTGTTTATAAATGAAAAACCTCCTACATTTTCAGTGTGGTCTCAAATCCTCAGCCTGACCCACTTTACAGCACACATTGAGCTTAGTCTCTATATTGATGGTTTGTTATGCCTCTCTGAATGACTGATGGTGTTTGGCTGAGAGCTTAAGCTTTATGTTGTGTTTTATTTGAGTTAGGCAGGTGTGTTTCGTCTCTGATACTGCAGTGATTTACACAGTGACAGGTACAGGAGAGCAGATCGAGGTGTGTTTAATGCATGTTTGTGGATTCAGACATAGCTTTGGAGTTCATGGCAACTGCAGTGAGAACCTGCAGAGCAGAAACCAGTCTACACTCCCTTTAGATGATAATATCGCTTATACTGTATTTATCTGTCATTTCACCAATATGTTCCGACATGTGGTGATTTCTGGTTTTTATTCTGCCAAAACCAACTGCTGGAGCTGCCAGCGCTCTGTGCAGTCAAACACAAAGCATCAGATCCCATTTATTGTCTTCATAGAAACGCTTCACAACAGACATACAATGAGCTCTGAGATTAAGTGATGACATACTACCAATCAAAAGTTTGGGGCCAGTAAATTTTTTAAAGAAATTAGAACTTTTATTCAGCAAGGATGCATTAAATTGTTGAAAAATGACAGTAATGACATTTCTAATCTTACAAAAGATTTCTATTTCAAATAAATGCTGTTCATTTGAATTTTTTATTCATCAAAGAATCCTGGAAAATAAAATGTCTCACGGTTTGCACAAAAATATTGTGCAGCACAACTGTTTTCAACATTGATAATAATCAGAAATGTTTCTTAAGCAGCAAATCGGCATATTAGAATGATTTCTGAAGATCATGTGACCCTATAGCTATGTTTCCATCCACCTATTTTTATGCACATTTTGGGATATCGCATTAAAAAAAAAAACACGCTGGATGGAAACGCCAAGATGCGCATAAATTCTAAAAATACGCATAAAAAACATATGCGCTCAACTAAGAATGTATAATAAGAAAACATGCGCATAAACTACGATGGAAACACGTTTACCCGAATAAATTCCTTAATGCACATCATGTGATTTTGCGATGGGACAGCATAAAACTGGACCAACCAATGGACCGATCTCATTGCACAGCATCTGAAATGCTAGTTATGTCATTCTAATATGCTTGCCTATTTTTATGCACATTTTGGGATATCGCATAAAAAAAAACAACACGCTGGATGGAAACGCCAAGATGCGCATAAATTCTAAAAATACGCATAAAAAACATATGCGCTCAACTAAGAATGTATAATAAGAAAACATGCGCATAAACTACGATGGAAACACGTTTACCCGAATAAATTCCTTAATGCACATCATGTGATTTTGCGATGGGACAGCATAAAACTGGACCAACCAATGGACCGATCTCATTGCACTGCATCAGAAATGCTAGTTATGTCATTCTAATATGCTTGAGCAAAGTCTTGTCAAAGTGCTTTGTTATAATTAACTCCAAGAGACTCCAAGAGAGTTATCCAAAATAACATGATGACGTGACCACGTTTCGTCTGCGTGCTCTGAAGCTCGTAATTTATTGTATACACAAATTATTATATACAGTGCCTTCTCCTACTGCAGCAAATGTAGTTTTTCTTTGTGATATATAGCACAAGTTAATCAGGAAGTGATGATTTTTTTCCCCTGGATGGAAACGGTGCTTAATTCGCAAATGTTTTATGCGATATTCCAATTTTGCGCTTAAGTTTAATTCGTAACTTTGGATGGAAACATAGCTACTGAAGACTGGAGTAATGATGCTGAAAATTCAGCTTTGATCACAGCAATAAATTACATATGACAATATATTCAGATAGAAAATAGTTATTTTAAATTGTCATATTTCACAATATTACATTTTTTTCTGTATTTTGATCAAATAATTGCAGCCTTGGTGAGCAGAAGAGACTTTTTTTCATAAACATTAAAAAATATTTTCAGCGCTCCCCAAACTTTTGAACAGTAGTACAGTGTTCAACCTCGCTGTAAAAAGTGTTTACTTGCCAAAATTTCAGAGAGAAAACTTAAAGTACACTACTTAAATAAGTCTTGTACCTTTGTCTTTTTTGTTGATATATACATTGATCAACATTTACATTGTTCAAATACATTGATTATCATATTGCAATACTTTGATTCAACTTAGCTTAGAATGCTTTTTTCGAAAAACAAACACTAAATGTTTATTTTGTAGAAACATCAATAAAAGTCTCCCACATTTCTGTTGCCGTAATTTAAGTGTGAAAGTGCTCAAATAAAACATCATTACTGTAATTTCTCATCTACACACCTTTCTGTATGTGACAGATTGCTAAATTGACTGCATTTTTAAACGTTACAGTAACACATGGGTTTGACGCGAAATATGAACATAGATGTGATCATGTGATGTTGGACTTGACAGGTTGCAATAAGCATACAGAAGTGTTGGGACGTCCTGCAGGAGATGTTTGGAGCGTTGAGCAGGCCGCTCATCTGCACACTTGTTTTCTTGTGCAGTGGTTAAACTGACCATTTGACAGCTGTGCTCACTGGAGAAAAACACCATTAGAGCAAACTCTCTCATTCATACACATAAACAACAGTCACGCTGTGCTCGGGCCTGTTAGCGGCTCTCACAAACCCTGACAACACCAAACACACACTTTATCGCAGAAACACACTCATGCCTTCTGGCATCTACCTGTCACAGGATTAGTGTTCAACACAGACAGCGGTGTTTGTCTGTGAAACAGAGTCTCAAAAACTTAGTCAACTGCCTTGCTCACTACACAGGCAGCTGCCCTTTAAGACAAAACCATTACTGAAACTATAATATACTTTACCAGATAATAAACTTTAACATAATAAAGTGTTTATTGTCTAACTCTATACATAAATCGAAAGACTGAAAAAAGTGCTTCTGTTCTCAATACACAACTGATATTAGACTATAGGGCTAGGCAATAAATTTCCTTCCCATTAACGTATAAAATTAATATCATGAAAAATATCGATACTGAATGATATGGAAATAAATAAATCTTGTGATAATACTTTTATCCTCCAGCCCTAGTTGAGCCTTAGCATGTCACTTAGATAAAGTGATACTCTAAAAGTGCATATATACAAATCAACATTTCTATCAAGTTCACCGCAATGCATACTGGGACTGGTATACAGTGCTAATGATGCTGCATTAAGATTTGGCTAAATGAAGAACGTGCCCATGATGCCCTAAAATACTGACTATGTAGGGAGCTCACTAAGATTTGGATCAAAGCCCCAGTGTGGTTTTACAGATTTGTTTTGGCACACTAAATAAGTTAGTTGGTTACAGCTGTTGAAACACTGCCGGTATGATGCCTTAAGGATAGGAAAGAAAACAAAAAGGAAACGGAAAAGGTTTTTCTTGAAACTCCACAAAGTTAACACAGCATTTTACTGAGAGTAACCACCCCGTGTCTGACATGTTGTAAAATATATTTTAAGAGCTTTTTATAATGATCAGCAAACTGGACTATGATGTTTTGTGCATTCTCCCCTCAAAAAAATGTGATCTTTTGACCTCGCAGAGTTCCTGTCAAGCGCACAAAGAGAAATCTGATGATTTACGTCTGTTTTCTATTAGCATGTTGTTCATCATCCAGATGTTCCCAGTCACATGGTGTCCCAGTGCCCTACAAAACATCCTGGAAATAAAGGGATTTTCTGAAGAACACATACACTGGGTTGCCAGATCCTAGACTAGTGATTTTAAATCCAGATTTTTAGGGTGTATCTGCCAAAACTGTGGTAACGTTCTCAATTCTTCCTTTCACTTTTCCACCTGACGCAATGCTCCAATCATTCTGAAGTCCAGGGAATGCATGTGTGCTATAGAGCCGTGATACCTTCATGGTCTTTCGTGTGTTTTGGGTTGCCAATATTTATTTTGGAAACAAGTCCCAGGACCCTCAATCAAAATCCAATGAAATATAATATCCGGGATCATTTGGAGTCAGTCTTGCGGTCTTGGATCTCAGCGAGAAACCACAGAGCGTTGCTTCATCAGCAGGGCATACTGGGGAGAAAGTCAATAAAATATACGAGCTGTAAAAATAAGTTGGCAGCGTGCAGAGACAGACGTGTTCGCGAGACCTGCAGATGTCAACAGTGATATATGGCTGTTTAAGGTTTAATATGTTCTGGAAATAAACACTCAAGTGCTGCTAGAGTGTCTGTGAGAGATTCGTTTATGGATAAATGGATATAGAAGAGATATTGGAATGGGAAGGAAAACAGGGAAGACAAAGCACAAAGACAGAAAATCTAAACACTTGCACTAAGTCTACACCGAATTTGAATGTCGTGTCACATCTTGCCAAAACTAAAGCACTCTTACTATAATCAGTGAATACCTACAACATCCATTGCATCCTTATGCATTTGTATTAATCTCATTATTATTACTACATCATTTTATTGACTAATATCTGCATTCATGCAGTGCATGGATTGCAAAAGATGAAAAGAAGGCAAGAAAAGTACGAAAGCAACTTATTGTGAGCTAATGAGAAATGCATTATGCACTATAGAGATGGGGAACTGATCAAATGTGCACCTTGAATGCAACGTAAGTTGCTGTGGATAAAAGCATCCACCAAATTTGTAAATGCAAATGAATTTACATTTGGTCTCTGGCCCTGTCATTTTCATTTAGATCTTTAGTTTCTCATTATATGCATGCACAGATGTAACAATTCTAACGTCCAGAATTATTTGAATGTAAAACAATGCATGCAAAGTACTTTTTTACCAATGGACTTCATTTTAAAATAAATTAGGATATTATTTTCGTTTTACTTCTAAAGTCTAATCTGTGATATCATGCAGCTTTGATGCTTTCAGTGTAGACTGACTGTTTTTTTTGTTTTTGCTTGCAGACATTGTTAGCGTCTTTTAAACTTATTTTGATTACTGATTCCTTCATGTCTCTTTTTATTAAGTACTTTCATTGGTGAAAGAGGTTTTTTATTGTAGTTAGATAATGACACGGGAGAAGACATTGGTTTCTCTGTGATTTTGAAGTATTTGTCCCTTCAAATGCACAAAAAAAAACACTTACATGGAGAGAACAGCACTCTTGTTTGTCTGTAGCACATGGTTTGCAAAAGACGCAAAGAATGCAAGAAATGCATGAAGGCGATTTATTCTGATCCAATGAGAAATGCATTATGGTCTAAGAAATGCATGTATGACCAAGAAAACGCATGCACAAATTATACACTGCACCAAAAGTGTTACTGTGAAAAACGGCAAACGCTCCAATTCGAATAAAAAAAAAAAAATTACATGAGAACCTCAAGTTCTATAAAAATCATGCTAAACATGCAGAGGAAAATGACAGACTTCAGCTATATAAAGAAAAATATGTTTTTTATAAAAAGAGCTAAAGTTGTTGCAAAGAAGAACCTTTATTTTAAAAACCGCATTCAGAGTGAGTTAATCGAGGAGTAGCTTGTCAGATGTTGTAGATGTTTGTCTGATGAGAGCGGCCAGTGGTGTGAGAAAGCTCCATTGTGCCAAACTCTGTAAGGAGTTAAAGCACAGTGGCACAGAGACAAAGACAACACTGTCCTGAAGAGGGAGGAGAGGAGGAAGACAGAGGAGAGCTGCTGGGAGAGACAGATCACAATTACTGGAATCTGACAGCTGAAATGAGAGACTTTCCAAAGCTTACAGATGATGAAGAATCCCGTTCAGGTTAGATTAGTGTTCATCTCAAGAGTGCACATGGACTTTCGAACTTCAAGCACTTGTACTTTTAACATTTTTGTGTTCTTTGTGCAACCCGGAACTGAATACAGAGCCTGAGGATTTTAAAGGCTCTGAGTGCCTCTTTTGTCCCATGCCAAATGCACAAGTCAAGACTAATTCTTTGAGCACAGGACTAATGTTTTCAAACACTGTATGACACATTACTGGTACTATTCTGCTATTGCATTTTGTTTTTGCATGCGTTTATTTAAAGGGGTCATATGATGCTGCTAAAAAGAACATTATTTTGTGTATTTGGTGTAATGAAATGTGTTTATTTAAAAGTGTTTTATAAAAACACATTTTCCACATACTGTACATTATTGTTTCTCCTCTATGCCCCGCCTTTCTGAAACGCGTCGATTTTTACAAAGCTCATCGGTCTGAAAAAGCGAGGTGTGCTCTGATTGGCCAGCTATCCAGTACGTTGTGATTGGCCGAATTCCTCACGCGTGTGACGGAAATGTTACATCTCTTACCATATTGTGATGCCTGCGGCAACCACATGTGACGACCCCGGGCTGGACTCCTTGTAACACTCCAAAGAGAAAGGAACATTTTAAATCGCATCATATGACCCCTTTAACTGTGGACACTTTTGGCCCTCTGGATTTGAACTTCCATATACAGCTTTCTTAAAACACACTTTTAACACTCTCTCTTTGGCAACTAATAGCATTCTGGCATCATTTTTTATGCGAAATTTCACCACCGTGTTATTTCCACCAAAGGCCCTATTTTCACACCTGTGTTAGATGTGCCCATGCACAAACAATTATACAACTGTCGTGAAAGCATTAAATCAAAATACAACTTCTCTGCCATTGCAACAAGCAACTGGGCATATGTGGGTGTATATGGAGGAAGCCCACGTAAATGAAGCACAGCAAAACTTAACTTTCAGCAACTTTTCTTGCAATTTTCAAGAACCACATCGAATTTCTAAAAGTCTAAACTGGTCTGTGCATTTGCAGTTGGATTCCATGTCTAAATCTGACATCTTCGTTGATCAATATGATAAATGGCTAATTGCAATCAAAAACAGCCTTTGCATTTTGCCTAAAATTACATATTTAAACTTTTTTTTCAATTTTTGTATAATGAATAATAAATTAATAGAATTGATTGGAAGACATGCTATAAAAATCTTCACTGATACTGTTGTGACTTTAGTAAGTGAGTAACCTATTAGTAATGCCCGCCTTAGCAAACACCACTAAATACAAGGCTGTTCAAAAACTGGTTGTTTACTGTGCATTTATGAAATCATCTGCAAAAAGCTTCAGAATTAATGATAGTTGAGCTTTGGTGTGTTTCAAACATTAGACTGAAGCGTACAATTACCTGTTGAGATCATGTAATTATAGAGAGACTTGTGCACTGCCAAATGAAAAGATGTTTTTGCAACAGATATTTATGTGTGGATTTAATTGCGAGTACTTGTCACACATTAAAACTGTACTGCTAAAATGAAGGCTCTTGCAGGTGAGAAGACAGACAGACATTATTTCTTTAAGTGCTTTAAAGTGTGAAAAAAAGACCCTCATCTCCAGATATCAAATGAGCCTTCAAATTAACTTTCCAAAGTTCAGCCAAGGGCTTCGTCTAAGGGTGATATTTACAAAAACACTGAGAAATGCAATTGACAGTCTCCTGAATGCAAATATCAGACTACAGGAACAGCGCCAGGCTCCAGATATCCTTCATTTGGGATTCTGAGGATTTGTTAAATTAAGTTTGACTTGGACGTGTTTGGAAAACCGAGGTGTGGACGTGTAACAGGAGAAGTAACGGGGGGTTAAACAGAATGACGGGCTCAGAGCCATGGCGAGATAGTGATCCGCACCATGCAGATGTGTTTACTGAAGAAGAAGAAGAAAGGCTGAGGATGGGAAAGTCAGCCAGAGGACCGAAGAGGTTCCACATGCACCCGGGACGGACCACCCGGAATGAGACACAAGCATGGGCCAGACAAACTACTTTGGTTAACGATTACACAAAAAGGCTATTGTGTCTTTCCACAATCGTTCAAAATTATTAATCATTAAACCTATTGTGGAAGGTCCAGTTCTAATTCTAGTTCAGGATCATAAAACATACACACGGAGGATAAGCTTACAATTCGAAATGCTACAAATCACTTGGAATATCAAGCAGGAAACGGTGAGAACGTGAGAAAGTCTAGCGCAGATAAACATCAACGTGTGCACAAACTGGGGATTCAATAAACTGCAGACTTGGAGGAATCATTCATGTCTGCAGCACAAATAGCATAAAATGAGATACAACGTCAAGAAGCTGAAGACTTGTGGTTCGGTATTTGTTCAAAACACTAAGCTTAAGTATGTGCAATAATAACAGTGTTGTTGTCTTAGCAAACACTACTTACTGTAAATACTGTCAGGCCATGTCAACGTAATCATTGTTAATGAAAACAATAATAAACCAAATGAAAACAATTTAACTTAAACTAACATGAAAACCGAACTGAAATAATGTTTCACTATTCTAAAACTAAAAAAAAAAAAAAAAAAAAAAAAAACTGAAAGTCGTAACTTAAAATAAAACACTAAAACTAACAATGAGAGTAAAAACTAAACTGAAAACAAATTAAAAAAAAACACTTAAATTAGAACTATACGAATCCTGGTCAATGTACACTGATATATAATACTCTTATCGCTGAGACATTACACATTTTTTCCCTAAAAAGGAAGGGTTTTGTTTACGTTTGTTCTTTCTAAGCAGACATAAACTTCCTGTACGAGATCACACTCTGGTCCTGTAATCCTCTAAACCAGGAAGCCACTAAGTCTGTTGAAATAAGAGATTAATAGACTAAACACAACTATCTTAACACAGCTAAAGCATGCATTTCTTTCTATGGTTAATCATTGCACTAGGCTTCATAAAAATTGTTTTAAACATGCGGTTTAATAGTTTCAACCTCTAGCTGGCAGTAGATGGTTATCCATTCTATAACAGGTTTTGTCTGTTTAGGGTTTAAACCAAGGTCATCCAGACTGGAAGAGAACAGATTTCACTAGTTTTCCAGACAGCATTCCCGGTGCTCTTCCCACATCTGCTTTGTACATTATTCCAAGTCGGACACATTAAAAGTGAACCCAACATCCTCGTTACAGAGTACTGGCTGAGAAACATGTATGATAAATATTTGGGAGAGCAAATATGAGACAGACACTCAGCTGTAGTCAGATGTGCATGAATGTGTTTCTATATTACGCACACATGCTCGGTACATAAACACTTGCATAAACATTCTCAGCCATGTTCAGAGCATGCGTTTTCTTTGTTCTACCTTGTTTTACTTGAATGCTAATGACACAAATCTCCTCTGCATGAGGTAAACCATCTCAAATGAGGTGTGAGGACAAACTCACACTTTCAAGTCCCAGAGACATTCTAAGCAGAAGGAGATGGTCACTAAAGGTAAAATGAATAGGAGACACTCAATACGGCTTCGGTAAAGACGCCTTTCTATCGAAATCACCTTTGTTCAACACACAATAACAAGGTAAACAAATGTGGCTCTTTAGCTGCAAGGTAATTTCTTCCATGCATATATGATAGCATTGCCCGTCTCTTCCAATTAAAATGCCTTAGGCAAGAAAGAGACACACTGCCTTCATATGGTGGACAACAGAATGGAAAATGTGGATTTATTTAGGCCAAAATGGTGAAACCTTGACATGACACAAGCTTGGCCCTGTAACAAGTGAGATTTAGGAGGGGTTGAAATTCTGAAAAGGTTTTACACAGGCGTTTGACAACAACCTCATTTTACATCTGTAAACAAAGCATTTAGGGATAATGCACAATAACTGCAGTATCATATATCATGTTATGTAACCCTGGATATTTTTCATACAAAGAATTCAGTTATTAAACCTCACAAATAAACCTCTCTCTTTCTCCACCTCAGAACCCTTCCTCTCTGGACTGGTCCATTCAGAGCGCCCTGTCGTCTCTTTTCCCTCCGTTTGAGGCTACCGCTCCTACTGTTCTCAGCCAACTCTTTCGCACCATTGAGGAACGTTACCATGGAGATGCACTGCAGTGCCTGCTGAACTTCCTTATCCCAGCCAAACATATCCTAGAGAGTGTGCAACAAGCAGCCTGTGTGAGTACAACAAAAAAAGACCATTGGATTTAAAATTTCGACAGTGCCACAGTAAAAGCCAACCATCTAAAATGGCCAATAGCCTACGTACCAAGTGACTTATTTTCATTTAACAACTGAAAGAAAAAAAAAATTATTCACTCACCCTCATGTCATCCCTAACCTGTATGACAGAAGGTTGTCCATAGTCCAAAGGCTTGCATGCTATTCCAGGTCATCTGAAGCTAAACAATGAGATTTGAGAACTGAAGCAAGGAGAAAGTGTTTTAATGTGTTACATAACTTCCCATCTAGGGCTGGGGAGCCAGTAACAAAAAAAGATAAAGAAAAACATCTAAAGAAAAAAAAAAGAACCTTGGAGAAAGAACCAGGGCAATCCAACCTCCTGACCCAGAGTCAACACAAACACCGATTCAAATTAATCTCTTTTAAAGCAAACAAATGAATCTGGGCAACCAGGAGGAAGAGTAGCCCTGGCGGAAAGAAGTCTCTCTCTTCTTTCTTCACAGATCCACCACTTCTTATATTTCTGCTCCTTCCCGGCATCAACCAATCACCGCGGGCATCACCAGATTGAACACAGCTGGTTGGAACACCGGTCTCGTGACGAGGGAGAGAGATAGAAGGAAAGCAAACAAAACCACATCCAACACATGTACACAATTATAAAACACCTTGAATACGTCCTCGGACGTAACAAATGAATAATGTCTTTAAGATGAAGTAGGAAATTTCACAATTGCAAAACTACCATTTCATCTTATATTGTTTGAGCAAACAGCTATTCGTGCTCAAAACAAACATATTCCACACTTCAGCTTTAGCATAAAGGTTCAGTAGACTTGGAATATAGGTTTGCAAGGACTACTTTTATGATGCATGACAGGTCATGCTCAGTGTATGCTTTCAGTGTATGGAAAGGGACAGTGAGAATGACATAAGAGTGAGTCAATAATGTATTTTCATGTTTGGGTGAACTAAGCCTTAAAGGGTAAAGTATGTTAGCATACTGGGCAAGATGAAAGCAGTTTCCTGTGCAGATATTTCTTCCATGTGGATTTTTATGGCACAGATCCCACAAGCTACTTATCCTTGTCCACTCAGCACAAGATTGTTTTGTTTTATCTTCAGAAAGAACAAAGGCCTTCCGAGGCACCTTCTTCTGAAGGGGATTCAAGAATGTTTGCGTGCAAGCCAATAAACGACATCAAGACCCAAGCCATTAGGAATCTTGTGGTCATAAAATCTGTCAATCCAAAATAATCTGCAAGTCAACAAACTAGCTTTGCCCTTTCTTTCTCCCACTAGGCTGCATACTCCGATGTGCTGTTCCGGTGTGAGGGTTGGCCATTGTGCCTGAGAGATCGTGTGGTGATCCAACTCGCCCCTATCAACCCTTTACTGCTCCGACCTGGAGATTTCTACTTGCAGGTGGAACCTTTTGGAGAACAGTCAGCCCGAATCGTCCTCAAAAGTCTTCTTGTGCAGGAAGACCTCTTGGGGCATGAGAATCTGGTGCTGCAAGCCGGTTCCAGGTTGCTGGAGGGTACTGCAATTGAGGGGACTCCCATTCCTGAGACATCTTATCCATGCATTTTCACGGAGTCTTGGCTAAGGGAAATAAATGAGGGACGTCATGGAAATCCTCTATGTCAGTGTGTGCTTTCCTCTGACCAGGGGGTTGTGAAGGTACCCTGGACCGAAGTTGCCAACCCAGAATTCCATGACAGGCCCAAATCTAACATCTGGCCTGAAACAAAGCCATGCTCAACTCCAACTCTCCGTGTGAAAGATCTTAAAACTGAGATTTCGAAGAACGAGTCACAGGTACCTATAGGCCTTTTAACGCTTGATATGGAAACTAGGATCCTTCCAGCAAATGATGGGATGGCGGTTTCTGTTCAGCTAGTGGACGGTGGCAGCAGATTGGTGAAGGTTGACCAAGGACATCCAATAAGCAGTTTTGCTGGAAAACCTGTTGGCTGGGTATCTCCTAATACCTGGGACAGCAGGCACAACCGAGAGCTGGAAGGAGAATATGTGGATCTTTTAGAGTTCAGCCAGGAGAAAGAGACTTTGGTCCTCAACAAAATAGCAATGCCCACAAAACCACTGGGCTTCAAGTTAGTCAGGACAACTCAACCTGCCCCAAAAAGTAATGTTAACATGTGTGAAGAGGACTGCAATCCTTGTATGCAAAACAAACCACCTGAGAGCATGCAAAACGATCCAGAATCCAAATGCAGGTATCGGCAGTCTTACATGGCAGCTCTCCGAAACCCTGTGAATTTTGAGAGAACAAGTATGCTACGTTCCCTAGATGAAACAAGGACAGATGTAGGGGAGGTTGAGCCAAGCTGTGAAGGATACAGAGTTGGCCTTAGACTTAAACCTTTGAGTTGTACATTTGGCCAGACACCAAACCAAGCAGACAGAAACCCGATGCAATCCTTTGAGAACTCAGTCCAACAAAAGCAAAGCCCAAAGAACTCAAGTCAGAGCATACCTCATGACTGTAGTTCAAGGGAGAATGCGGAGTCTTCTGACCAACATATGACCCAACAGCTCCTTAGCATGGTCCAAGCAAGACAACAACACAAGTCATTCCTCACTGGGCAACAGGATCTTCATCAGACTGTACTAGGAACTAAGGCACTACCCAACAAAAGGCAGCACTGTCTTAACAACTCTTTTAGACAAGATTCATTTCAAATGCGGACTAGCGGCCAGAAACACGCCAAAGCCCAACACTTACCCAAAATGGGACTCAGGGCTTTACCTGACCACAGTGGTCACAGACAAGATGCTAATCTATGTTTGCAGGGTTTCAATCCAATTCAGCTAACACAGGCCTCCAGACAAACACCTCCTCTATTTGAGCCCCAGTTCAGTCAGATCCTGTTCCAAAATGAGAACAGGCCTTTGGATTACAAAGTCTTCTGTGATGACAGACACAGTGGAAGAGGCTCAGGTTCACCTGTACAGGTGATCAAAGTTAAAAGCAGGTCTAAATCCCGCTCATCCTCTTCAGTCTCGGAAACAACCAAAGAGTGTCTGCAATCGCACAAGCCAACCAACAGAAGCCGCAGTGATGTCTATCCAGAAATCATTCCCATGTTGCCTGCTATCCAGGGAATAAAACACACAGCTAATTTGGTGTCCCCAAAATTAAACAGACGACAAGAAGCAAGAAAGGGTAAGTTGAGTTTGACCTCTGCATGTAAAAGAGACTTGTGCTTCTGATTTGTTACAGGCATTTAGAAGAAGCAAATACAAAGAAATAGTCTAACAATTATTTTCTGTGGTTCCTTGCTGTGTGTGTCAACTAATTGCATACAGATTTTACCCCACATCTCACTTTGATGTCAAATGAACATCTAAAGCAACATGACGTCTGGCCAGCATGCTGTTTTTTAGATCTTTATCCTTAAATGAAAAGCATGTTCAAACATGACTGATATGAACAGTTGCTTGTACAAAAATGAAACTACTATGAGGCCACGTCTAGTTGCCACCCGCCATGACATATCAACTGATTTACAGACAACCTTGACCCTGGTCAATTGCTGAGGAGAAAATATACCCTTCTGAAAGGTCATCTTAAAAGAGTGCAATGTGACACTGGCCAAAGGTCAGGATCGTGCACAGCGTTCCACAGGGGAATTTCTGCAGTCCTTCATCTGATTTCTTTCTTTAGCAGAACAGAATGAAAGCATTCATGAGGACCAAGAAGAGCAAAGAGCAGGGAACAGAAATAACTACATCCCCCAGTTTTATGGGGAAGCTGCTAGATGTCTTTGTAAATGGGAAGAGGAGGGTGATGGATTTAGTGAAGTCATTTTTTCCCAAAAAAATTTTAAAGGAGAGATCAACAGCTCCATCTAGCTGTGGCACACATCTTTTCACTCAAGCAATAAGTTCAGAAAAAGTAGAATTCGTTTTTTAATCACCATCTTTTGTGTTGGCATATTTACCAATGTTGAAAATAAATGTAATTTCCCATCTTTTGAAGAAGTCTACTCATCTGGAAAGGCTGGAACTCCAGCTGTTAATGGAGTAGAGCTCCAGAAATCAGACGCTGATCAGCTCTTGACTGGCCAGCCTGAGAATGGAGTTCAGGCAACTTTATTTTCCCAGGACCCCACAATCAAAAGCCTTCTCCAGCTAGGCATCATCTGTTTACCGGGTATGCTTCCTAATCAATTTTTAAGTGTGAATTTATGTGTGGTGGTGTGTTTAAAGTTCAGGGCTAGGACTGGGCAAAGACTAATATATAAACAACTGTTCCCTTGAGCAAGAATTGTTCACTCAAAAAATCAAATTGTCACATTTACTCTGTTTCATCAACAAAAATAAAATAAAAACAGTCCATACATCTTTTGATGACACATGATACAGTACATTTGTTTGAAAAACAGATACAAGAGAACCAAAAGTAGTAGAACCATTGATTAAAGGATTAGTTCAGCCAAAAATGAAAATTCTGTCATTAATTACTCACCCTTGTGTTGTTCGAAACCCGTAAGACCTTCGTTCATCTTCGGAACACAATTTAAGATATTTTTGATTAAATCTGAGGGCTCTCTGACCCTCCCATAGACAGCAAGGTAACTACCACGTTCAAGGTCCAGAAAAATACCAAGATGAACGACAAAGTAGTCCCGTGTGACATCAGTGGTTCAACTGTAAAGTTACGAACCTAAGAGAATACTTTTTTGCGCAAAGAAAACAAAAATAACGACTTTATTCCACATTTTCATTCATGACAGTATCATGACGCGAGCGTGTGGCGGCGAAAAGAGATGAAAATGCAGAATAAAGTCGTTACTTTTTTGCGAAAAGAAAACAACGATTTTTCTGCGTCACTTGTGGATCGCATCCATGACAGTACCATGACGCGAGCATGTGGCGGCGCTGACCCAGATCCAGCGTGATGACGTCATTACGCCGGATCTGGGTCAGTGCCGCCACACGCTTGCGTCATGGTACTGCCGTGAACGCGATCCACAAATGACGCAGTAGAGACATTATTTTTGTTTTCTTTGCGCAAAAAAGTATTCTCGTAGCTTCATAACTTTACAGTTGAACCACTGATGTCACACGGACTACTTTGTCGATCATCTTGGTACTTTTCTGGACCTTCAACATGGTAGGTAACTTGCTGTCTATGGAAGGGTCAGAGAGCCCTCAGATTTTATCAAAAATATCTTAAATTGTGTTCCGAAGATGAACGAAGGTCTTACGGGTTTCGAACAACACGAGGGTGAGTAATTAATGACAGAATTGTCATTTTTGGGTGAACTAACCCTTTAATTCCATACAAGTAGAGTCATCAGTGACTAATAACTGAATTTAAGTCGGCTCTCACATAAGACATGATGTCACATAAGAAAAATATTTTATGACTTGTAATGTAATATACAGTAACACACAACCTATAAATTAGTTTTTTACTTTGACCAGGGAAATGGTGAGCAAATATGAAGTTTTTTATTTAATTTCTTTTTCATACAACATTGCAACATATCATGATCACAAAAAAGACCAAAATAATTATATTTCATTATTATGCGAGTAACACCCAGATTGCTTCCGGCGGTGTGAACCTATATCTAAGTTACTTTTGCCAAAATTACCTTCTAAATGACTACTTGCTTCTAACTTTCTACATGCACATGTTGCACATTCCACTCTAGATAAAGCTAAATGCATCAAATGTAAATTCTGATGGCAGTAAACAGGAAACGTTCTGACTCTCCTCTGGACAGTTTTTGAGGCCTGACAGTTTTGACAAGCCTCTATAATGTAGCGGTTAGCATGCAGCCACGTGCAATCCAAATACAGAAAATACACAACTTTTTCTGAGCGTTCTTCAGACAATAGTGATTTATTTGCTTTTGCTCTCAAATGCTGTCATGTTAGTTGCTAAAATGCCAAAGCTATTGCACACATGCACAGAAAATATGGTCATTCTGTTAAATCGTGTTGTTTTAACTCAATACTGTATGTTCTCTTACCAACACCAGGCGGTCGTGACAGAGCTGGCCGGGCTGTGGTTGAGGTCTACGGGGGCAGGAAAGGCTGGGCGTCCTCTCAACTTTCTCCTCATGAGTTCTGCAGACTGTTGCTCTACCTGCACTCCATTCCCAGGTACCAAACCGAGACCAATCTGCTCAATCACCACAAGAGGGCAGTAAAAGACATGGAGTAGCAGTCCAAATACAGAGCGATGTGAAACGGCCTCATTAGCCTATCAGGCATGTTTGTGCCTAAAATGTAGGCCTATTTCTTAATTCAAAATCTGAGTAGAATTTGAATTAAGAAATATATATCATAGGCTATATATTTATTAATTTTAATTCTAGAACCAAGATGACGGAGCTAACGGGAAAAAATTAAATTACATTATCATCTGTGTAATGTTTAATTAGTTACTCCGACGTCCGTAACAACGCTTCCGTTCATCCAGGTAAAAGAAACCGGCACTACTTTCTCTCGCGCTTTCGTTTCAAACAAACGCAACAAGTGCAAGACAATTGTTTTGTACAGTACATTATGATGGAGTTTTTTTCTTATTTTCCTTAATAATAATAATACATAGCTAATAATCAATATTTCATATCGACGTACTTATTTATTTGGTGACTGGTGAGTAGCTTTAATAAGGGGAATAACCTACAATCAGCCAGTTATTATCCCAAAATAAACCCCAAAAGTATGTTCGGGACGATTATTCCTTATATTTTATAAAGCTACATTGTATATATTACAGTATATATAGCTATTTATGTTTCCTCACTGTCACTGAGTTGACATTATATCTAGAATTGCCATATTAACAAGCACTGATAAATCCACATGCTTTAAGAATAGATTCAAATGTTGCTGCACACTTTGAATTTAGAATTAAAATTTGTTTTGATGGCTGTTGTTTTGACAATATTGATGGTTTTTTCATTCTCCTGGAAGCTGCACAAATGTAATATGCTATACCAAATATGGCTTTACTTACTGATGTAAAAGAAGATGTATGTTTTTACAGGATGGAGGTCAGAGAACTGGGACTGACCGTAGTGATTGACAGCAGGAAGTGCCCTCTGCCCTCTGTGTTCTACAAATCCCTGCTCATGGTTCAGGTGAGGATCTGCCCAGAAAACAATCATCACCACCAACTTCCAGCATCAACATCTGAACACATCCTTTATGCACACAATCTAGAAATGAAGTTGTCTAGTAGGTGGCAGTCAAGAGTGCAACTGCAGCTACTCTTTCTGCATGTTTCACACAGCAACCTATGTGTCTGTTGAATGTGTGTGTTATACAGGAGCAGGCCCTTCATGCAGTGCACACTATCTTGATGCTTGTTGATAAAGACGCAAATCCTCGACCGGAAAAACAACCTGGTCTACAGGTAATTAACACCCCCAAACACACTCGTTGTGCCCTGCAATTACGCCTTCGTGGAAACCTGCAACCGTTTAATTAACTCCTAGAATGTCTGCTCTCTCTGAGTTCAGATATACATGCCTTCAGCTCTGGGTGTTGATCTGGGGTTTGTAGGCTGATATACAGTACATGTTACTATACGCAGATGTTGAACTCCTTTGGCATTTTATAGCTGCTTTCACATGTTTTTTTTTTTAAAGCAGTTATTTTTTTAATTCAGGAAGGATGCATTAAATTAATCAAAATTGACAGTAAAAACATTTAAAATGTTACAAACAGATTCTGTTTCAAATAAATGCTGTTCTTTTGTTCTTTCTATTCATCAAAGAATCCTAAAACATAAAATGTATCACGGTTTCCACAAAAATATTAATCAGCATGACTGTTTTCAACATGACTGTTTCTTGAGCAGAAAATCAGCATATTAGAATGATTTCTGAAGGATCATGTAACGATACTGAAAATTCAGCAGGGTATAC
Organism: Sinocyclocheilus rhinocerous; assembly: GCF_001515625.1. Classification (NCBI taxonomy): domain Eukaryota; kingdom Metazoa; phylum Chordata; class Actinopteri; order Cypriniformes; family Cyprinidae; genus Sinocyclocheilus; species Sinocyclocheilus rhinocerous. The sequence continues at coordinate 344,895 of NW_015640451.1, forward strand.
ATTACATTTTAAAATATATTCGAATATAAAATTCTAATATTTTAAATTGTAATTATATTTCACAATATTACTGTTTTGACTGTATTTTTGTTCAAATGAATGCAGCCCTGGTGAGCAGAAGAGACTTTTCTCAAAAACATTAAAAATGTTTTACTCATGCTTGGGTCTCACACACGTGCAGTACAGTATGTTAAAGTACATGATCTTTTCTTTCAGATAGATGTTGTGACGTCACTAAAAGCTCTCCATAAGACAGTTGATGGACAGCAGTTGACCTCTGACCTTGGCGGATCCTTCCCTTACAGTCATGAAGACTGGCTACAGTTTCACCAGGTAGGAGAAGAGCAATCACAAAAACACCCAGTAATGCTGCCTTCTGACTGATATCTTTACCTTTTCAGTGAATACTGACAGTCTTAATGTAAAATTTGTAGATCCAGACAAATAGAAAATTTAGAATTTCGGCCATCATGTTTTGTTTTATCAGTATTTGCACTTCTTGCAACTTGGAGGTGTTCCAGTGGGAGTGCAGCTGGACATTTCAGTGATTAAAAACACTTTTTGTTTTGCATCAGTGCTGTGGTTAATGCGCATGCACTGATGCTTTGAGTCCTGCTTGCCTCAGTCAGTTTCCTGTCCTCTCTCTCTCTCTCTACTATAAGTAATGTGGCAAAGGCCCGCAATATAAATGATGCAACAAATAACAGCACATTTGCAGTCAGTGATGTTGTCATACCACTTACTCATTAAACATTTTTATTTGTTTCTGTAGTAAGAACATGTTATTGTGTAATCAGTTCAGTCAGCAACTGTTAAAACACTTGTAAACGGACGCAAGTCAACCTGCACAAACAGCTCTAGTGAAGTGGATCACAACATTTCTGACAACAGCAAATGGCTCTTTATATTTTTTCTGTGTTTTGTCTATTTGAGGCCTGAGAGCCCAATGGCTCTTTAACTTACATGTGTAACAACCTGACTTTTCCTAATCTTATGTGAATTGATTATAAACAAAATTTCATCTTGATGACTAGCAGCTACCTTCAGCTGTCTTCTGCTGGTCACATGCTTTAGGGTTGTGCTTGTAAATGTTTTGTCGAGCAAATAGCTGAATAATCAGCAGATGCCCTTCTTTCACAATATGTAGATGATTATCTAACATGTGTTTTGCACGTGTCTTTCAGAAACTTTCTCTCTTTCGACTCGACCTACAAGCAGCATCATCATTACTGCAGACAGCAATCAGGAGACTTGATGTTAAAAAAACTGATACCGCAAAGGTAACTTTAGATTCTGCATGCTAATTTCTGAAAATTTCCAGGAATACAGTACACATTCGTATCACATTTTTTAACATAACAGCTAGAGATGCACTGATATTTACATTTGAACCGATACAATAAGCCAGTAACTATTTTCGTATTATGTCAAAAAACGGAGAAATGTCTGATATTAAAATTCGATGCAATTTTGTCTAAATCAAACACTGCAATCAATCATTTTAATTGCTACAAATGAATATAAGAATCAAATGTAATAATGTACAGTATGAAAAAGGAAGATTATGTTTAACAGTGTTAAGTTATTAGTGTTTTTTAAAATTACCTTTAAGTGAGTGTTAGGTGACTGTAAATGTGGAAAATAGGTGAAATTAACATGCAAAATGAAATATCAATAAATTAAATATCAATAACAATAAATTATCAATATCAATAAATATCAATACCAATATCAGTAAATAAAAAAATCTCTAAAATAAATTGTTATAGTACAGTTATATTATCCCTATTTAAAGGCACATTGACATTGTTTTTGTAGTGTGAAACAACCAGATATATTCAATATACGATTACCGAATTTTGTGACATAAAATGAACATAAATGCAGGTAGTAGCAAAAAAAGATTTCTCACATTTTCACTCAATTTCTGCTCATAATAATAATAATAATAATATTTATTATTAATATTTATTTATTTATTTAGAAATTTCACAAATTGAAAACTTCATTTTAAACAAATGCAAAATTTAAAAAAAGCTCATTTGTGACCCTGGAGCACAAAAGCAGTCTTAAGCCAAAAATACATTGTATGGGTCAAAATTATTGATTTTTCTTTTATGCCAAAAATCATTAGGATATTAAGTAAAGATCATGTTCCATGAAGATATTTTGTAATTTTCCTACTGTAAATATATTAAAACTTGTAATATGCATTGCTAAGAACTTCATTTGGACAACTTTAAAGGCGATTTTCTCAGTATTTTGATTTTTTTGCACCCTCAGATTCCAGATTTTCAAATAGTTGTATCTCGGCCAAACACTGTCCTATCCTAACAACCCATGCATCAATGGAAAGCGTATTTATTCAGCTTTCAGATGATGTATAAATCTCAATGTCAAAAAAATTGACCCTTATGACTGGTTTTGTGGTCCAGGGTCACATTTATTTAATTTGACCATGCTGAGGAATTCTGCTCCCAAACTAACTAAATCAATTGGCAATTGTTCAGGATGTCCAGTCCTGCATCCAGGAGCAGAGGAGTTCCATGAAGATGGTGCTTGAAGACACACGATTGGTCGCCCTCCAAAGAGAAGGCGGGTCTATTCTCGCCAGGATGAGGAAGGAAGAGTCTCGATTTGCTCAGTCTGAAGACTTCAGGTATTTCTCTCAGTATGTTTGAATCACAGCAGGCTCGGTTTAGTCACGTTTGATCAGAGCTCAGCTGCGCCCATGATGTTTGGACAGCTGCTGGGTCCCAGTTAATCCTATTTTCCCAACAGCAAGAGCCTTTAGACATACAGTGAGCTTCACTGGAGAACCCATATATAATATGAAACACAAATTGGAAAAGTATGACCAGTATGTAGAGAAATTGTAGATTTTCACTAGCCTGTAGTACTCAATATTTACAATAAATGAATTAAAAACTACAAAACATATTCCATTTACAGTATATTTGCATGTTTTGTGCAGGTGCTGAGAGCACATAACACTTCTATGTGTCTTTTCTGTCTCCTGCAGGGACTCTCTGGAGTCTGTGACGTGTCTGTATAACCAGATGGAAGAGGCCGTTCACACGCTAGTGATGAAATCTAACCAGTCACTGCAACATCTCGAACATGTTCTTCGGTTGAGAGAAGCAGAAGACTCGCTCAGCACAGTATGCATTACATCCCGTCATGACAGATAATAAGCGCAGCCCACAGAAAGTGCTTCAGCGCTGAAAATAACACAAGACAAACATTGTGCCGCAGGGAATAATCAGCCAGTGTTCGACGGGCAGACAGTCTCAACCTTCATAGTGAAACATAACATCACCGTGCTAAATAAAGTGATCATAATTTCTCAGCTGTTGGAAGAGAATGTTTTGAGAAAAGTCTGAAAAGACCAACACTAAAAATGCAGGCTGGTTTAATGCTGCTCTTGCTGGTAGATAGATATTCTGTTGTAAGCAGGTTATGAAGAAATGTTGTGGTGCGACTGCATTTGTAGCACAAATAACCACAGAGTGGCTCTAAGTTACAAAACATTGGAAAGGCACATACAGTATAATGAAAATAGGCACTAAATGTTAAATTGCACCATTTAAACGTATATCAGTAGAACTTAAAATTATGTTATATATCCAACCATGATGACCATGTAAAGATGGGAAATATGGTAACTGTGGCATGATCTACTATGCTTAACTAGATACTGTGTATTAACTAGATGAATAATTCATGTTAGTGCTTTAACAAAAATACAAGCTTCATATTTGTGCTTTTAAACTCTCAAAGTGCATAGTCCCATTCAGTAACCATGAATTTGTCATTTATTTGTAACACTTTATAATAGGGTCTCATTTGTTAACATTAGTTCATACATTAAAGGAATATTTCACCCAAAAATGAAAATTTGCTGAAAATGTGCTCACCCTCAGGCCATCCAAGATGTAGATGAGTTTGTTTCTACATCAGATTTGGAGAAATTACATCAATTGCTCAGCAACTGATGCTCTGCAGTGAATGGGTGCCGTCAGAATGAGAGTCCAAACAGCTGATAAAAACATCACAATAATCCACAAGTAATCCACACCAGTCCAGTCCATCAGTTAATGTCTTGTGAAGCCAAAAGCTTCAAACTATTCCAAACCATTGCTTCTGTCTAAAATACGAGTCCATAATTCATAATAATTGCTTGGATATTGCTTTATTCAGTGAAAAAGTTGTCTGGTCTGAATCAGGAGAGAAATATGCACGGATCAAGCACCATTTACAAGCCAAAACAGTTCTAAAAAAAGACAAATATGTGGATTTTGAGATGTGAGACAACAGGAGATTGAACTTTTCACTGGAGGAATCACTGCATTATTGAACTGTGAACTGTCGATAATGTTAAGAAATGGAGCTTTACTGTAAAGTGTTATAATTTTATGTAAACTAAGGGATGAGTCAAATCATCATTGTAGCACAGATGTCTTTAAAGAGGTCTGGTGGAGTCAGCAGTAGATTGGAGTCAATAAATACCATAAATTCAGCTCTTTTGATTCTTGTGTATAATTCATTGTTGTTTATGTTGTTCACAGATCCAAAAATGGTGTGATGCAGAGGAGCAGTCATGGCAGAAAGACAAAGATGACACAGAGAAAACTCTGCTGAAAATAGAGCAGAGACTACAAGATGTTCAGTCTGTTCTTATACGAGCAAAGGTAACAAATCCTTGACATTTACTCAAATATACAGACTAGATGAATGCCTGAATCTTATCAGACTAGTTAGATTGTGGATTAGAGATTTATGTGAACTGCTGAGTTTGAATTAATTGAAAAGTAATCAAATTCCAGAGATAATGAAAATGGTACGAGAATGTGCAGTCTTACATAATGATAAGTAATGAAGATTTATGAAATTTCAGACGTCGTTGAGGTATTGCATAATTTGTGCATGTTATTTTTTTTCTAGGAGAAAAAAGAAAAAGGGATGTTGTTGATAAAGGAAGTGGAGAGGAAAAGCAAAGGAATATATTACCCTGAAACCAAGGCTTTTGGTTGTAAAGCCACCACTTTCAAAACCAACGTGACCGGGTTTCTCTTGAAAGCTGAGGAGCGTAAATCTGAGCTGGAGACGTCTGTCGATCTCTATCGTTTCTGTGAAGAGGTTCGTCAACAAACACGGACAATTAACTGCCCTATTCAAGTCAACGTGAAACATTTGCAAGCCGTTTTACTTCTGCAATGTATTTATTTGTGAAACAAGGTATTCTGCAAGAGTGAATTACTGAAAGACTGAAAACAATCTATTGGAGTAATTAGCAAGGCTCCCCATAGAATTTTAAACTATGTTCTCCAGGCCTTAAAAAATATGAAAAATCTTAAAATTAATGGAATTTGTAGTTGATGAACACATTTCGAATTGTGCAGAGCAATAATATGTAATTGGTATGATATTGCTCTTGGGTAAAATAAAACATGCTTGCAAACCCTAGTGATTTTTGATTAGCAAATTAATTATTTTCAGTGAATTAGTCAAAAGTACTCATAAATGATTGATGATGAATGAACGATGAGTCAGTCAGAATCCAAATTATTTCGAGATATCATTTTACATAAATCCTTGTGTAATTATCACAAACAACTTGAAAGCTAATTGGAAAGGTCATTACAAATTATTAGTAAACAACTGTGGTCCCTGGGACAAAAAAAAGTGTATTAAGAAAGTACATTGGATCAATTTTAACTTCATGTTGACTTTATATAGTGAAAGTAATAGTTTAATCAATCAGAGTAAAAAAAATATATAAAAAAAACGCCATCACAGTTGGTTAGATGGAAAGGACAGCTTACATTATTTACATGTGTGAATGACAAAATCATAATCTGAAGATACAGAGCAGACATGTCTCATACCAACTTCTAATTATTGAATATAGTCTAAATAAATTCCATTACAAATAAATTAATATACACTACTGCAAAAAGTTTGGAATAATAACAATAAATTTGTTAAATGTTCTTTCCATTTAAAATAATTGTTTTCTATTTGAATATATTTTAAAATGTAATTTATTCCTGTGATTCAAAGCGGAATTGATGGCTACTGAAAATTCAGCTTTGATCACAGGAATAAATTACATTTTATAATATATTCAAATAGAAAACAGTTATTTTAAATTGTAATAATTTTTCACAATATTACTGATTTTACTGTATTTTTAATCGAATAAATGCAGCTTTAATGAGCAAAAGAGACTTCTTTTAAAAACATAAAAAATCTTAAGAAACTAATAAAATAATATTGTTTTTAATGTATAAGTTATAAACACACAAACACTATTTAATGGCCTGAAATGACTTTCATCTTCTCTGTTTTCCAGGCCTCATCTCTTGTCAAAGAGTGTATGGAGTATTTAGAACACATACAGAGCACAAACTCTCCCGTGTGTGTCTGCTTGAGCACACTTTAATGAGCAAAAGAGACTTCTTTTAAAAACATTAAAAATCTTAAGAAACTAATAAAATAATATTATTTTTAATGTATAAGTTATAAACACACAAACACTATTTAATGGCCTGAAATGACTTTCATCTTCTCTGTTTTCCAGGCCTCATCTCTTGTCAAAGAGTGTATGGAGTATTTAGAACACATACAGAGCACAAACTCTCCCGTGTGTGTCTGCTTGAGCACACTGAAGGCTTTTGAGGAGCGTTTCAAAGACTTCTCGCCCCAGCACTTTCAGGACAAGAGCTCGGCGCTGCTGGAGAGGCACCCGGATGGGATATGGATGTGGAATGCGGTCTGGGCTCAATGCCGAGACATCAGACAGCGGCTCACTGAGATACTGCAGGCCTCTTATAGAAATCAAACGCCTCTGGGATCGCCACAAAAGGACAGCGCGGCGGCCCGCTTGAAAGGGCCGACCCTGAGCGTAATTACAACTAGCCTTGGAGAAAATGAACAAACAAACCCTGCTGGCGGTCGTACTGAGACTCGAAATAGTCTTGTTGGACAAGGTGATAATGAGACAGTGACGCATTTCCACCTTCACTGTGAGCCTGTGACGAGAGAAACATCACCGTCTTCAAACTCTGACCCGATAATGACCCAAAACACGCAGAAGGAACTGAATCTTCAACAGCCAAAAGAGGAAGGAAGAGGTCAACATTTCCACCAAAGCAGAAGCAAAGTTTTCACATCACACAATGGACCGACGACGCAATTAAGGACGTGTCTTCGCATATACTCTCACAGCGACAGTGATCTGAGAAAGTCAGACCGGGTCACTGAGGTCAACCACTCGCCACATTATACAGCCCTGGTCCGCTCTCGAAGCGAAGGCTCTTGTCTGCCAATCACCAACTATCATGTTTCTGTTTGCAAAACTGCAGTCAAGCACAAAGTCCAGATGTGTGCAGCTTCCGGTCAAGAGAGCGACTCAAGCAGAGCTTCATGGGATGGACAGAGCTCTAAACTGTCTCACCAGGACAGCTTCTGTTCCAGCGCTTCTGGACTGAGCCAAAGCGACGTCAATGAGAAGTTCAGCAGTGACACCAAATCTGACGAGCAGAGCTTGATTTCACCAGCGACACGCTCAGATCTTCCAGTCCAAACGCAGGACGAGCGCATGCTGGATCACAGCAGCACTGTACTGTGAGTCACTGTTTTAATCAGACGGATGAAGAATCGTAAAGTGAAGATACAGAGCTAGACACGTTCATCTATTAATAATCGGATCTTTTGGTTTGCACACATCAGGTTCCAAATTAAAGGGAAATCAGATGAAGCACCTTTAATTTTTATCCAAAATGTATAGTTTCCATTTCAAAATATTGCAATAATAGCAAATAATTATTTTATGTAGTATTAATATTATTAAAATAAAACAATTTTATTATTATAATAAAATATTATTTAATAAAATTGTTTTATAATATCCAACATTTGTTTTCCATTGTAAATTGAAAATAAAATAATCATTACCACATGACTATTTAATGTAGTTTACAATTTGTTAAAATAAAATAGCTTTAATTTTATGATAAAACAGTATTTTTAAATGAAACATTATCCAAAAATATAGTTTTCATTCCAAATTAAACCATCATTACCACATGATGATTTAGTAGTTTTAATATAAATAAAATGAAATAATTATAATGGTACATTATAATTGTTATATTATAATAAAAATATATTTAATACCATTTTAATAGGATATTATCCAAAATATAGTTTCCATTATGAATTCAGTTGAAATATTACGATAAAACAATATTAAAATAGTTTTATTATAATATTATTTCCATCACAAAACTATATATGTGATGTATACCATTACCGTAATGACGTACACAATGACAAAATCATACTCGCCCACCACGTTTATTGCATTAAAGCATGTACATGCTTTATTACATTAGTTTAGTTTTTCACTAAAAACCATATTTTAGTATATTAGACATATGCTTCTGGGTAAATGTGATGATATGTCATATTTCAGGGCAGGAAAGTAACATGTCTTAAACTGAATTATACAAATGTGCCCTGCCAGTAAAATGTGAAATGTTTACCATTGATCTGTTTGTCTGCTATGCCTTAGTACTTGTTCATAATGTCAGTGTTGTAGAAGAGAACAGGGATCGTTGCGGGATGCATTATGTTTTTGTTGGTCTCCTGACAGTAAACTCCAGTGCATCATGGAGGAGCTGCTTCAGACGGAGAGAGAGTATGTGAGAGCGCTGGGGTACGTGGTGGAGAACTACATGCTGGAGCTGGAGCGTCCCGACGTGCCTCAGGACCTGCGGGGACATAGAGGATGCATCTTTGGGAACCTGGAGAAGCTGCGAGACTTTCACCAGCATCACTTCCTTCAGGAGCTGGAGCTGTGTCTGAAGGAGCCCTTCTGCGTCGGACGCTGCTTCCTGAAACACGTGAGTGCTCCGAGCAGGACACACTCACAGTTTCCAGAGTTTTACAGCCTGATACCAGAGAAAGCCACTTAAAGCGCCACAAAGAACTTTTTATTTCATAGACACCCATTAATGCAGCTTTACAGATCTTAGAAAATGAATACACTTATAATGAAAGAACCATGCAACTCAAAAGCAAAAGCAGGTCACATTTCACCCCACAATTATAAGTAAGACATGAATAAGGCAGAAAGAAAATTAAGCCTAGATATTTGTCATTTTTAGGATATCATCATTTTAGGAACATTACTATTTGTTTGCACTGCATTTTTTTGCATTATTTTACTTTTACTTTACTTTACTTTTACTTTTAGTCATTTAGTAGACGCTTTTATCCAAAGCGACTTACAAATAAATATAGACATAATAAAAAAACGAATAAAATGACAACATTACTACATTTTCATGACATGTAAGAACATTTTTGTGAAATGAATGCCAAAAATCTAATTTTCATAACTGTAATGCAAAAAATATATATTTATTATTGTATATATTTAAATTGCAAGGTACTTATATGACATTGTAGTGTGTTTTTATATTTGTGCTGCTATAAATGAAAAACAACAGTATCTACTATTGGGAATAATGCGTATTAGAGGGAAAAAAAGAAAAAAGATGTATTATTTAAATTGCTATGTATTTACACATAATTTAAATATGTAAATTTATTACGTAATACTTTAAATAAAAAATAAAAACTGCATCCAGCATTGGGAATAATGAATATTGCTTACAAATAAACATAAATGTAAAAATGTGCCGTGCTTGTTTAGTAATTTTAGTTCAATCATGTGAATTGCAGCAGAAGCAGCAGCTGCTGGGTGATAAGATGGATCTGTCCTCGTATCTGCTGAAGCCGGTGCAGCGCATCAGTAAATACGGGCTGCTGCTGCAGGACATGCTGCGTGAGTGTGAGACCGGAGCGCACGCGGGACACGAGCGGCTCGAGATACAGACCGCGCTGAACATCATCCAGTTCCAGCTCCGCCACGGCAACAACCTGCTCGCCATGGACGACCTTCAGGACTGTGATGTGAGCCTCATCGCTAAATAAAACTATTCACATTGTGGGTACTTAAAAATAAAGCTGAAATAAAGTCAAATATAAATATTAGATTTAAAAAATTTAAAAAAAGAAATGTTTCTTTGGCAACTAAACAATACAAATTTTGAAGTTCTAAAATTACTAATTTTAAAATACTAAACTAATTTAAAAATACTTTTAACGACTGAATGTGTTTTTTAAATCTAACTCATGCATTTAAGAAACAAACAAGATGATACATAAAATTTCCTCTTTGGACAATTATTCATGAGACTATTAATCTTTACATTCCTGAAGAATCAGTTTATAGTTTTTTTTTGAGTGTAATATTTCTGATGCTTTTGTTCTAAATGAGTTTAATAATTCTAGTAAAATAATCTAAATTACTATTTTTAGTATATCCAAACTATTGTTTTTGGTAATTTTAAGTTGAATTTAAATTTAAGGTGAAATAAATTAAAATATAAATATTGGATTAAACAATATTAAACTTAATTCAACTTAAATACTTGAAACGTTGCCTTGGCAACCAACTAAAATAAATATGTTGAAGTACTAAAATTACTCATTTTTAAGTTACTAATTTTAAAATATTAAACTAGTTTAAAAATACTTTAAAATACTAATTTATTAATAAAATAAATTGAGCTTCATAAATGATAGTTAAATAGAGATAATTAAAAATAATAGTAAAAAGGATAAAATTACTAAAACTCAAATTAAAATGAAATCTGAAAATACATATAAAAATGTAACAAAAAATTGTTAATAGTATATTCATAATACTAAAATGACACTGGAGTGATAGAGAGATTACAACATCTCAGAAAACCCCAATTCCATTTTAGTTTACAGAACTAGGCACATTTCTTCTTCAACCCTGTAATTTAGAAAAGCATGTCATGGCAAGCGTCATTATTGCACATACTGAGGGTTAGTGATTTGAGATGATGTTTTAAACTTCAGTGTGTAAAATGCTGAGAAGCGGAGCTGCTACAGAACAGACTCGTGATTTTTACCTGGTGAATGATCATGAAATACATTGAACTTACGTTGAAGGAGGGACCTGACTCATATCTAGAGAACAGAAAGTCACACAGATTTAAGGGTCGATCCTTTTGGCCAGTAAAACAAAAAGACCCTAGCAACTGCATAGCAACACTAAAATCCACTAAACACACCTTAGGAATACCATAGCAGCACCCATCAACTTGCACAGGCAATCATCACCATCATTTCTTCAGAAAATGTTGTGTTTACTTAAGTTTGTACTGTTTACCTGCTTGCTTATAAATCTATGATATGTGTTGTTTTGCATAATAAGGCAAAACATATTTGTCTGCAAACTAAATGCAGACTGAAATAGAGATATTTTTATAGAAACAGGATGGTCAGGCGTGAGATGGAGGTGAGTTTTGCCCACTTCACATACCGTCTGTAATTAGAAAGATAAATACCTTCATATTTCATGCATTTATTTTCAGACAGCAAGCTTTAAAAAAGAACAGTGAACTAACTCGTACACTCCCTCCACCTGTGTGCTGAGACAGTGGAGTTACTGTACTCTAATGTTATCTTAGGTTTAGACATGCTCTTCATCTTATCTATGACACATTCACTGCGGTTCTTCAGGATCACTCTCGGTTCTGTCCTCTCCTCTCGGTGAAAATGATTTGTGTCTCAGGTAACTTTTCCAAGCAGCTCCCATACGCTTCACTTCCCTCTCATCCCACTGCACATCAATCTCCACTTGAAAACCCAACATGAGAGCTGATGAGCTGATGATGGATGTGTTTAAAGTACTGTGCATATTAAGAAAATGTTATACTCTACAAGTCAAAAGTTTGGAAAAGATACGATTTTTTAACGTTCTTGAATGAAGTCTCTTCTGCTCAACCAGGCTGCATTTATTTGAACAAAAAAATAGAGTAAAAACAGTATTGTTGTAAAATATCATTACAATTTAAAATAACAGTTTTTTTATTTGAATATATGTTCAAATGTAATTGATTGCTATGATCAAAGCTGAATTTGACTCCAGTCTTCAGTGTCACATGATCTTCAGAAATCATTCTAATATGCTGATTTGCTGCTCAAGAAACATTTCTGATTTTTATCAATGTTGAAAACAGTTGTGCTGCCCAATATTTTTGTATAAACTGAGATTTTTCAGGATTCTTTGATGAATAGAAAGTTCAAAAGAACAGCATTTGTTTGAAATAAAAATATTCATTATAAACGTATTTACTGTCACTTTTGATCAATTTAATGTGCACTGAAAAAAATGATTCATTGAATTTACTAATTTATTTTAAGGTAAGTGGTTGCAATCAGTTTATTTTAGCTACATTTAAATAAACAAATTTAGTTGACCGACTTTCAACTTTTTTTTATTTAAATGTAGCTAAAATAAATTGTTTGCAACCACTTACCTTAAAATAAATTAGTATAATTTTTTTTCAGTGTGTCAGTAATTAATAAAGTATTCTTTTTTTTTTTTTTTATCTTACTTACACCTCAAACTTATGAATTGTAGTGTGTCACCATTTCCACAAAAATATTGTGCAGCACAACTGTTTTCAACATTGATAATAATCAGAAATGTGTCTTGAGCAGCAAATCAGCATATTAGAATGATTTCTGAAGATCATGTGACACTGAAGCCTGGAGTAATGAATGATGAAAATTCAGCTTTGATCACAGAAATAAATTACATTTTAATATTTACACACATAGGAAATAGGTATTTTAAACTGTTATAATATTTAGCAATATTACTGTTTTTATTATATTTTTTATCAAATAAATGCAGCCTTTTCCTTTAAAAACGTAAAAAACTAAAAAAAAGTAATTATTCCAAACTTTTGACCAGTAGTATAGATATAAAAGGTTTTGAAGGTGAATGCAAGTCTCTCTTTACCAACTTTATGACAATTTTGATTGTTGTTAAAAGACACTGAAAAAAGAATTTGAATGCAAAAGCAGTTGATTAATATAAAAGCATCTGCCAAATGCCTTAATGTTATTTTGTTCATGTGTGTGCAGGTGAATCTGAAGGAACAGGGCCAGCTAGTCCGTCGGGACGAGTTCCTGTTGACCTTCAGGAAGAAGAAATGCTACCGTCACATCTTTCTCTTCCAAGATCTCATACTCTTCAGCAAGACACGCAGAACCGACGTTGGGAATGACACGTACATCTACAAACAATCCTTCAAGGTAAACCCCTGCATGAGGCATCAGTGAACAGCTCAAAATAGAGACGGCTTTTCCTTTCACTTTTGCTTTCTGTGCTCTCGCAGACTTCAGACATCGGTATGACCCATAATTTCGGTGACAGCGGGCTGTGTTTTGAGATCTGGTTTCGAAGGAGGAAGTCTCAGGACACGTACATCCTTCAGGCACCGAGTCGAGAAGTGAAGGAGAACTGGACCAGAGACCTGGAGAGGATCCTGTGGGAACAAGCCGTCCTCAACAGAGGTGAGCACACAGTAATATTCAGGTCGCTTTTGTCTTGATAAACACGAATTATGATTATGGTGTGAATTAAATTCAGGAGCATTTAGAGCTAATCTAGTTTCTTGCTGTAGGTTTTATTTCAATTCAGGTTATTGTATTGCTTAAAGGGATAGTTCACCCAAAAATGAAAATCTGTCATCATTTAATCACCCTCAAGTTGTTCCAAACTTGTTATGTTGGCTTGATTATGGAAACACTATTCACTATTAACTAGTTGCTTATTAGCATGCAAATTAATAGCATATTAATACTTATAAAGCACATATTAATGCCCAGATCCCTTAACGTTACCCTATACCTACAACTACCTACAACAACTATTTTTATTATTATTATATTATTTTTAACAACTACAACAACTACCTTACTATCAATAAGCAGTAATTTGGGGTTTATTGAGGGAAAACTCTTAGTTAATAGTGAATATGTGTTCCCTAACCTAAAGTGTTTACCGAATTTCTGTCTTCTGTTGAACACAAAAGAAGATATTTTGAAGAATGTTGGTAACCAAACAGTTTCTGGTCTCCATTGACTTCCATATTATTATTTTTTTTCCATATTATGGAAGTCAGTGGGGACCAGCCACTGTTCGGTTGCCAACATACTTCAAAATATGTTGAAAACAAACATTGTGAAAGCAAATTAGTGATTAAAAAATTAACCTGTGATTAGATTTGATCTCTCATTCTTTGGGAATCCATTGAAAAATTGCTGGCTTTTTGGAAATTCAATCCTCTTCAGGTGCAAGTTCAAATTAAATCCCTAATTAATCTACTGTAGGTTTACTGTAAAGCCGTGATTTAATGCAGTTATTGCTGCAATCCACTCTTTATCTTTAGTTATTTGTTTGATTATAAAATGAAAACCTCAGCACCTCACTGAGAATCAGAAATGTGAATGTGCTTAAGTTAATGAAGCCTAAAGAACTGGTGAAACGTGATCTTGTATGTTAAGGAATGTGATAAGGAGTGAAAGATGAACGACAGAAGCTCACCTCCCATCCGCAGCTGCATGCATTTATTCATCACTCTCACTTTTATCACATTTCCCGATAATAGTCCTCCCATTCGATGCGTCCCATAGATGTTTAACAGCTGTGCTTTTCCTTAGAATTGGTTGCACTGTTGTAGATGTGTGCATCAAGCATTGCTCGTGTCCATTCGCTTTTAACTCTCACGCACTGCACTTTTTGCACGATGCAATTTATAAAATAAAAAATGTTTTGGTAGACTTTTCAGTCTTGGATTGTATTGGATTCAGTGTGCGGCTAGCCACCTTCTTGTTAGTTTTTAAGGACCATATGTGACCCTGGAGCACAAAACCAGTCATAAGTAGCATGGGTATATTTGTAGCAATAGCCAACAATACATTGTATGGGTCAAAATAATTTTCTTTTATGTCAAAAATCATTAGGATATTAAATAAAGATTATGTTCCATGAAGATATTTTGTAAATTTCCTACCGTAAATATATCAAAACGTAATTTTTGATTAGTAATATGCATTGCTAAGAACTTCATTT
>NW_015640451.1:362200-365866 GCF_001515625.1 Sinocyclocheilus rhinocerous
CCAACAATACATTGTATGGGTCAAAATAATTTTCTTTTATGTCAAAAATCATTAGGATATTAAATAAAGATTATGTTCCATGAAGATATTTTGTAAATTTCCTACCGTAAATATATCAAAACGTAATTTTTGATTAGTAATATGCATTGCTAAAAACTTAATTTGGACATCTTTAAAGGTGATTTTCTCAATATTTAGATTTTTTTTGCACCCTCAGATTCCAGATTTTCAAATAGTTGTATCTCAGCCAAATATTGTCCTATCCTAACTAGCTTATTTATTCAGCTTTCAGATTATGTATAAATCTCAATTTCAAAAGATTTACCCTTCTGACTGGTTTTGTGGTCCAGGGTCACATATATTATTAATAGCCCCTGCTTGTTTGTTTGCTGATCTCCACGCAGAGATCCGTATGCAGGAGAGGGTGTTCATGGGAATCGGTCATAAACCCTTCATGGATATCCAGCCCAGTGAGATGGCCATCAATGACCGAGCCGTCAACTGCTCTCCCACAGGACGAGGTGAAGCACCTGTCAGGGTTAAACGTTGGGTAGCCTGAGAGATTGATCTTATTTAACTCTATATGATATCGTAGGTGGGATTCCTGTCCTCCGGCTGAATTCTGTCGGCTCGGCCAGCTATACGTCATCCTCTGGAAGCCATTCGTCCTCCTCTGGGTGGGGATCCACGTCTCCTGTGGGTCATCTGATCAATCCTAGCGGAGGAGATGTTGTCCGGTACATCCACGGGACCTCAGGGATCCTGGAGGAAGATGATTTAGACCAGGAGAGCGGAAACCAGAGTACACTGGGTATGTCCTTCTTCACAATGCATCCTATTTTGGATGTTGTCTACACAAAATTTGAAATTTGTGATCGATAAAAGTGCAATTTAAAATGTACCTTATTTCTTAATACATATTTCTGGTCTTATTTTGAATGTTTCATCAGGTCATGTTTTTCTAAATCTAATAATTAGTTCTGATAATTTGCTTTTTTAAAACCATCTTATTATTTAGCCTCTCACACATGCACTGCAGTTCAACACCCAGGTGCATATACTGAGGTATATATACAGTATATGCAATATATGTTGCTAATAGGATTTTTTAATGTGCTGTGTTTCAGTGGAGAGTTCGGTGTCCTCAGGAGAAAGTGTTAGTTGCTTTAGCAGTTCTGGTCACAGCTGCTCATCTGTGATTGGTGGAGACTATGAACACACCCAATCTGAGGCGCCTGTCATTGGTGTGAAAAAAGCGTGTGCCCACACCCACGAATGTAGCGTGAA
Organism: Sinocyclocheilus rhinocerous; assembly: GCF_001515625.1. Taxonomy (NCBI): domain Eukaryota; kingdom Metazoa; phylum Chordata; class Actinopteri; order Cypriniformes; family Cyprinidae; genus Sinocyclocheilus; species Sinocyclocheilus rhinocerous. The sequence goes on from NW_015640451.1 coordinate 363,488, forward strand.
ACCCACTAACCCACCAGGCCAAACCAGGGACCATATGTGCACCACAGTACGGCATACAGATTTATCTGTTTTGATAGTATTTATGAAATTTCTACATTGTGCATTACCATTTACGACACATTCAAGCTATTTTATAGTTATTTTTCAGTTGTGTTGAGATTTGGAATATTCTGCATATTTATATTTTAATTTACTCTCTTTGATCTTTACAGGTTCAAGGGACAAGCATCATAGGAAAGTCAACTGAAGTATAGCCCATCATGTATGTTTATACTGTAATAGCGTCATGCTTTTATGTTATCAGGCCCATCCTTTTTACCTTTTATACCTATCAATCCTGTGAAACTCTAAAATAAAGTTTATTTTATTTATTTATTTCAGTGTGAGTATGTAACATTAGTTAATGGAACTAACTTTTAAATGTTAAAAACCTACAAAATCCTTTGTTTGTTTTTTACTTGTATTTCTGTTTCTACTTAGCCTTATTGCACAGGTGATAAAACACAAACAGTGGTGTAATCTTTTAATAAAATTGCTTTGATAAAATAAACAACTGAAGAGTTGTCATAAAGTCTCTGGTCTGCAAGAAATTATTTAATTCTCAGTGGAATTATTTTAAATGAATTGATTTATAAAAAGAATCAAACTTATTCTGTAAACTTTGAATGAATGTGGAAATGTTAACCAGTAAAAACTGGTTCTTCAGCGCTTCTTCAGCTGCTATATAGCACCACTGCCATACAAAAAAAACCATTAAGCCCCTGTATAGTTCTTTAAAGGTTCTCTAACTCTTTCTTAGTCTCTTAGTTTAGTTGAGAAAAGGATTTAAAAATGACTTTAAAATACAGTGTATTTCCTGAAGATAACGTGGTTCTCAACCTTTTTGCCCCCAAGGCCCCCCTATAAGGAAATATTCCAGGGCCCCCACACAAGACTTTTTGACCTCAGAAAAGCATAAAAGTGATTCAATATAGCTTTTGCCATTATAGTCAATTCCCATTCATAGCAAACATATGAGAGTGGAATAACATACCACAAATCTAAGGAGGAGAATGAGGTTCCTCTTATGGTTCTACATTGCACCATTTGACAAAGGTCTCCTTGAAAGGTAGGTGTTTCCCTGTGAGTATGAGCCAATGAACCACCTTTAGTGCTATTTAGCACCATTTTTTAGAGTGTAGATAAAAAAAATTAAGGTCATTTTTGGAAAAGGGATGCTGGTAAAGTTGGGCTACACATTGCAAAACAGAATAACTTCATTGCAAAACATCCTGTAAAAACCACAACAGAAATGCTTTAGGACTGAACTGTGTAGTAGTTTCCTCTCTGTCTGTCTGTCTAGCCATTGGATTTATCTCAAGATTTCATAGTTCTTAATATTTACTGATGTTTGTGGTGGTGTTTGATTTACCAGATTAAGGTCATTTTTGGAAAAGGGATGCTAGTAACGTTGGGCTACACATTGCAAATCAGAATAACTTCATTGCAAAACATCCTGTAAAAACCACAACAGAAATGCTTTAGGACTGAACTGTGTAGTAGTTTCCTCTCTGTCTGTCTGTCTAGCCATTGGATTTATCTCAAGATTTCATAGTTCTTAATATTTACTGATGTTTGTGGTGGTGTTTGATTTACCAGAATTATGTCACTTCCTGCAGAATGATTACAGGACTGGATTTTGTTAGTTAAAGGGATTTTAACTAGCTAACAACAACAACAACAACAACAACAACAAATAACAGGATGGAAAGTGAGGAAATATGATATAAAGGCCTATAAAATAATTACCATTTAATAACATTCTCAAGAAAACATTCCAATTACAAACAGGAAAAACTGAAGACACACCTAAAAGGGACTTTTTGGAGACATGACAAAACACATCCACTCATTTAGCATAAATAATATAAATATTGTGTGATTAAATATACAAAATAACATTATTTAAAAAACGTGAGGTCATATTCAGTGTAATAAGACAATATTATACTATCAAGCAAATGCAAAGAAGGAGTGAGTAATATGTACTGTATGTCCGTGAGCTCTTTACGCGCGCGTGGGCGTGACGCTCTGACGCGCCGCTCCGGACAATAAAGACGCGTGAGTGTGAGAGATCGCGCACACTTTGGCTGTCACTGACTGAACTCACACCACTGGATCTCCGCAACATTAAAGCACAGCATTAACATGGGTATGTGCATTTCACACTGTATTTGCCATTGTTTTCAACTTGAAGATGCTATGCGTTATGATTGTTTTAATATTTATCCACATGCATCTATCATATTGTCTGTTTTGCATCACGCTATAAAAAGTTTGGTGGTGTAGTAGATGCTCTCTCTCTCTCTCTCTCTCTCTCTCTCTCTCTCTCTCTCTCTC
>NW_015640451.1:365900-367092 GCF_001515625.1 Sinocyclocheilus rhinocerous
TCAATATATACCGGTGTGTGTGTGTGTGTGTGTGTGTTTGTATATATATGTAGAATGTGTAACCTAACATAATGCATAATAAATCCGTCATATTAAATAATACATTTGAATAAAGCCAGGTGGCCATTTGATTTTACTACATTAAGCATATTTTAGGTTACCTGATTTTTACACTGTTTACACCTAGATTATTGATAGATTTAAATGCATTTATTATGCTAAACTTAATTCATTAATTTATTGTGTGTGCATTGGTTTTGTCCATGATGGGTCAAACGCATCATCTAGGATGAAATGCACTTGCTTTGAATTTGTTTACATCAACTACTGTAATTATTTACAGCCTTTATTGGGCACAAATGTTAAATTCAGCAGTTTTATTTACTGCAGTTCTTCATCTCCACCTCTAATGAATCTGAGACACTGTTACATTCATTTAAGCATCTCTGTTGGATTGGCTTAAATGAATGGTACACTGTGGTCAGTTATACAGTACGGTGTTATTATATGGCATGTAATGAGTGCCAGGTGTGTGTAAGGTTTATGTAGTGTGTCATAAACTCACTACGTACTGTACTTTCCACGGCTGCATGTGAACGTTCTTTGAAGAGTCTCAGTGAATGAGTTTATGTATGGCATGCAAACATTATGTCTATAGAGCTACAGACAGCTGTTTACCATGTGATCCACTAAAAATATTTACTAAGAGTCATAATGATTAAAATAGTATGCCGAAAATAGTGACCGGACCATAAATGGAAAATTACAGCAAAGAATTTCATGAGGGAGGAGAATCAAAGACTCATTATTTCTCTTCCCTGGTTATAAAAGCTGCTCTCACTTGTTTGTTATTGATTTATTCATGCAGCCGCTTCGCTCATTGAAATGTGTGAGCAGATTTTTTGTGGCACTGTACGGCTGCAGAATACCTGTGCTGGTTTATCCTGGCAGACCATCTGCTCTACATACACATTCATATCAACAGCATCAGTCAGTCTGAAAGCTAAACAGAGGTGTGTAAGCCAGCGATGAGACACACACTCGGCTTCTCTTTAGACCAGGATTAAAGCTGGGAAAGATTACGACAGCGGGTTTACTGATAGAAAACAGAACACCCCACTGGCCACATTCCTCATTAAACACACACACACACACACACACACAGACACAGACACACTCACACAGACACACA
>NW_015640451.1:367177-368434 GCF_001515625.1 Sinocyclocheilus rhinocerous
CACACACACACACACACACACACACACTCTTTCTGTCTGGTCTGAAACTAATTTTCTGACCGCAGGGTTGTTAGTTTACGACACACTACAGAGAGAAACTCAATCAGCATTCCCATGAGTCTCTAGTAATTTGAAAGTCCATCCATCTCTCTACCTTTCTATCTATTGTTCAAGATAAATGGATGGACAAAGACCCCCCGAACTTTCCATTAATATCACATAACCCAGATGTTTGACAAAGACCATCACAATATTGTATATAATGATGTCATTTCAGAATCTCATTTCAACATTTTGCCCCCCAAAACAATTCAGGACATAAATGAAACACTATTTAATGACAGCCTGAAATCTTTTGCTAATTTTTGAGACCTAAACTGTTAGTTTATTTAAACAAGACCCACATTTTTAGGGTATTATCAAGAGATTATTGAAATCTAGAGAAGGACAGACAATGAGACGCTCTGAATTTTTTGTGTGAGTCTCACATAATAATAAAATATTATTTATTTTATTTTTATATTGTTATTAATTTCATAAATATATTTTAATCTATTTATTTTATTAATAATAAAGCGCAATACCATTTAAAACAACTTAAAAAGCATATGGAAAGGATTAAATAAGAGAAACTATATGTTGAGATTATTTAGAACTGAATTACTGAGTGTCAGCGGTCAATCAGTGACAGACATGTCTCAATGAAGTGTCCTTGAAGACGGCATCTGTTAAACATAAACCACATGCTTCACATGTGCAATGCATTCTTTACATTGTATCTCCTTTCCAGACTCTCCTAGAAATATTCAAGCATCTCAGTATCACCAGACCTGAAACACACTTTATGTCATTGTAATACAATAGTGGGTTCCTTGATCAGTGTATTGTGGACTTTAAAATGCTTTAAGGCTGCAGGTTTCTTAGCTTTCCAGATTTACTGAATCATGGCTTTTTGTTGTTTTTTTAATTGGGTATTTATAAACCCACTGTAACCAAACACTTATTGTGACTTTTATTTAAAACACAGCGGGGAATATAAGTGAAATTCCTTTCTTCCAGAGCGATGTCCACTTAAAGCATTAAGAGTGCATGCATTCAAACCTCACCTCAAGGAAATATCCTGAAAGTAAACAGAGCACATGGGGAATGCTCTTGAGCTATGAATGGCATGCTCATAAATGATGGTCAACAGGAGGTCACACTTTGTCTAAATTTTAGAAGAACCTTGAAGGGCCATGCGTAATTGCAGTGCTATAT
>NW_015640451.1:368638-384910 GCF_001515625.1 Sinocyclocheilus rhinocerous
ATTGCAGTGCTATACATATATATATATATATATATATATATGTAGGACGAGTCTTACTTTAATTCATTGATTGGATGGTGACGTGTGTCACTATATAGTTACAAAACCTAAACATTAGGCTACTAACAAAATGACATTAAATGTACTCATTTATAAAGTAATTTGTTTCGTTCCCGAATGAATCAGCGTTTATGAATGAACTGGTTGAATGAATAATTCAATGACTCACTTATTAAGACAGTCACTTGTCGCCACCTACTGGAACACCAAAGTAACCTGCAGAAAGAATCACTCTAAAATCCTCACCACACACATAGTTTGTTTGACCCATCAGATCAAAAAAAAAAAAGAAAAGCTTTTAGAATAATTAGTACCAAAGTCACGGTTTTTGTTAATGTTGACAGTGATGTTTATGCAGGCAGAGCAGTAAAATTAATTTATCCCATGCTCACTCAGCTCTGGACATCAGCACCTGGGATCTGGCGTGTCAGTTCAATAACACGGATCACCACACGGAGCTGAACGGCACTGACCGGCTGATCGTACGGAGAGGACAGGCCTTCACCATCAGCCTGTACCTGAACTCCGGCTCTTACCAGCCCGGATACAGCCAGCTGCACATCACTGCAGAGACCGGTAATACACAGAGATTTTAACCTAATATTTTAATACCCCAGCTAACAGGGAACATTTTGCATTTTTTTTTTTTTTTTGAAAGTTTCTTTCAAAATTATGAACAAATGTTCTTTCAGTAACATTATTAGAACATTAATTCAAAGTTATGATGGAATGTTCTATCCTGGAATGTTTTAGTTGGACGTTCACCTGTTAATCGTTTTTTTAAATGTTACTATTTGTTTCAGATTGTTCAGAGAACATTCAAATAGAACAGTCCCATAATGTGTGCAAAAATAGAATGTTCCCTGAACGTTCACATAACCGAGGAAAAACATTTTTACATTTTAAAAACTGGAACATTCAGAAATAATGTTTTTATTACTAAATAGGAATATATACAACATAGTCATTCATTCATTCAGAAGAAGAACACCTCTTAAAGGACCCAAAAACTGAAAATTCTGTCATTAATTACTCACCCTCATGTCGTTTCAAACCCGTAAGACCTTCGTTCATCTTCGGAACACAAATTAAGATATTTTTGATGGAATCTGAGAGCTGTCTGACCCTGCATAGACAGCAACACAACTGAAATGTTCCCAAGTCCAGAGACGTAGCAAGGAGATCGGTAAAATAATCCATGTGACATCAGGGGTTCAACCGTAATTTTCACCTGTTAATCGTTTTTTTAAATGTTACTATTTGTTTCAGATTGTTCAGAGAACATTCAAATGGAACAGTCCCATAATGTGTGCAAAAATAGAATGTTCCCTGAACGTTCACATAACCGAGGAAAAACATTTTTACATTTTAAAAACTGGAACATTCAGAAATAATGTTTTTATTATTAAATAGTAATATATACAACATATTCATTCATTCATTCATTCAGAAGAACACCTCTTAAAGGGATAGTTCACCCAAAAACTGAAAATTCTGTCATTAATTACTCACCCTCATGTCGTTTCAAACCCGTAAGACCTTCGTTCATCTTCGGAACACAAATTAAGATATTTTTGATGGAATCTGAGAGCTGTCTGACCCTGCATAGACAGCAACACAACTGAAATGTTCCCAAGTCCAGAGACGTAGCAAGGAGATCGGTAAAATAATCCATGTGACATCAGGGGTTCATCCGCAATTATATGAAGCTACAAGAATACTTTTTGTACGCAAAAGAAAAAAAAAACGACTTTATTCAACAATTCGTCTCCTCTGCATTTTCATTTTTGGGTGAACTATCCCTTTAAGTCTAAAAACACCTTGCTTTTAAAAATGGCTGTGACAGCAATATAAAAATGTTTGTTAATAATCAGAATAATCAGTTCTCTTTTGAACACTCAAATGGCAGGAATTCCCTTTACAATATTATGCAAGCGATTCCAGAAGCTCTCTGTTGTTCCTGTTTTCCAAAAGGGGATCAAGTTCATTCTTTATAAGTAATATAAATAAATGAAACATAATACTCAACACGCACAGTTGAGGATGAAGGTTAACACTACAGAGGGAATGTCAGGGCTCTTGTTGGACTTTCTGTGTTACAGATTCTGTTATGTTTTGGAGCTGGAGCAAGAGATAACATAAAGACATTAGTGAACACAAAGGGAGGCAGCAGCGTGTGTACACGCTGGCGTTCAGACAGGAAAGACTCTGCTCAGACTCAGATAACTCTAATGTCAAGAAAACAAGACCATCTGGCATGTTTAACGGAATCTGTAATGAGATATCACACATGTTAACTCCTTAGAAGTTATCAAAGAGTCAAGTACAAAACTATTGGTTTTGGTGAACGTTACGAAAACACCTCAGTCAGTGTCTCTCTTTGTCTTTCTTAGTGGCATGAGCCAAGCACCACACAACTTCTTTAGAAAGAGAATAATAGACTACTAGAATAAGATCTTTAGGAAATACTAAGTTTAAGTTTAATAATAAGCACAAACATGTTTTGTAGACAGTCAGACCTCCAAACTATGTACGGCAGTGACAAGCAATTTATCTCACTGAAATGGAAACTGATGCACTTTTTTTCCATCCACATTATTTATGTGAATTTTGGGATGTTGCATACAATTTTTTTTTAGATGCAAACATTAAGATGAGCATGACATTTTAAAATGCACATAAAAACTTCATCAATGAAAAGATCACTGATGTTTAAATGGATCATCAAAAAATGGAAAAACTGTCATCATTTCCTCACGTCATGTTGTTCCAAAACTGTATGAGTTTCTGTCTTCTGCTGAACACAAAAGAAGATATTAAAATATATATATATTAGTTTTGGTTCTCATTGTCCTCCATTGAATAGACAAGAAAAGGAAATGGAAGTCAGTGACATCCATTGTTCTTCAAAAATATAGCAGAATATGGCAGAAGAACGATTTGGAATGACACGAGGGTGAGTAAATGATGACTGAATTTTCATTCTTTTTTTTTCTGGGTGGACTGTGCTTTTTATTTATAATGGGGGCTACCCATCATGACACTTCAGAAACAAGTGTCATGGTTAAAGAAGACATCAGACAGGCATTAACTTTTTTCTTAGACCCAGACAAACTAAAACTCACCCATGATTCAGAAGTTTTGTTAATGTTGTTGTACTGACGGGAACTGACATGGATTGCTCTTGCTCAGTAATGAAGCCCAGTTTGGTTTTGATTGTTTTTGCTGATTTAGTTCTGATGGTTTGCTAGGCCCTCAGCCGGAGGAGCAGTATGGCACCAGGGCCGTGTTTGGTCTCAGCGATGAGATCGACGACACGCGCTGGAGCGCAGCGGTCAGCAGTCCACCCGGAGACACCGTTTGTCTTTCTGTCTACGCCGCTCCTGACGCTCCCATCGGCCGGTACGTCCTGACTCTAGATGGGCGCATCCAGTTCGACTTCATACTGCTCTTCAATCCCTGGTGCACAAGTGAGTGAGAACAGATGCGTTTGGGTGTTCCTCTCGCACACACCTTAAGGTTATAGACACGGATATCCTGTTCTTTATATGAACTGATGACAGAGACAGATGAGTAAGATCTCTGCGTACTCAACCCATTCTCTGATTTACAGGAGATGTGGTCTACATGGACAGCGAGGAGAAACTGGCCGAGTACGTTCTGGCCCAGGATGGCATCATCTTCAGGGGCGATGCCGAATACCCAGTCCCTTTGGCCTGGTATTTTGGACAGGTACCAACAAACACGATTGCACATGTTCATGATCTAGCTGTGCTCGATACGCTGAGCTCATCTCCTAAAAAACATAAACAAGTAAGACAGCAGAGGCACGAATGAAGGCAAATAACATGAAAAAGAAGTAGCTGGTGAGGAACATTTCACATCTGTGTGAATCCCACAAAAAGCCTGACGAGAACACATCCAAATCAGTGTTATTTTAGTATTATTACTCTACTATCATAGTATGTATTCATATTTTGCATTAGTTTTTATTTTTATATTGTCTGTTTAGATTTTAATTTATAATTCTGTTTTGCATTTTTGTTGATTTTGCTAGTTTTTTTCTTTTAATGTGTCTGCTTAGATTGCATTAATTTTTAGTTAAGTAAAGTTTTAACAAAGTAATTTATAGTTAAAACTTAAAATGAGAAATTTTGCCTTGGCAACTAACTGAAATAAGTTTAAAAAGGTCATGAACTGCATTTTATTATTATTTTATAATGTTCTGTGAGGTCCACTTATAATGTTAGCAAGACTTCTACATCAAAAAAACATAATAATAATAAAGTAATAAGCTATTTTGTATCCTGTTTTTGACCCTCTCCACAGAACAGTCTGTTTTTATTGGCGGGGTGCATTCAAGACTTGGAAGTAAATGCTCACTGCTGTGACTGGTTAACAGTTTTGCATATTAAAATAATAGATAGACAACTGCTGTGATTTTTATTTTAATATTTAATATTTTCATTTCAATTTTAGTCAGTCTTAAAAATTCTGTTTTGCATTTTTTTTTATTGTATTAATTTTTATTTCAGTTTTTAGTAATTTTAGTACTTCAGCTTAAACGAAATTAAAATGAGAAATTTTGCCTTGGCAACTAACTGAAATAAAATAGGTTTAATAAAACATATACAATATAAAACTTAAAATAATTTGAATAATTTAAAACTTTAAATTAAATTTAAATAACAAATAAGAAAAACATTATTTTCTATATTTTATTTTGTTTCTGTTGATATTTCATTTCAATTAACATAAATGTTTTTTGTTTTGTTTTGTTTTTATAGTTTTAGTTTTAGTTAACAATGACCACACTGAATCAAATCACCCCCAAAATGAAAAACTTGAAGAAAATGAAGTCTGTTTTTGCATTGTAAATATGAGTTCATACTGGGATCTCTGGTTTTTGATTGCAGACTTTTCAGCAGAGTTTGAGACATTGTTGAGATCTCTTCTGAAACTTTAGTGGAGAAACATGTGAGATCACTGATGCAAAACATCCAAGATGCCAGGAGTTTCAGAAAGTTATCATGTGTTCTCCATTTAATCTAATTGCTTGCTGGATGGATCTCAGATTTTCCATTCCTGAAGGCATTTTGAGGAAAAATACTTTTTGAAAATGTTTTTACAGATTGTAAATGTGCATTATGAGTGTGTGCAAATGTGATCGCTAACGTGCATTATTTGCATGTCGACTGTATCTCTGTCGTGTTTGTAGTTCGAGGAGGGCATACTGGACGCTTGCTTGAGAATCCTGGACATGAACCCTAAACACAGAAGGAACCCTGGGAAAGACTGTTCTGGACGCAGAAACGTCATTTATGTCACAAGAGTGCTGAGTGCTATGGTCTGTACTCTAATACGGACACACAAATGAAAAATAGTCAATTCTGAAAGAAACGAGTAACATTGCTTAATTCAGCAAGGATGCATTAACTTGATCCAAAGTGACAGTATTTATAATGTTACAAAAGATGCTGTTCATTTGAACCATGAAAAATAAAATGTATCCCAGTTTCCACAAAAACATGAAGCAGCACAAGTGATTTCAGCATTGATAATAATAAATGTTTCTTAGTTAGCAGACATTAGGATGATGTTTTCGCATTGCTCGGCAGATCAACAGCAATGACCGGGACTACGGCGTGCTGGAGGGCTGCTGGAAGGACACGTTTGACGGCGGCGTGAGCCCCATGTCCTGGAGAGGAAGTGTTCAGATCCTGAGGACGTGGAGCAGCACTTCCTGTCTGCCGGTGCGCTTCGGCCAGTGCTGGGTCTTCGCAGCCGTCGCCTGTTCAGGTATTAAAAAGACACAAAGCATGCTTTAAAAGAAGCTAAAACCACTAAAAATTGAATAAACTGCAAACTATAAGTCATGAGAATTTCTGTAATGAGTATGATTTTTTCTATTTATGTCAAGCTCTAAAATATTTAAACGTAGAAATGAAAATAAAAAATATTTAATCCTTATGCAGTTCAGTTTTTTTTTTTTTTTTAAAGATGTCTCTTCTGCTCAGCAAGGCTGCATTTAATTAATAAAAAACAGTAATATTATGAAATACTATTACAATTTAACGTAACTGTTTTCTATGTAAATATATATTGTAAAATGTAATTAATTCCTGTGATGCGCAGCTGAATTTTCAGCATCATTCCTCCAGTCTTCAGTGTCACATGATCTTCAGAAAGCATTCTAATATGCTGATTTGCTGCTCAAGAAACATTTCTGATTATTATCAATGTTGAAAACAGTTGTGCTGCTTCATATCTCTGTGGAAACCGTGATACTTTTTTTTTTTCAAGATTCTTTCATGAATAGAAAGTTCAAAAGGACAGTACTTATTTGAAATAGAAAACTTTTGCAACATTATAAATGTTTTTACTCTCAACTTAATGCATCCTTGCTGAATAAAATAAGAACTCGTACTGAGCACAAACCTTTGAATGGTATGTGGTCATTTTGTTAGATTCTAGGGCCATTCTTGTTACTTTTGTATCACAGTTGTTGGTTCTGTTTTGTGTCAGACAAGCAGACAGATGAAGCAGGTTCTTGTGTTTGTCCTCAGTGTCTCGCGCTCTGGGAATCCCATGCAGAGTGGTAACAAACTACTATTCTGCCCATGATACCAACAGCAACCTTGTTATCGAGCGCTATCTCAACGAGAAAGGAGAAATAGACAGCAGCACCAGAGATATGATATGGTATGAAAAACCACATCTTTCATCCAAATGTGTTTTAAATCCCTTTTATAAAAACTAAAACATACACATAGGAATTTGTCAATCAATAAATAAAAATAAAACTACAGGAAAAAAGCACATATTTGGACACTTACAGTATGGAAATGTCATTATATTGGACATTCAACAGTTTTTCTGCTGTAGGAACTACCACTGCTGGGTCGAGAGCTGGATGACGCGACCCGATCTCCCTCCGGGTTTTGACGGCTGGCAGGCGAGTGACCCGACGCCGCAGGAGAAAAGTGAAGGTGTGCAGACCCCCCTTTTCTTTCTCACATACAGCTAATCAAACATCCTAAACTTAAAGGGATAGTTCACCCAAAAATTAAAATTCTGCAGGGCAAAAAAATATTTTCTTACCAGTGATATTTTAGTATCACTGAAATAGTTTATATATATATATATATATATATTAATTAATGTTTTAATTAATATTAATATTTATTAATATTAATATTTTAAATCATGTTTTATTTATAAATGTTTTATTTATATTTACCGATTACATTTGAACTTTTAGAAGTTTTGTTGTGTGTGTGTCTGTCTGTCTGTGTGTGTATGTGTGTGTATGTGTGTGTCTGTGTGTGTATGTGTGTGTTTTATTTTTAGTATTTTTTGCATGTCTATATAGTTTTTATTGACTTTTATTTCATTTTTAGTTTCATTTGTTTTAGTACATCAAGTTAAACTAAATTAAAATGATAAATGTTGCCTTGGCAACTAGCTGAAAATTTTGTTTGTTTGTTTTTATAGTTTGTATAGTCATACAAATAGTTTTAATGGTTTTTATTTTAGTTTCAGTTTTAGTTCACTATAATAACTGTTTATTAGTATTTTTGTCTTGTTTTTGAGTACAAATATCAAAAATGTTATTTTAAATCCAGACTTGAAACTTACTTGAGAAGCAGAATGACTTCAGATATTACGTTTCATTTTCTAAAACGATCAAAATTAAGTGAGTTTATGCTTAAAACAAGAAAAATTTTTTTTGCCAATACACTTAATTCAAAGGGAAAACAAATGTCTTTCTTACACTATTAACAGTTTTTTTCAGATATCTTGTTCCAAGCAAAACCTCACTTAAATTTGATACATTTTTTTTTTCAGAAAACAAAAGTTGATTTCTGTCATTTTGCTTCTCAAGTAAATGTGTCTTGATTTAAGAATGTTTAGATATTTGTACCGGAAAACAAGACAAAAATACGAAGTAAAAATCATTTTTAGAAGACATCATTTAATCACCCTCATGTCAAACCCAAAAAATGTGGTTAATCTTTTTTGAACAAAACCTTAGAGGTTTCTGTCCCTCCATTGAAAGTCCAGGTAACCAAAACTTAGGAGATCTAAAATCATCAGCAATGAAGGCAAATAAATCGAATAACTTCTCAATAATAAATAACTTATCGAATAAAGATACAATTGCTTTATATGAACAGATATTAACTTAGGCTAAAATAAGCTGAGATGTGCGTTTCTGTCTCTCAGGCGTGTTCTGCTGCGGGCCGGTTCCTGTGCGGGCGATAAAAGAGGGCGAGCTCACCTTTAAATACGACGCTCCGTTTGTGTTCGCGGAGGTGAACGCAGACTTAGTGTACACCCTGAAATATAACGATGGGAGCACAAGGAAAATTGTGAATGACCAAAAAGTAGGGCAGAAGATCAGCACCAAGAGCGTAGGCCGAGATGAGAGAGAAGACATCACACACCTGTACAAATATCCTGAAGGTAGGAACACGCAAACAAGTGCACTTCCTTCCTATATCCACGCACATGAAGAGGGGGTTGATTTTGCGATGACCTCTTGCAGGTTCTGCGGAGGAGAGGCAGGTTTTCGAGAAAGCAAACCACCAGAACAAGCTGCTCCAGCAGAAGGGCAACTCTGGGCTGCACATCACCATCAAGCTGTCGACGGGCATCAGGAAGGGCTGTGACTTTGATGTGTTTGCAATAGTGAGCAATAACACAGAGGAGAATAAGAAGTGTCGTCTGGTGTTTGCGTCACGCGCCGTGTCGTATAACGGCATCATCGGCCGCGAGTGCGGCTTTAAAGACCTGCTGAATGTGGAACTGGCACCTGGAGGAGGTGAGCGGCCAGAACTACATTTTGTGCACAGATATTTGAAAAAACTATCCTTAAGTACTGCACTTTGGTTGCTTCAACCCGAGTATGTAAAACAAGACTGCATGCTAGCAATGCATTGGCCAAGCATGCACATACACATATGTGACCCTGGAGCACAAAACCTTCTTAAGGGTCTTAAGTGTCTTAAAGGTCTTAAGTGTCAATTTTTCAAAATTGAGATTTATAAATCATCTGAAAGCTGAATAAATACATTTTCCATTGGTGTATGGTTTGTTAGGATAGGACAATATTTGGCCGAGATACAACTATTTGATTGCATATGCATGGAGTATGTTTTTAGTCTTAGTAAAGTCATTGTAATGCATGGCCTAGAGTGGCAATGCCTATTTTTAATAAAGGTTATTTTAAAAGGAAAATTATCAAATTAGATGTATTATTAGCAGTAGTAGTAATATATTACTAATAATAATGTTAGTTAAAGCATGTACACAATTTATATATGAAGACTTCAGATGCAAAAACCTCTGAGTCCATCTGAGATTTTTTTAAGTGCTCATTTAAAAGAAAAAATCTCAGACGGACTGGAGGTTTTTGCATCTGAAGTCTTCATATATAAATTGTTTACATGCTTTAATTAATATTATTTTTAGCAATAACAATAACGAATAAATTTTTCTTACATTTATTATTACATTTATTCTTATATTTATTATTATTTTAGAGCCAAACTTATATATAACACACACAAGCCATTTAATATTATTTATTAATAATAGTAGTAGTAATAATATTTTTTATTTATTTTCATTTAATTATTATTTAACCTTTTTAATACTTTTAATAATATAATAAGACATAGAACATAATTGATACTCAATTTACATGTAATATTATTTATGATATTATAAATTGTGTAGATGCTTTGTGTTATCAGTTGTCTTCACTGTGTTTGTTCCAGAGAGGAAGGTTCCTCTGAGCCTGAACTACAGTAAATACTGTACTAATCTAACGGAGGACAATCTCATCCGTCTGGGCGCTCTGCTGATCGACTACAGCACAAAGGAAGCCGTCATGGCCATGCGTGACATCGTGCTGGACGACCCCGAGATCAAAATCAGGGTGCGACCACATTAACCACTTTCACAGTGATCACAAGGTGACATGACAACCCTATCATGTACGCACTGCCAGATGCATGCTGATGTATGTGTGTCGTTCCAGATTCTGGGAGAACCCAAAGAGAAGCGTAAGCTGGCGGCGGAGCTCACCCTACAGAACCCGCTGCCAGAGCCCTTACAAGGCTGCTGCTTCACCATCGAGGGCGCAAACCTCACCGGCGGCAGCAGCATCGCAGAGAAGTAAGAACTCAATAACTGTGCTGTGCTTAAGTTGCACGGGGATATTTGTGGCAATAGCCAAAAATACATTGTATGGGTCAAAATTATAGATTTTTCTTTTATGCTAAAAATCATTAGAACATTAAGTAAAGATCATGTTCCATGAAGATATTTTGTAAATTTCCTACCGTAAATATATCAAAACTTTATTTTTGATTATTAATATGCATTGCTAAGAACTTAATTTGGACAACTTTAAAGACAATTTTCTCAATATTTAGATTTTTCTGCACCCTCAGATTCCAGATTTTCAAATAGTTGCATCTCAGCCAAATATGAAACATGCACATTCCTGGATGTGTTTGGAGCCACATTGCACTGTGGGAAATATCATGCTGTAAAAACACAAGAATGAAAAGGACGCATGGAAGAGACGGCAATTTAACGAGATTTTTAGAAGAGAGAGTAAACATTTTATATGCAATTTTTATGTTCTTGCTTCATATATCTTTATATAGCTGTGACTTTTTCATTAAAAATCATTTATGCTATAATCTTGAATGGAGTGTTTTTAGCCTATTTCATTTTAAAGGGCTCACACCATGAAGAATCAAATTTGAATTATTGATATTTTAAGTGAAAATTTTGCGAGTCAGCAAAATCGACTTTTTCAAAATCGTTTTGCTTTGGATTAAAAAAAAAAGACATGCAGAAAAAAAAATCATAACAGAAAGCCTATTTCTTTTTGTGTAATTCTATGCATGCATGTTTGTATTGAAATGCATAAACATTCCAAAGAGGTTCTTTCATTCTACAAGCTGGCAGTTGATTCACATTTATCTTATACCTGAAGGCATTAAAAAGCTTTTAACATAAATCAGTCTTTAATAAACAAATCCACTTTCATTGATGTAGGTTGTGGTTTGTGTATCTGGGCTTAAAAACACGTGATGGAGAGTAATTACTGACAGAATTTCAGTTTTATGGTGAACGATCCTTCAAATGACGTTATCCAGCTGAACTTTATTTAGCATGAAGTGAATACTGACCTCTGTTGGTCAAAGGGAGAAATTATCTTAATCCAAAAATAGCAATTATTAAGTCACCTGCTCAACCCCTGCTCCTGAGCATGTTAGTTTTAGTGCTGTCAAACGATTAATCGCATCCAAAATAAAAGTTTTTGTTTACATAATATGTTTGTGTACTGTGTATATTTATTGTGTATATATAAATACACACACATACAGTATATATTTTGAAAATATTTACATGTATATTCTTATATTTTATATAAATATACTTTTTTTTTCATAAATATATACATGCATGTGTTCGTATTTATATATACATATATGCACATGTATATATGTATATATAAATATGCACAGTATACACATATATATTGTGTAGAGAAAAACTTTTATGTTGGAAGCGATTAATCGCGATTAATCGTTTGACAGCACTAGTTAGTTTTATAATTCGTTTCGAAACGCTCCATGAATTCCCTCAAACACAGCAATAATATTCGTGGCACAACCAAATTCATTCCACAGACATACAACACACACAGACTGGCACAGAAATAGCCTTCCACTGAAACAGAGCCATGCAATTCGGCGCTAATTCAAAAGTGATAAATATTCATGGTGTTTTCTTGGTCAGTCTGCAAAACTTAACGCACCAGTTTGAACATGTTACATTAGTAGTTTCAAACTGGGACGTTGATATTGCTCATTAACTTCATTTATATTAAATAAACGATCGTTTTTAGGAAAGGGATCATCTAAATATGAATCTGAAGATTATAGATTGATCCTGAGGGTGGCAGTGTTGCATCATGCACGTGTTCAAAGAAGCCTGATGTGACAAGACTGAACATAAAACAGAGATACATGCATCAAAAACAGACATGCATCATATTTTTGAACACAATACAGTCAATCAAGGTTTGAGAACCTTGATCATTCCACACATGTAGAATGTTTGCAATTATTTTTAATAGGTTTATATGACTTTTTTTAATTGAAACAAGTGACAATATCTTCATAAATTCAATAAAGTTACATAACTGAAACATTAAAGCAGAACAAAGCAGATATACAGAAGATGCATCATTAAAATCACTTTAACATCAGAAAACTGTAGAACATCTGTTCAACATTAATGGAAAAGCCCATTTAGAAATGTAGCTCTATTTCAAAGTCTTATAAAACACACACACACTAGCCATTGACCATCTTGTGCGCAACACATTTTTGTCAAGATACAAGCTAAACAAATGAAAATCACATACAAATAAAATGTGTAGGAGTATAGATCAGTAAAGGTAAACATCACCAACATAAACAATATATTACATTCAGTCCTTGTCTGACCCTCCTTTCTAATGAATAAATTAACATTTCACTCTCTGCCCCGCAGCTAAATTCACCCTCTTCGTTTCTTCTCAGACATTAATAATCACCTCTCGTTGCTGCTGCTGTGTTATTCATTCAATTCTTCTCCTCTCCTTATGGTGACCACATGGCCAGAAAAATCCAAAGAGGTGTAGCCAGAGTAAAACCTAAACTTTTAAACTGACATCAAACACAAAGAAAACAAAGGTTTTGCAGATTGCCTAGAGTTTTTAAGATTACTAGCAAACAGAATTGGTTCCAAAGGTGAGTAGGTTCAATTTTAAAAACTTTTTAATCACTTTTAGGCAAACTATTCCTTTAAATCGACACATTGCTGGTTCCTTTTTATAGAACACAAATTGGAACAATTTCAGTTTGCAATAAAACTAATGTTAAGACTAATTATGTGGACAACTTGTGTCAGGATACTGTTCGTAACATCACTGTTCTAGTTTTATCGAGGCGTCTCTCTTCTCATGTGCAGTTTTCAGCAGGACAGTCACTCTGTCTTCAAATCTCTGCTCTCTGATTGGTGTTTGTCTTGTTCCCCTCGTGGAGCTGATGATGATCCTCTTCATGAAACTGATAGGCCACTTGCTGCGTACTCTGCTCTTCTCTCTTACGGTGGCTCTTCTGATGATCTTCAGGACCTGCGTTCTGCTCTGATGTCTTCTTCTCCTCTTCTTTCTTCTGGTCTCTGTTGTGGACGGGACTCTGGTGTTCCTGCTGGAGGTCTGGCTGTACCTGCAGATACGCCTGAACTCTGTGCTGCTGGGCTCGGCTTTCACTGAAGTCAGTGACTCGACACTCGTACGTTCCCTCGTCTGATGGTCTGACGCTAGACAGACGAAGCTTATGTGAGATGTTGCTGCCAACCACTTTTACCACCTTAAAACAAACAAAATCTGATTATTCAACAAGAACATTCGACTAACAAAGCAAGTCCTGTGAAGCTAATTACGTTTGGGAATTAAGAAAAGCAATCATGTTTATGTGCACCAATTAAAATGAGTACATCTACTGAAGAAGCATGTTTGTTGCGACATTGAGACAGATTCTCTCACAAAGCAAAATTAATGTGAGATGTTGCTGCCAACCACTTTTACCACCTTAAAACAAACACAAAATATGATTATTCAACAAGAACATTCGACTAACAAAGCAAGTCCTGTGAAGCTAATTACGTTTGGGAATTAAGAAAAGCAATCATGTTTATGTGCACCAATTAAAATGAGTACATCTACTGAAGAAGCATGTTTGGAGCGACATTCTCTCACAAAAAGTTAAATTAATGAATATACTGACACATGAAACACCCTCATGGTCTATATTTTGTAATTAGTTGCACTTTTGTTTGTTGTTGTCAAAAACATGAATAAGAATTAATGAGATGATAAAATTGCTGCAGAATTACTAAAAAATTAATATTAAAAGAATAAGCTAAAGTGACTAATTTGAACAAGAAAATAGCACGAACAAATCTTAGTTTGATCAGATTGTGCTGATGTGAATTTGTTAAGAGATGTGAAGTGTCAGAATATATGTCAGAAGAAGCAAAATATAATCAAATCAGAATATAATGCATATGTAAACCTGACCATTAAGCAGTTACATTTTGTCAAATTGAGAGAAATTTCAAAATGCAAAACTCACACTTATTTTAGTCGCTCCCTTTGGTTTGTTTTCCTGTGAAACCACCTGTAGACACACATTCTAAATGAAAGTTAAGTGTTTAATTGTATTTGTGACCCTGGAGCACAAAACCAGTCATAAGGGTCATTTTTTCAAAATTGAGATTTATACATCATCTGAAAGCTGAATAAATAAGCTTTCCATTGATGTATGGTTTGTTAGGATAGGACAATATTTAATTTTGACCCATACAATGTATTTTTGGCTATTGCTACAAATATACCCCAGCGACTTAAGACTGGTGTTGTGCTCCAGGGTCACATATATGTATACATACACAGTTATCTCCATACATATTTGTATACTGACACAATTTTCATAATTTTGGCTCTGTATGCCACCAGAATAGAATTAAAATGAAACAATCAAGATGAAATTGAAGTGCAGACTTAAGTTTTAATTTAAGGGGTTGAACAAAAACATAACATAAAAAGCTTAGGAATTACAACCATTTTTATTCACAGTTCCCCTATTTTCAGGGGCTCAAATGTAATTGGACAAACAAATATAATCATAAATAAAATGTTCATTTTTAATATTTTGTTGAGAATCCTTTGCAGGCAATGACTGCCTTAAGTCTGGAGCTCATGGACATCAGCAGAGACTGGGTTTCCTTCTTTGTGATGCTTTGCCAGGCCTTTACTGCAGCTGACTTCAGTTGTTGTTTGTTTGTGGCTCTTTCTGCCTTTAGTTTTGTCTCTTCAGCAAGTGAAATGTGCGCTCAATCGGGTTGAGATCAGGAGGTTGATTCCACTTTTTTACCTTCAAAAACTCCTGGGTTGCTTTTGCAGTGTTTTGGGTCATCGTCCATTTGTACTATGAAGCGCCACCCAATCAACTTTGCTGCATTTGACTGAATCTGGGCAGAGAGTATATCCCTATACACTTCAGAATTCATCCGGCTGCTTCTGTCTTCTGTCACGTCATCACTAAACACCAGTGACCCAGTGCCACTGAAGCCATGCACGCTCATGCATCACACTGCTCCATGTTTCACAGATGATGTTGTATGCTTTGGATCATGAGCTGTTCCAAGCCTTCTCCATACTTTTTTCTTCCCGTCATTCTGGTACAGGTTGATCTCAATTTCAGCCATTCAAAGAATACTTTTCCAGAAGTTGTCTGGCTGAAATTTTTTAGATGTTTTTTGGCAAAGTCTAATATGGCCTTGTTTGCTCCTTGTGGTGAACCCTCTGTATTTGCTCTGGTGAAGTCTTCTCTTGATTGTAGACTTTGACAGAGACACGTCTAGAGAGTGTTCTTCTCTTGGCTGGATGTTGTGAAAGGGGTTTTCTTTACCATGGACAGTATTCTCCGATCATTGCTGAGCTCACCAGTGCGTTCTTTTTTTCTCAGAATGTACCAAAGTGTTGATTTGGCCACTCCTAATGTTCCTGATATCTTTCTGATGGATTTGATTTGTTTTTGAAGCCTAACAATCGTCTGTTTCACTTGTATGGAGAGCTCTTTTGACCGCATCATGTGGGTTCAGAGCAACAGCTTCCAAGTGCCAATGTAGGGCTGCACGATAAATCGCAACTGACAAGCTGTGCAAAACCACGATCATATTTTGCACAGCTTGTCAGTGAACAACGGCTCTGTGTAGTAAATGCTGCTCCATGTGAAAACACGCACGTGATGGAGATTTACTGCTGATTACAGAACTGGCTTTACTGGCAAGATGCGCATTAAATATTGCATGCGATTTATCGTGCAGCCCTATGCCAATGGCACACCTGCTTAATTGATGTAGAAATAATGAAGGAATAGTAGGCCTGTCACGATAACAACTTTTTGTTGTGCGATATATTGCCCCAGAAGTAATTGCGATAAGCGATATTATTGTCATTTTAAAGACCATTTTATGCCACTGAAAATATAATCATAATGTAACAACATAATAATGCAGGAAGGCCTACACTTCAAATGACAACAAACGTTTAATTTTTAAGAATATTTAGAT
>NW_015640451.1:385006-387185 GCF_001515625.1 Sinocyclocheilus rhinocerous
ATTGTGTATGAAATGTGCTATATAAATAAACTTGCCTTGCCTTGCCTTGCCTTACCATGGAGAGGATTCTCCGATCATCCAGCACTGTTGTCCTCCGTGGACGTCCAGGCCTTTTTATGTTGCTGAGCTCACCAGTGCGTTCTTTTTTTCTCAGAATGTACCAAAGTGTTGATTTGGCCACTCCTAATGTTCCTGATATCTCTCTGATGGATTTGATTTGTTTTTGAAGCCTAACAATCGTCTGTTTCACTTGTATGGAGAGCTCTTTTGACCGCATCATGTGGGTTCAGAGCAACAGCTTCCAAGTGCCAATGTAGGGCTGCACGATAAATCGCAACTGACAAGCTGTGCAAAACCACGATCATATTTTGCACAGCTTGTCAGTGAACAACGGCTCTGTGTAGTAAATGCTGCTCCATGTGAAAACACGCACGTGATGGAGATTTACTGCTGATTACAGAACTGGCTTTACTGGCAAGATGCGCATTAAATATTGCATGCGATTTATCGTGCAGCCCTATGCCAATGGCACACCTGCTTAATTGATGTAGAAATAATGAAGGAATAGTAGGCCTGTCACGATAACAACTTTTTGTTGTGCGATATATTGCCCCAGAAGTAATTGCGATAAGCGATATTATTGTCATTTTAAAGACCATTTTATGCCACTGAAAATATAATCATAATGTAACAACATAATAATGCAGGAAGGCCTACACTTCAAATGACAACAAACGTTTAATTTTTAAGAATATTTAGATATTCGGAATTTTAAATAATTTAAATATTTAAGAATATTTAGATATTTGGAAAGTAAGTATCAAAATATTAGATACCTTAAAAAACTTGAATAAATATTAAATAAACATTTTCTAACAAAAAGTGCAAAGTAACAAGTACAAAAAAAGAAAAATTCACAAATATTTTTCCTTCTACAGATTTTTCCCGGACCTTCTTTTCTGTGTAAATTAAGGGTGCACACTATTGCTGAGAAACACAATCACTACTAAGTCGATATATTGATTATTGCGACAGGCCTAAGTAATAGCCCACATTTGTCCATGAAATGGCTTTTTCTTAAAGCTCAGAGAATTAAAGCTCAGAGTGTGCACTTTATAGTTATATAACTAAAACTTGAATATGTTTTGGTCAACAGCTAAAATAATAAAATTTGTGCCTGTGTTCAAATATATATAGACCAAACTGTACATATATAAAATAAGGTCACGTAAAAACATCTGAACAAATAAATAGAGGCTTTCCTGATTGGTTGTCCATGATGGTTGCTCCGCCCAGTCTCTGGTGTACCACCACTGGATCTCCAAGGAGACGGAGGAGGAACTAGCGCCTCTGAAGGAGCAGGCCATCTCCACATCATCTCCAGCCTGAGAGACCATGTCCTGAGGAACCTCGGTGAAAAGAGCTGAAGAGAAACAGACATTTTTAAAACTACACTTGATACTATATGCATTTTATTGACCATTAGTCATCCTGCTCTTTAACAGCAACTGGTTCCATTAATCTCTTCACACAGATACTTTCAGTCATGTGTGTGTGTGTGTGTGTGTGGTTTGTGTGTGTGTGTGTGTGTGTGTGTGTGCTTAAAGGTCTGACAGTCTGATGCTCAGGAAAAAAAAATTAATTGCAAAAGGGAGATAACTGGAGATAATTAAGCAGACACATCTGAGGACAAACAATATAATTAATTAATTGGTATAAAACACACACACAGAGTCTGTGTGTCTGCCGATTGCCTAAAGGGACTAAAACGTTCTCCTAAGAAACTGCTTCTGCAAACTAATGTTCTCCATGTCTTCATTCATTTCTGATATTTATTTCTCACTGAACTATTGTGCAAGGAACCACATGAAAACAAGTCATTATAAATAGACAATGCACTCTTGTCATCGTACTTCAGGTGAAAAGGAATAAAAGTTGTTGGTGTTTTACTAGCTCGAGTGTTAAGTTTTTGGAGTTTTGCACAAAAAAAAGAAAAAAAATCTAGGTAGAGACAAAAAATAATATTAAAAGAATAATAAAGGAATAATTGACAACAGATTATTCTTTTTTTTTTTTTTTTTTTAAATAACCTACACTTAAATTTTTGGGGGCCTTAACATACTCAAAAACTCTTGAAAATTTGCACACGCGTTGGAACCTGCGGCCATTAGGACGCCGC
>NW_015640451.1:387195-403395 GCF_001515625.1 Sinocyclocheilus rhinocerous
AATCTAGGTAGAGACAAAAAATCATATTAAAAGAATAATAAAGGAATAATTGACAACAGATGATTCTTTTTTTTTTTTTTTTTTTTAATAACCTACACTGTTAAAATTAAACGTTTCAGGGGGTTTTCGCAGTGATGCCATAGAAGAACCATTTTTGGTTCCTCAAAGAACCTTTCAGTGATCAGGTTTAAAGGTGCAGCATGTAAAATTGACAGCTAGCGGTTGAAATGAAAAAGACTCAACGCTCACGCGGGTTGACAGATTGAAGACAACAGGAATGAGCACAACCGACAGCGAAAGGTGACAAGCCTCAAGCAGATGAGTTGATTTATCTTTTAATTCCTCTGGTCACAGAACTTTTTTGGATGGATGCTGAGGCTTTTTAGGTTGTGTAGAATCTGTGATCTCTGACCCAGTTTGTTTGCGGATTCCATGACTGCAGTATGTTGTGTTTTCCACCATCTGGCAACCCGGGGTGTCAAAATACTATTGGGTAAATAGGCATTGGGGCGGAGTCACACAGACCAAAACAAAAACTTCCCCACACAGAACTCAAATTTCAAAGTGGATTTTTTTTTTTCAACATGTAAACAGCATGTTAAATAATATCTGCAAACATAGCGTTTTTATGCTTTAGTACAGTCAAAAAATTACATACAGCACTTTTAAAAGAACCACTTTTTTTCCTAGTGTGAAGAACATTTTAAAAATCTAAAGAACCTTTTTTAGGAATGGAAAGGTTCCATGGATGTTAAAGGTTCTTCATAGAACCATCAATGCCAATTAAGAACAATTCAGTTCGAACTTTTCAATTCAATTCAAACTTAATTTTTGATTTATTTCAAGACATTTTTCACACATTCAATTCCTGTGAGTAGAACCACTCTTACATTATGGTTTAGGCATCTTGTTTGGAAATGCTGTGCTGTAAATATTAAAAATATCTAATGGGAAAAATGAAACTAGGCCTATTACTTTTTTTTTCTGTTTGTTTCTTTGTTTGGTGATGTTTTGCATTACTTATTGTATTATTAAATTATTTCAAATTTTATATTGTCTTAATGCTTTGTTAGTTGATTTTTCTGATGTTTTGGTTGTGCAGCACCTTGGTCAGCACTTGTTGCTTTTAAGGTGCTATATAAATAAACTTGACCTTGACCTTGACATTTGCTTGGGCATCAAAGAACTTTGAAGAGCTTTGAAGATGTTCTGATAATTTAGCGAAGGGATATAAAACTGCATTGCGGTCAATAAACCTCAAAATACCACATTTATGATTCAAGCATGGCCAGCATTTTGAAGCCATGCAGCACTAGTACACAAACAAAGTAAACAAAAGTCATGCTTAATCTGCATAAACACAACAGCTGCTCTCATCCACCGTCTCGTCTTCTGTGCTTTCCGTCTCCTCCTCTCCAGCTTTTCTCATTGATCATCGTATCAAGGTCAAAATTCACATTCATACTTAACATTTAATGTGCCATGTTGTCCCAAGCTGCTGTCTAGGTCATTAGAAATGAGACATACAGTAAACTAATGTGTCCGATTATATTTCACATTTTGCTAAGTGAACTGATATAGCATCTAAAACTTAAACAATTAAGAGTGATAATAATTATAATAATAATAATAATGAAATTCCATCCCAAAGTATTACTTTGCTGTACGCTATTCATATTAAAGTAGAAAGAAAAAGGCTTAATATTCAAAATATTTATTGTAGTGAACGGGGTAAAACTAAAAACTGCAACTAAATTTAAAAGCCGTATTACTTATAACTTATTACTCATAAATGTTAATTGAAAGTGAGTTGCAAAGTCTACATTTTTTCATTTTAATTTAGTTTGATTAAAACTTGATGTACTAAAATAAATAAACTTAATAAAATGAATAAACTCAATAATAAACTCAATAAAAATTAATAAAAACTATAGACATTAAAAATGACAAACTATAATGAAAAACAAAACACAACAAAATTACTACAACTTTAAAACGAACATGGAAATAAAAAAAAACCCTCAATGATACAAAAATAACATTGAAACAAACATACAGAAATGAAAATGAAGTCAGGATTTATATGCTTGTCTGTTTAAATGGTTTAGAAATTGTTTCCATCATTTTAGTAAGCAGCTTGAGCCAGAAATTCCCCGAATGTCCACACAATACTAAAAATATAATTACAGATTATAGGATATAATTAAAAAACTCAATTCATTTGAAAAGTAAGTCCTGTTGCAAACAAAAGGCCACTGTAAAACCTCCACCACTTCCGTCTCTCTCTCTCTGTCTGTCTGTGACAGACGTCATAAATCACACATTCATTAGGATGAAGGATGACACTAACATTCTTACTGTGAATAGAATCTGCTCAACAACCAGACATTTGATTGCACTGCAAAAATACTGTTTCCACTCCTAAAAAGCATACACAAAGACATCCAATTAATGCTGCTTGAATGCATACATGAAGTCACTCTCTCTCTCTCTCTCTCTCTGTCTGTCTGTGACAGACATTCATTAGGATGAAGGATGACACTAACATTCTTACTGTGAATAGAATCTGCTCAACAACCAGACATTTGATTGCACTGCGTTACTTATAACTTATTACTCATAAATGTTAATTGAAAGTGAGTTGCAAAGTCTACATTTTTTCATTTTAATTTAGCTTGATTAAAACTTGATGTACTAAAATAAATAAACTTAATAAAATGAATAAACTCAATAATAAACTCAATAAAAATTAATAAAAACTATAGACATTAAAAATGACAAACTATAATGAAAAACAAAACACAACAAAATTACTACAACTTTAAAACGAACATGGAAATAAAAAAAAACCCTCAATGATACAAAAATAACATTGAAACAAACATACAGAAATGAAAATGAAGTCAGGATTTATATGCTTGTCTGTTTAAATGGTTTAGAAATTGTTTCCATCATTTTAGTAAGCAGCTTGAGCCAGAAATTCCCCGAATGTCCACACAATACTAAAAATATAATTACAGATTATAGGATATAATTAAAAAACTCAATTCATTTGAAAAGTAAGTCCTGTTGCAAACAAAAGGCCACTGTAAAACCTCCACCACTTCCGTCTCTCTCTCTCTGTCTGTCTGTGACAGACGTCATAAATCACACATTCATTAGGATGAAGGATGACACTAACATTCTTACTGTGAATAGAATCTGCTCAACAACCAGACATTTGATTGCACTGCAAAAATACTGTTTCCACTCCTAAAAAGCATACACAAAGACATCCAATTAATGCTGCTTGAATGCATACATGAAGTCACTCAATTAACTTGCTTATAAACAGAAATGAGCAAACTGCCTCTTAAAGAAAGCAATTTGCAGAATTTACACAATTCTTTTACTTTTTCAGAACTCTTTTTAAAACTTTTTCTCTGAGCCACTGCAGATAGAAGCAAAACATTTAAAACATGCAACTTTGGTTTCAAATGTTCTCGTTAGGACCACTGTCAGTACTGATAGGCCTACACTAATCATAGCTGTCATCATAATTTTAATTGTTTTTAAAAATGAAGAATAATGACAAATAAAAAAGCAAGAAGTGTCCAAACTGGGGTTTTAAAAGCCGCTGCAGATTAGAGTCACTCTCTCTTTCAGGAAATAAGTGCGTAATTGTCTGAATTGCAGGCTTGAAAGAGACTAATGCAATTCCAGCAGAACTGAAGCACTGAGCCGCTCAGACTTCGCAGATTTCTTCTAACACTGTGAAACTCGTCTCATCTCCTGACACACTCCACACGTCTGCTGTATGCTTTATGTTTGACTGCATATCAGAAACATTTGCTTTCATATCTATCTATAATCTGTCAGTTTATGCACTGCAGTGGAAACTGTACGTTGCATTGTATTTAGTATTGCATTGTACAATATATGTGCACAGAAGTAGATAGAATCGTACATTATAAAACTGATCTGAATCTAAATTCTGACTGAGCAAGAAAACTTGAAAAATGCAGATAAACAATTTGCTGCACCCTATAATAAGCTAATGAACTAAGTTATGTGGTAGATTATTTTTAGTAGTATTATATTGATATTACTTGTCATATTTTAATTAAGCTATGAATAAAATATAGCTGCTGAACAAAATTCATAGAAAAAAAAGTCCTTGTTCAATGTATGCAGAAATGTTGATGCCATTATATTAAAATAAAATGCTTTATTTTTCTAAATTAAGTAGTGGATTTTAATATTATCAACAATCATAATTACAAGATATATTTTGATTAAATTATCAATAAAATGAATCACATTTTATGAAAATGCACACAATGGTGGTGAATTTAGTAAATTTCACAAAAGTGTCCAAAGAAACAGCGGTTAACATCAAATTAAAGGTAAAATTTGAAGAAGAAAGACTAAAATGATAATTTCTTGCTAAATATACTCTAATAATCATTGTTTTGTAGTGCAACTGAGCCATTTTGGTCTGTATGTTTCATATTGTGATTATATCCAATCAGCTCCACACACACACACCATATAAACATCTTTTCCCTTTGCATTTTGGTAATTACTCCCTGATTTCTGCTCTTTGTTTCTGTAATGAGAATGTACACCATGACCATCTGTTTTCTTTGTTGGAGAGAGAAAGTCTGTGCATCCTACAGTTCCTCTGGTCATTAATATGCACAGTCTCCATTCAGTTGGTATAAAGGTAATTATCCAGAGTTTAAAATGCTGCAGTGTTATTACACTTTGATTGCTGAAACTGTATGTGCTTCATCACACTCGTGGATCACCTGTGGCATCACTTACAGCTCTCTCTCTCTCTTTAGAGAAGTCATCATAAGCACTGCATGATTGACACTGGGATTTTTGATTGCTCTTTTTTTTATCACTCAAATGCCATCTAGTATTGAAGGGCATTGTGTGAATAGGAATTTCCAATGCACATGAAAAAAAAAAAAATCTCTTTTTCTTCTCTGTTGTAGCTCATTTCCTAATCTGGCTTTCTAATAAACCTGGCAATGTTTATTGTTGGATTATGGACGAACTGCTTATATTACTCTATAGTAAGTTGCTTTAGATAAAAGTGCCTGCTAAATGCACATTTTCTGTACGGATTTGCAAAATGTGCAAAACACACCCTTGTGTTTGATGTTGATGTGTCTTTTTTTGCATAATATTGTCTTTTTTCTGTATTGTCTATTTTGTTTTTGTATAATATTTAGGATTTTTCTTTTACTCTCGCCTTGAAAATGGACCTTTAAACTATATACAATAAAATATGTATTTATTTGTATGTATGTATATAGCTTATTTAAAGGTAGGTCTATTATTATTATAACAGCATGATTGTAAATGTGATATTGCTTTTATGTAACAGTACAATGAACAAGTTAATAGTAAGTAACATACTTTTAGTTTAATTTTTGTTCCACCAGCAAAAACATTTCCTATTGAGTCTGTTGAGTAAATGATTCAATGACTCATTCTATAAAGCAGCCATTTGTTTTATTCCTGACTGAATCACTGGTTTTGAACAAATCAGTTGAATTAATGATTCAACTGACTGTTTTTCTATTTTTATGAGGTTTCCAGCAGAGCAGCATTACCGCTACAGTAGCTGGAGGTGTTGCCAGTGCTTTACAAATCATCCTGTACACTTCCCCTGACTGATTTCCCAGGAACCTTGTCTTGGAATGTTCTTTCTTCATGAAGACGTGTTTCCATGGAAATGCACTAATGTGCATAATTGCATGCTGGTGCAATCAAATCAAGTTAATTATGCATTTGATAACTGAGCCTATTTTTGATTCATTCAGTGAAATTAATTACCTTTTAACCTTTTATTAAAGGCTACACTGTTCTACGTTAAACACATAATTGCTCCATACTGTAACCCAAAGGGTGAATGCATTTGTATGCGTATGTGTAATGCTTTATTTCTTACTATGTTTAACATATTAGGGCTGTCAAAAAAAATTTCGCATTTCGAATATTTGTCAAATTCAACAAAAAAAAATCCACATTAGAATGCAAAAACGTTGCATTCGAATTTAAGGTCTGCGTCAGCCGTCAGGCAGCCTTATCAGTGGCGCACGAGATGCGATGACGATGTATGTTTCATTGATTGCATTTGAATGCTTTTGTTAGCCTATCCAGTTGAACCCACTAGATGCGGCGCTGCTACATTGTTCATTAATTTTGATAATATTTAAGTCGAAAATTCGAATTTAGTTTTTCAGTCATTTTGACAGCCCTATAACATATTAAGCAAAATTGTGAGCATAGTCACGGTTAAAGACTGCAGTAGAGTGCCTGTCTATACAGTGGATGCTAGTATAATTTGTATTTTAGAATGACTGGAACATTGTATTGACTAATCGGCCTTGCTTCTCAGTCTTTGAATGACTTTGGAACAATTTTTGACATTTGCAAAACTGGCTACCAATTGCTTTGCAAAATGATTCACTGTTTGATGCATAAAAACACCTTTTACAATCCAACTGCAATGTTTTATTGAAAGTGAAATCTAACTAATGCAATCTATTACCATGCACTGTTTTGATATGTGTGTGCACATGTTCACTTTTTGTACTGGGAGCCAAAAAAATTTCGTTGTACACCTGTACAATGACAATAAAGACATTCAAATTCAAATTTAAATATGATGCGTCTGTATATTATGTATTTTATGAATTTGTAGGGCATTTTGTTTGTTTTATTGAGTATTTGTTAGTCAGGCTAGTACACTAATAACCACAAATCTTCATTTTTATTATATAAATGCATCAATAATTGTCTACAAATGTATAAAATTCATCCGATGTCAAGTAAAAACCATACAGACACCAAATTTAAATATGATGCGTCTGTATATTATGTATTTTATGAATTTGTAGGCATTTTGTTTGTTTTATTGAGTATTTGTTAGTCAGGCTAGTACACTAATAACCACAAATCTTCATTTTTATTATATAAATGCATCAATAATTGTCTACAAATGTATAAAATTCATCCGATGTCAAGTAAAAACCATACAGACACAAGTTCATGGGTTCACAGAGATCGGCCCCTAAGAGCGAACCACTGAAATTTCTAAACAGTAACTTATGACTTAACAAAGCCTTGTTTACTGAAATCACATGACTTTGCCAGTTTGATACATGCTCTGAATCACTGATTCAAAACAAATGATTCGCAAATGTTTTTTAAGCTTCACAAAAGCGCATATTACTAGCTATCAAGGCACCATAACATCATATAAGTTAAACTTTGGATTTAGACATATACAGTGACATTTTTCAGATTGCAGATAAAGCACCTTAAAAAAACACATTAGTTTTCACTGCACCAGTAAATGACATGCAATTTCAGCACAGATCTCTCTCCCTGCAGAGATGCAAGCATTACCTACTACAGCGATTCTCAATGAATGAGAAATAAGGAAGTTGTTGACACTAGCATGATATTTGTTCTTTCTCACCTCAACAAAGGGTTGATTGGTTTAATCTCAGCTGGAGAAAGACCTCCATGCAGACGAAAACAGACAGCAGAGGTCAAACCCAGCTGGACCCCCTGTCTCAACAAAACCCCTGTAGACATTATTAAACCAGCTCATGCCGACCTGAGACACAGAGAGAGAACTTACAGTGGTAAGATACAGAATTTGTGGAGATGACAAATTCTGTGCAGAAAACACTTCCTTATGTATGAGGTCCTTATGCAGAACATGAATCTCTTCAGTCTGCCTGTGCACTTCACAAAAACACGAGATATCAGGACTAACTTTAACTTTTAATTGACTCCCAGTGGAGAGGACAGTAGTGCTAATCTGAGAGTTTGAAGGTAACAATCAATACTCAGCTCATTCACAGCGCACTCGTTTGTATTGATCAAAGACAGAAGAGCATCTCAAAAATCCAGAGAGCATTAATCACACGACGCAGAAGAACAAAGCAGAGGAAAAGTTCACGGTTCCACAAAAATATACAGCCAAAGAGGTAAACCTGAGAGCAGCCGCTCCACTCAAGAGAATAACTAGAAAATGACTGTGAAACTATTTCTAAGGAATTTGAGGAAACAAATGACAGTTCAAGAAGTTTTCAGGAAAAGGCTCAAAAAGTACTCTTATACAATTACTCCACAAATAACTTCCCACAGTTTTTACACAAGTCAAAAATTACAACAAAATTAACAATTCCTATAACTAGCAAACATTCTAAGGCTTTGTTTTTCTAATCCCTGGGGATTCCTTCACTTTCATTTTGCAAGAGATGAAATCTAATCTGTTTGTTTGAAGGCTGTAGTCCATATCCAGTATATCTACACTGGTTACCATGACTGAAGCATCAGCACAATGTCAAGACACTATAGCTGTCCGTGTAGAAAAAAGAAAACAGTTAATTTAGCGCTGCTCATGTCCATCTTGACATCTCGGCATGGTGCTGAACTCACACCGCACATCAGACAGCTTTAATATTATAAGACTTCCAGTGAAGAACATGAAAAAAACTCTGAAATACCATAACCATCATAGACAATAAGTTAAATATTTCATTTATTTTTTTAGTTAAATATTAAAAAAATAAAAAAAATATTAAGAAATGCAAAACGATTCATGAAACAGCAAAAAAAAAAAAAAAAAAAAAAAAAAAAAAAATTTTTTCAATTTTATGGAAAAAAAACATTCTGACTATTATTTCATTCCATCTTGACATCTCGGCATGGTGCTGAACTCACACCGCACATCAGACAGCTTTAATATTAGAGGACTTCCAGTGAAGAACATGAAAAAAACTCTGAAATACCATAACCATCATAGACAATCAGTTAAATATTTCATTTATTTTTTAGTTAAATATTAAAAAAATACAAAAAATATTAAGAAATGCAAAACGATTCATGAAACAACAACAAAAAAAAAAAAAGTATACAAAATTGTTTTGACCATTTAATATTTAAAGAAATGTATCTCCCTATAAAATTTAAAAACTATGACAACTAGCCCCAACCTGACATTTTTTTAAAAATACTCAGAATTTCTATTTCAAATTGCCATGAGAACACAGAACAACAGTTTATTTTGTACAATTGACTCTTTTCTTAATGAAAGTCAGTGTGGTTTTATTGTGTTCAATTGTTATCCATATTACAAAAATTATGCTATTGTGATTTTAGATTAAAAAACAGAATTCACAAAAATGATTATACTTAAAAATGTTTTAACTAGGCGTTAACTAGGCCACATGCATATGTAAATGGCATTTTAACTCAATACTTTAAAGTTACAGAAACATATACTCTGACAACTTATGTGACATATAATGTGACAACTTGCCCCAGTCTGTCCTGTAGTCAGTTGTAGGCTATTCAAAATATTGTATTTGTTTTATTAATGTGGCTTGCCTTTAAAATGCTATTTCTGTTATTACCATTTTTATCATAAAAATCTTAACCTTTTCTCCCCTAAGAAACTTAAGATTAATTTCCAAGTAGCCTAAATTTCAAAAACATGACTTTAGCTAATGGTTTGAAACTCAAATATTAATTAATGTTAGGTTAAACACTAAACAAAAAAAAAGGGTGGAGGGAGATCAAAACTGATTGAGTTTCCTACCCAGACAGGATTTTGGGCGTTCTGAATCAGTTCACGCTGCTTCATGATGCTCCAGAAATCACACTCAACTCAATGCCATTCCGTTTGTTTCCGTTCCTCACACCTACCGTTTCCAGATACGTGATTGTACACTGCAAAATTCGCGCTGATTTGGGCATAAAGTCCCACCGAGTGTATAATCCACAGCATCTCTCCAAACGAGCGCATTTGTGCTCTATCGCGCATCAGATCCTGCCGGTAAAGCGGCACCTGAGCGTCGGTCGGTGTCTGTGTTCGTCAAGCTCCGGAGCGCACTAATTGCCGCGCAGCTGCGGCGGAGGAACACACGGAGGAGGGGCGCGTGTGATGCGGTCTGATGAACGATTAATTAGGCGGAGCGATATAAGGTCATTCATGAACCGTTCCTGCTACTACTGTCAGGTGAAAGTCACTTTCTACGTGTGCAGACTTAACATTTATTGCCCAGTTATAATAACACATTATAATAACACAGTCATTGCCCAGTTTTACGAATGTATGTTGTGTGTCGAATGTATGTCAACTTTCATAAAGCACTGAGTTTTAGTTTTGGGTGCATGTCACTGAGAAAATATGACGGGTGCGATAAATATTATTGACAGTAAATTTGTTGAACTTAATTTTTTTTTTAAATGTACAACAAAACTAGCTAGGTTGTCTGTATACAAAATATAATAGTATTTATTTATAATTTATGATGTAATTATGCTAGAATATGTAACAATTCAATTTATAGCACCTTTGTACAAGTAATAAAAACAGTAAAAAGCGAAACAAAATGTACATTTTATTCATCGTTTTGTAAAAGTAGAGTTATAAAATCTTACTGGATTTTTTTTTGTAGAAAAGGTACATTGTAATCTTGCTCTGGCCAAAGAGACTTGAAAACACATGTCATAATTTCACCTTTGCAACTTGTAAATACAACCTTCCAGGAATACTTCATTGCACCATTAGATCCAAGAAAATCAGACCTATATTAATATTATTGGAGAGAATGTATAAAATGTTCATACCTGACATACTGCATATACTGTATATATATATGTATGTATTGATACGTCCCAGGCCAGTTTATTGCAGCCATGATTCGTATAAAACACTGTAATGCAAAGCTCTAGTGTTTATTCGAGCAGCACGTTGCTTTGCTGGTCTTTGCTTCCATTTCAGTGAGCCAGACTGCAGTATTTTACAATCTTACAGACAGTCCAAGCATATCTGGCAGATTCATAAATATTAAACATAGCTGTAAGGCTGAAGGAAATGGAATAACCTGTGCTAAAATAGTTGAACCGGCCTCACAAATGTTAATGTGTCCAGTTCTCAAACCGACTCGCAGACTTCAGGAACAGGTCTGAGCCCAAGGGAGTCTCGTCCCTGACTGAACGTGTGTGCTTTGCCTTTTCTGACATAGAGATGATGTTTAACATGTAAATGAAGTGTAAGATCACTACTTGCTGGTGTATTGTAACTGTATGTCAAAAATGGTTCCAGTGGGGAGATACTGCATTAAAAGTTGGCTGCAATCATGTCTCAGTTTGTGTATCAAGATGAGGTCAGTCTTACAAGCTCAAAACTTTGCTTTTTACTTATTGCTTCAGGGAATGATCTTGCTGGTGTTGTAAAGTGCACTAACGCAAACCAAACGCATGTATTATCTCTGGCTGTGTTTGAGAGCTGCAGCAGATGGGATTTCATTACACTGTTTCATGTTGAGGGATGGTTTCTTCTTGTCTCTGCTCCTGAAAGCCATGTGTGTCTGTTTAGAAGTGCCAGCTGTGAGATGCCAAGACCCAGAGCACTCACCGCTCACAAACGGGCATTAACAACAGATGCACATATGACAGAAAGAGAGAGTGAGGCGAAGCCATGCTTGAAATGAACAACCCTGAGACGCTCGCTCCTGTTCTGCAGTTCCAGCTGGACTCTGATTTTAATAAAATGAATATGCTTCCGATGCAAGTTAAAGAAGTATGTTATACATTTATGCATTTAGCAGGCACTTTTATCTTGACTTATAAAAGAGGAGCAAAAGCTATATTAGACTTTCAGAAATTTGCTCTGGTCAAGCTCAAATGCTTTTTTGATTATTATTTTTATATATTTATTCATATAAAAAGGGACAATGTGCATCAATCAGCATTCAAATAAATGTAAATATACCTGAGTTAGCAAAAAGGCTAAATAAAATGATTATAATCAAAAGGTTTACTTATTTACGTAATGAAAAGAAAATGACCTGGATGTTCATGATGAGCTGAAGTTGATACTGATCTTACATGAAGATGTCAACTTGAAGTGTGTTGTTATATTTTATGTTGTGTTTTAGATATGTCATATTTTAGAGCAGTACAGTGTTTTAGTGTAATTTTCACACACAGACTAAACTTATGTGAAGTCTGACATAAAATACCTCTGTAAATAAATACAATTTAAAAATTCACGTCTCGCACAATTTAATGCTCTCTGAATGGAACATATATGCTCCCTTCAAACTGGAATCATGGCGGAATATCCTGTGATGTCCGAATAGAACAAATGTTTGAGATGATAAGAGATCTATACAACATGTGCATAGAGGTGGTATGCAAGGACTGGAATTGAGAACCCCTGGCTTACAATGTTTGTGCCTCATCAGAATGTTGTGGGTACGTTTACATGGACATCTACACGATGGTAATAGTGTGATTAAGGTGTGTACATGTCTATACTGCACTTCGATAATGCGACTAAAATAGCAATACTCCACATGTCTTAATTCGATTTGTGTTTACTTTGAGTATGACTTTAGCCGGATTAAGTTAATCAAAAATCTCTGTTTACATGGTAGATTCTTAATCAGAGTATTGTCTTAGTCGTGTTAAAATCAGAATACTGTTGTCCATGTAAACATACTGATTGTCTGAGCAGATATGAGTGAGAGGAAACCAGATTCATGAAGTCATATAAGCACTCTGGAGTCCTGGCATGGATGTTGGGTAATGTGTGGTAAGGTCAGTTTTCTATTGGTCTCCTGATGGTACTGCTTTTATGTGTTCCCTGCCTTCATAACAGCAGCATGACATCTGGTATTTCACTGGCACAGTTATTGCCCTTGAGAGGCTGAGAATGGCACATACTTTTCTATTCCTCTTTCACATATTACATAAAGGAGCATTTTAGTACTACTATTTGCAGCTCGAGAAAAACTAGACAAATAACTGGATGGGAAATGCATGCAAGTCTTTGTTTGTTGGCTGTAACATCAATATGACATCCAATAACAAACAATTACAGCACAGAAATAGAAATCGAAATAGAGCGTTATGAAACCCAATCTGTTCATATGGATGAATAATTTTTGGTTCAGCGTGAGATTTCCTCAATATGACCCTCCTCCGTCTTTTATAGTTTCATAGAAATTTGATGGAATTATTAAAAGGGAAATGCTCACACACCAAACAGATGATAATTGAAACTCTCTCACGGGAAGAGAGCAAATAGTGAATGAAATAATAAAGAGAAAGCCACCACAACAGTCTGTGGCAATGAAAGCAAACCGGCTTCATTAGCCAGCGTGTTTGGCAGCACTAATGGAGACAAATGACCGCATGTGAAAACGCTGCCAGCGGAGGCTATATAAACAGAGAAATACTTCATTCTAATGCACATGGAAACAAGTCCAGTCAGTAAACAACTGCTGCTCACAAATGCAGCATCCCAGACGACTATCAGTGAATTATAATGTGTCAGACTATAACATCTGAGAACAGACAGTATGTCACTAAAATGAGAAAAAAAGCCAAAAATCTGTATTTGTAATGCATGTTTTAAAGGATATGAGAAAGCAATGTAGTGCGTTCACACTGAGCTGCAACTCTATACTGAAAATAAAGTGATTTCTGTAGGTTACCACAATGAATTTTTTCTTTTTTAATGATCATAAATTATAAAGTAGTTGTCAGATTGTAGCAAATGAAAATTAGTTTGAATAAAAACTATATATAGGCATATTTTTTAAAAAGAAAGAAAAAAAAGTAACAACAAAAGGACTGAATCTTTAACTAAAATTAAAATGGAAAAAAAAATATGCACATTAAAATGAATTCATTATATTAATAACAACTATAATACTTAATAAATAATAATAATAAAAACATTTATCTAATTTTTAAAATGCTTTCAGCCACTTTATTAGTTCGTTTGTCTGAAATAAAATGATCGTGAAGTTTCTTTAAATGAATACAGTCTCAACCATTTGAAGTATTTGTAGCAACTCTGCTAGTTTGAAGAAAGTTTTTTTTTTTTCTCTTCATTTTATGCTCTTGCTATGAACCTCTGGAATGACCGGTGTGCAAGTTATAATAACTTGGGTCGTGATATTATTGCCTCTAAACTGTGTTTCAGCATGGCTAATCAAGGGTTGTGTCTGTGGGGAAATAAACACTGCTTTAACTGTACATGGGGTGATGATGGAGGGCAGAACGATGGCTTATCTGACAACTGGATGCAATATTTGGGTCAGTAAAGACAAAGCTGCGAACAATGACCCAGTTCTCAGATTAACTCACAACAATTGCATACCACTTCCCCTCAGAAGAGAACATAGAGTGCTTTGGAGAATTTGAAGAGTTTCTTATGAAAAAAAAAATTTATATCACAAAGTTTGCTTATTTGCATGCCAATTTTATCCAAAATTAGTTTTCATTTTTGTTTTCATGGTGGTTTTGTTTAAAATGACACACAGCTCACTGTAAAATCACTTGTAACTTATTCACTGAAGCTGCATTTTCATCTGATGAATTGCTCCAAGTAAGCATGTCCAGAAAAACATGGTATTACTTTGTATTTTGAACAAATGTTCTATTAACGCTACTGGAAGAACTTTGAGAAAACACTGCCAGAATTTTAGCCAAAGTAAAGAGAACATTCCCTGGTATCTGGGTGGTTGCTTTCTGAGTAAACTTCAGCAACATTTTCAAAATTACATGTGCATTGTGATCTGTGAGCTGCTGCAAATGTCTGATTTAAATAAGATGTAGCGTAATGAGACGGAGAGGGGAAGGTGATCTTGACGCCTAATCACAGAGACAGACATCTTCATGGCAGGTTGACTCTGTGAGAGCCACTCTATAACCCTCCTGTGAATCATCTCATCTTAAT
The DNA here is from genome assembly GCF_001515625.1 of Sinocyclocheilus rhinocerous. Taxonomy (NCBI): domain Eukaryota; kingdom Metazoa; phylum Chordata; class Actinopteri; order Cypriniformes; family Cyprinidae; genus Sinocyclocheilus; species Sinocyclocheilus rhinocerous. The sequence continues at coordinate 401,969 of NW_015640451.1, forward strand.
GTGCATTCCAAACCCACTCAATTATTCTAATTCACCATGGCAACAGCATTAATGAATGTCCTTCATAGAATCAAATCGTTACAAAAGATGAATCTTGCATGTAACGTTCAGGTGTCAAAGGCACATTATGAAGGGGTCATGCCGTGTCAAAAGCTTCCCTAAATCATATTTTATACTGGATCTCAGCTAGTTTAATGCATTTCTCCTCCCTTTTAGAAGTCGATAAGCCTGTTTATTTTTTCTTCCTATCTAATAATGATGATATGCTTAGCCTTAGATGCTTTTTTTTTTTTTGCATTTAGCATTTTTTGCATTGCTTTTTGAACAATACACTTCCAGTTGAGAACCACTGATATATTGAACATTTACAGCTCTTTAAAGTCATTCTAAAATATCTGCATATGCTGTATTTTATTGCATAGCACCAACAAAATAGAAAATAAAAATAAAACAGCCTTCAAAAATGTGATGAACCAGTACCAAAACCTGCAAATCTCTAAAAAGGTTAATCTAAACAGCCACATTCTACCCAACTGTGTTAGAGAAACTCAGAAAGCCTTTAAAACTATTTCAGTCATAAGCACACTGATATAACAGTAAGTAAATCCGTTGAGGCAGCCGATACATCGTGGCTCTTTACCGTCACACCAGAGATGATGATGATGTGCAGAAATGCTAATTTTATTCAGTGTAGGCGCCAAGAGCCACTTCTCTCTGTCTCTCGTCTCTCTAACACGCATGGAGCACTGTTATGCCTCGAATGCCTCTGAATATGGAAAGACATCAGCTTTCAAATCATCCGGAGCGAACACAATGTTCTCAGTGAGCTGCCATACAAGCAAGAATTGTATACAGCTGGGAAATAAGACAGAGTGCAGTGTGGCATTATACTCTACACATGGAGTGAATGAGAGTTCCTTATCAGATGAATAATGTCATCGGAAAATGTCATCGAATTCGTGTGAGCAGGATTTATTGTTACTTTCTGCAAACAGAAAGAGGATATTTCAGTGACTCTTTCTGCAGGTTACATTGTTATGCCAGTAAGTGGTGACAAGTGACTATCTTTATTAGTGAGTTATTTAATCATTCACTCATGCAATTTGTTTAAAAACGCTGATTCATTCAGGAATAAAACAAGTGACCATACTTATGAATGAGTCATAGGGCCCTATCATACACCCGGCGCAATTTTTGTGTTTTTTGCTAGTTTCAGGCTGACGCAGTTATCATTTTCACATCCTGCGCCACGTTGTTTAAATAGCAAATGCATTTGCGCCCATTTGTGCGCTCATGGGCGTGCTGGTCTGAAAACGAGCTGTGTTCAGGTGCATTGTTGGCACATTGCTATTTTGAGGCAACTGAAATATACTGCGCCATTGACCAACTAAAACCTGGTCTAAAGTCAATGGCGCAGTAGTTTTTTT
>NW_015640451.1:403790-424365 GCF_001515625.1 Sinocyclocheilus rhinocerous
CATTTTATGGAGGACTGTTTCCAGATCCTGGTAGAGTAGACTACAATGCCGGCTGTTCTGACTCACAGACTGTAAGTACGTTTTCATTTAAAGGATTTGCCACTGACATGTGCATTGTGATCTGTGAGCAATGCATGATGATCTGTGATAAGTATAGTCATTTCTCCGATCACAAATGCAGACATTGTTTTATGTTTACGCGGGTCCAGACGCTACATAATGTTCTTTTTAGCAACATCATATGACCCCTTTAAAGAGCGCGTTAGTAATATGCGCCTATAGGCAGGTCCACAACGCGCGTACACTCTGCTTATTACACACAGGGACACGCAGCTGCACACAAACATGCCAAATATTAAAAATGAAAGGATTACAATGTAAAAGATTATTATTGTGTAGGCTACATAAATATAAAAATGCCTACATGTCATAATGGATAGTCATTGCATGTATCAGAATTAGGCTACCTATTTGCTCACGCACGAGCAGCTCCGTTTCCTCTCTTCTGCCATGTAAATACCGAATCCACCATGGCGCGAGCGCAACTGGCTCTTAAAGGGAATGTGAGACTCTGATTGGTTTATTGCACGTTATGCCTAAAACACACCCATTACTCATTAAGAGAATAGGGACAACACTTTTAGACCATGCGCCGGGCGCGCTTACCGTTTTTCCCGTCGTTAAACTAGCAAAAGTGGATTTGGACATGCCCTAAGTGCACCTGCGCCTTGCTCTTTAGACCATGTGCTTAGATCATTAAAATAGGGCCCATAGTCTTTATACATTGTCTTTATAAAGGAGTCCCAGATTCATTCACTCAACTATTAATTCAAAAACACTGATACTTTCAGGAACAAAACAGCTGACTGGATTTATGAATGAGTCATTGAATCATTCATTCAACCAATTCATTAAAAACACTAATTTATTCTAAAACTAAACAAGTGACTGTCTTTATAAAGGAGTAACTGATTCCTTTACTCAACTGATTGTTCAAAAACGCTGATTCATTCAGGAATTAAACAAGTATATATAAATTAGTCATTGAATCGTTCATCCAAAGGATTCATACAAAAAAATGGAATTCATTCTGAAAGTATACAAGTGACTGTGTCTAAAAAGGAGTAACTGATTCATTTACTCAACTAATCTTTCAAAAGGTCAATTCATTCAGGATTTAAACAAGTAATTGTGAATGAGACATCGAATCATTCATTTAACTGACTCCTTCAAAAACACTGAATCATTCAGGAACTAAAAATCACCCTGTTGTTTGTTTGAAACTATTTGTCAGTGGGGAAAATTTAACTGGTAATGTTGTGTCTAAAACACATTATTCAGTGTTTCATTAAAGCAATATCACACTGGGGGCACTCATGGCCTAATATGCTAATCTGGTGAGAATATGCAACAATGTTATTTTGTTATTTCATATAGATCTCCAATAATCACTGATATGCATGAATCTAATTACAAAAGCACCAGGAAAACCAGTGTGCCTCAATCCAATGTTGTTTATCTGTTCTATGCAAATTTAATTAGACAATGCTTCATTTGCATATTTAAACAACATTTCAGAAAAAAAAAAAGTAATACAAAAACAATGGCCTGTGTTTAATTAATTAGGGAAGAATGGTGATATCTATTAGATTTTTTTTTTACCCTATTCACTGTAGTGTCTTACCTTAAAGAAAATGTAGATATTGTATATGCCACTTGTGCTGAAGAAAAGAAGAAGAAGAAGAAGAAGAAGAAGAAGAAGAAGAGGAATCAAATAGATTGAAGTAAATATAGAACAGAAAGAAACAAGACAGAGCAAAGGAAACCAATTAGTCTGTACGGTTCAGCCACCCCAGAACCAACTCAATTACACCGAGCGTTTTGTCCCACGGCTGCCAGAATCTTTCATTTGATTCGATAGCGGTGGAAATGCCACCCCGACACATCCATCTCTCAAATGAAATGAAAACCTTCATCTTTCTCCTTCCTCCAGACTTCTTCCAGTCTTTGTTGTTCACTCATCTTGCTGCCATCGCTGCAGACCTTAAAAGGTCAGAAGATGCTCTAGAATTAAAATGAGTGAACATCATACGCTAAAATTTTCACGACTCAGATATTGTAGCTCTGAATATTTAGCAGTGTGTCAACTGTCTTTTCTCTGCAAGACAGTTACTGTGTGATGAAAACAAGCAGCAAAAGCAACAAAATTGATCACAAAATTGACAAACAGATTTATTCTACTTAAGAGGAGTCCCTCCGATCCATATGACCAGACGTGATTTATAGTTCTGAGATTAAATGAATTAATAAACAAGTCTCAGATTTTTTTCACATCAACTTGGAGTTTTAATAAAAGGCTAATTTTATCTAATTGGATGTTTATTATCTTTAAGTGCCAGTGAAATGTAAACATAATTTCTTAATGCACTTTAGCATTTCCATTAAAAATTGCATGTGTGTGTGTGTGTGTGTGAGTGTGAGTGTGAGTGTGTGTCTGTGTGTGTGTGTGTGTGTTTTGTACTTGTTGTTTCTGGAGATATGACATGACAATTTGACATTTGGCATTCACAGTTTGCTTTGTTATTGCCACTTATACAATATGAACACTTTTTAATGAGCTGCTGTGTGTAAACATCAGAGCATAAATGTACTAGTGTATAAAGTATATTTGTAGCTGACAAATGGACATGCATTTAAAAAAAAAAAATTGTTTTAGGGAAAGTGACTTTTTGTCCACCTTTTGCCTTTATATGATTTTTACATTGTACATTTTTTCAAAAATACATTTTGCCAATTAGTCTCTCAATTAATGAGGCTTATGTTTAGAAAAAGTTTAGATGAAGTAAAGCGTATCACATTTCAAAGTTTTCAGCTATTTTAACTTTCTTTTCAAACACTCAAATAATAACCAAGAGATTGTCCAATTAGAAAAGGATTCTGAGCAACTATACAAGATTCAAATAATTAGCGAAATAAAGAGTGTTGTAAATAGTACATAGGATTTTATTTTATTTAATTTTATTTTTAGGGCAATACATTTCTGTTCATTTGAAAAAATTATGTATTTCACACCAATCACAATAAAAATCAATAAAAGGGTCAATAAAAGCATATTTTATGTCAGTTTGCTTGTGTTCCTGATGCACAAATATGTAACGTAATAGAAGTAAATAATAAGCAGAAAATTAGAAAAGTAGACATTCTGTAAAACTGTGATTGTATTGTAGAGATCATCAATGACAATGCTTTTGAGAAGCACAGTTCTGGTCAATTGAGCTGCACTAAAACTCGTGCATTATAACCAGTTCTCCTTCTTTTCCTCCTTTATCCCAGATGTACAGGCCTTGTGTCGAGCAGGACACACACACACACGTCTGGCTTCATCAGTGCTGATAGAGGAGGACTGGATCTCTCATGGGAATGACCATTACCAGGCAAAGGTGGGTTCATTTTGACCCGTGTGAAACTGTCAGAGAGAATTTCAATCAGGCAACACAGAGGACCAACTAAAGAAAAAAAAAACTCCAGGACTACAGGCTGTGATTACATGGCAAACACCTCACATATGATGGGAAAAATGGGATGATTTTACTCTTTTGTTATCAACAAGGAGAAATGTCGTAGTGACGTGTCCTTCAAACAGAGTTCAAATATAGTGTAATTGACCCTTCACCAGGAGGTTGATTGACAGGCGATCTGACCAATGATAAGGCCGAATCTGCCATTTCATTCGACAAACACACCAGACAGGAGAGTAGATTAATATAGGTGGACTTGAACTTGAAAAATGGTGTGTACTGACAACTTTCACAGTTGAAACAAGAAACCTTTTGATGTTCATTCATGTTTATTGCATGCTATAGATTAATTGGTGTTGCCTTGTTTGATTTTAGTACATATGGAGTAATGATATGAAAAAAAATTCTGGAAATTGAAAATCTGTGTGTGTTATAAAGGTAATGTAGTGCAGTCCAGGTGCTCTGTAAATGGTCGAACTGTGCTCCACTTCCAGCAGCGTGAGAGATGGTGACTGTGGTGATTTAGTTCACGGTGTTTAAAATTAGCCATGACATCCATCACTAGCACCTGGAGCGTCCTTCAGCCCGCACACATCTGCATCCTCAGTGCACTACAGAAGAGCAACCACAGGGGGAGCCAGAGGTCTGGAACACCTGGAGAGAGATCTGCATGCATGCTTGTTTTTCTCAATGGTAGTTGCTCGGCTGGTGCATGCAAGCTGAATCTTTACATAATGGGTACCAGATAGTCAACAAGAACATTTCTATTCATATTTAAAAATAGTTGAGCTATCACCTTTAGTGCATTTGCCTGCTGTGTCCTACATTGAGCTCCAGGAGCCGTTCCAATTTGAGCCCTTAATTACCATGAGGTATGGAAAAAAAATCATAATGCATTTTAACATGAATGCATGTGATGTCAGATACAACTAAAGTGACTGTGAGCGCCTGTGGTTAAATGAATGCTTACATTAAATTACAGCTCAAGTCGTTCTGTCTTTCCTCTGGATGGAAACAAGAGGAGACTTGCTGCCTGCTGCCTACAAAGACAGCATACTAAAACACAAAACGTCATAAGAGAACTCGATTCACCACACAAACACTCTTGCAAACTGCACTGGAGACTACAGAAGCCCATTTCTGCCACATAAGAAAAAAAAACATGATTTGGCAAATCATAATTAAGGGATAAATGTCATATTTATTAGATAAAAGGCTGAAATTATGTCCTAAAAAGTTTAAATTATGACATAAAAGTCATAATTATGACAAAATTAGAGCAGCTGAAATTATTACAAAAAGTTTAAATTTTAACATAAGTCATTATTATGACTCCTAATTAACATATCATTATTATGACAAAAGTCATACTTATGACAAAAAGTCTAAATTATGAGATACTAAGTCATAATTATGTAAAAAAATATTACAAAAATTTTACATTATGACATTAAAGTCAATTGCATTTTAAAATTCATAAATACGACACGGTCTAAATAATGAGATGCTAAGTAACATAGATCGAAATTATGAGATATTAAGTTATAAGTCAACTTTATTACAAAAAGTTTAAATTATGACATAAAAGTCAAAATGACTGTTCATAATTATGACAAAAAAAAGTCATGGTGAGGTAAAAGAGATAAAATGACAACGGACATAGAAATCAAAATTATGACAATTTCAATTATGATATTGAGTCATAATTATGAGATAAATCGAAATTATGACAAAAATGTCAAAGTTTAAAATCATGACAAAAAGAGTCATACTTATTACATTAATTCTAAATTATTTTGGAAAATTTGGAAAATGTACTGTAGACAGAGGAGAGTCGCAACACCCAAGTAAGTCATAAAATGATTACAGAAGTATTGCTCAGAAATAAAAGATCGCAAAAGTAAATTAAATTTCAAGTATGTACATAGAAGTGTATACATGTTACTCAGTTCCCAATTAATTTTAATTAACAGAGCTTGACCTTAGCATGTTGCAAAACTGACAACACATTGCTTTAATAATAAACATTAAAATGCATAACAGGCAACTTCAACTTTTGTTAATACTTTTCACTATTCGGTGATCAGATCTAACATTGATTCTTATTTCATCTACGATCTTGGATGGATATTTTTTACTTAACGCATTCTGTAATTGCCTTTCCTGTAAATGATAATGGTACTGCATCAAAATTTGACTAAAAGAAGGTATCTTCTTCTTAAGTTAATGTCAGTGATAAGTTAATGTTAGTGTTTGTATGTAAGTAGAACCATATCCAAAGTCATAAGTTCAATTCCCAGGCAAGACACAAATGCACTGTAAGAATAAAAGTGTTTCCCAAATATGTAAATGTTGTCTATGTAGATATTTTAAATGTGTTGAAACATGTACGCTTACCATAAGGCCACAGCTGAAAAAAAATGGTATTCTCCAGAATGTCAGGTTTGTTCTGTTCTGATGTTTTGATCTTTTTGTTTAGACTGCAGTGTCAGCTACAGTAAATATAGCACAGAAACATGACAGCACATTACAAAAAGATGACATACGCATTGTTTGTGCATGTGTGTGGGCGTGTGCTCATATATTTGCATATAACTTTACATGGAAGATCTGTCATGATGAAATCTCACAGATCACACACAGCTGCATGAGTTTGGAGCGTGTGAAGATGATGATGAAATTGTTAGTTGCGAATGCTGAAGATGTGCCTCGATTCGACTGACCGAATTTAGACATATGAACGGGTGATTAATATCACAGCAGGTTCACATACAACAACCACCAAACAGTATTTTATTCCTTCTTATTATAGTTTGAATTAGCTCGTCATTAAGAACTGTCAAAACTGTTATTTAGAACATTTTACTGAAATGGTTTGAATTTGCCTCTATATGTCTCTCTGTGTTTTAGGAAACATTCATAACAGCATATCTTCTTCTCTCCCGGTACAAATGGCCACACAGCTGAAACATCATAACGCTTTGTATTTCTATAGTTCATGTTCGGACATATGAACGGAAGATTAATATCACAGCAGTTTCACATACAACAACCACCAAATAGTATTTTATTCCTTCTTATTATAGTTTGAATTGGCTCGTCATTAAGAACTGTCAGTTAAAACTGTTATTTAGAACATTTTACTGAAATGGTTTGAATTTGCCTCTATATGTCTCTCTGTGTTTTAGGAAACATTCATAACAGCATATCTTCTTCTCTCCTGGTACAAATGGCCACACAGCTCAAAAATCATCATGCTTTGTATTTCTATAGTTCATGTTCAGTTTACAGGTTACTGTCATTATAAACTGTGAGTTTGCTGCTGTTGTTTTCTGTTAGAGACTGATGCTTTCTAGAGGGTTTGTCAGTTCTGCAGAGACTGGAACACAATAGAACTGCAGCACTGAACTGTGTTCTGTTACTCCTCCATTAGACGGATCAATAAATGCTGCATCTGCTGTCAGAGGAGAACACAACAACACCAAGAACACAGAGAAGACTACAGTCGTGGAACAGTTTGCAAAAAGTATTTAATTGCTTATGATTTTTTCACAGGTTTTCCAGTAACAATATCTAAACATTCTTAAATAAAGATACATTTACTTGGTAATAGCATTAGACAATCTCTCCTTTTTCTGAAAAAAGGTATCAAAATTTGGTTAGTTTTTGCCTTTGCAACAAGGTAAAAATAAATACATAAATAAATAGTAGCAATAATAATAATACTAATAATAATAATTTAAAGGGGGAATAGGAAAATAATTTTTTTCTTGCCCATTTGGCAGATATTTTTTCTCATTTTAAGCAAAAACTCTTAAACTTTTTGCCGTGTATTTGCCTTAGTTTGTGGTATTACCATCACTGTTACTATTTCTCATATAGATTAAGAATGTGAGAGTGTTTTAAGATTTACTGTAAAATGAGATCAAAATTTTTTGTTTTTGTTTTTAGTTTTGGTTCATATTTTAACACTAAGACAATGGGGCACTGTAAAAGGTTTCCAGGACAGTTTTAATTTGAATGTCACTAACTAACTAACTAAATAAATAAATAAAAGTAAAAAAAGTTACTAACCCCTGGGACAAAAAAAAGTGTCCAAAGTTGCAGAAGCACTCAAGTGGTCTTTTTTACTAAACTAGCCTCTGAAACACCGTTATTGCTTTCTGTTTTTTTTTAACACTGTATATATATCACTGTAAAAATATTTTTTGACTTGATTCACTCTGAACTGTATATTCAAGATTATTTAGCCAGAAAATAAAGTATTTTTTCTTAACATGTCCATGTGTTACACTTGTTTGCGATCTGTTCACATGCATTTCCCAGCAGAGGGCAGACTCGTTCACATCAGAGACCCTCAGCTTCAGTGAGTGCAAACTTACTGGAGGAAAACATTTCTAATACTGACTTGTTGAAAAGTGTTGGACACATTATACGTATTTTAGAAAAAGACTGACGATGTATTAGAAGAGCATTAAATAGTACTTCATGCTGAGGGTTCACAATTCTTTCTAAAGGTGTTTGACTCTAAGATGCTTGAACATTGATGGTCTTGAATCCGTGCAGGACGGTGGGAGGATTCATCAACACTAAGCTAGCGTAAAGCATCTTGGCACCCGCCATCCTGGGTGTGAAATTAATGGGCATCCTCATGGTTTCTCGAGGCTGGATTGTAAGCCTGAAATATAAGGAACAGGACATTTAGGGAGCAACAACATGCCAGCATCATTTTTACTGTTACAAGCATCACTATCACTGCTGCTCATGTTTAGGGTTAGTGGTTTACACAGAGGTTCATTTGTAGGCCTATATACTGGGGCAAATCTACAGTTTAAACACAAATAAACTTACACTAGAGATTCTGCGATACGCATACACACAGAAACTGAAAGGACCTGTGATTCAGAAATGCTGGCGGACAAGTGCATAAATTTTAATAGACACAGCTGTACACTGTGTACACCCTCCCTGTGTACACATACATCTGAATGAACTCAACTGTTTGACGCCCATCAGCGACTTGTTCACACAGACTCACTCTTCAGGTATGTGAACAAAAATTAATCACAGTAACCATAGTTTCTGCTAAAATACTGTTACTGCTGTCAAATCAAAATGAGTATGGGATCTATCTTAAACCGTAAGAATTTTTCTATTGTTTTTTAAATACTTTTTAATTACAGTGATGGATAATATAGCTTTACTGTACTGTAGTGGAAAAAAAAAACTGGAGTCACTGTGGTACTTGCTTTGATAAATTTGGAAAGGAGTTGGCAGATGTGGGAAATGGGTGTGGATAGAAATGGATGAATATGGATGTGTCATTTTTTAAATATATTAAAATACTCAATCAAGCTAATTATGCGGAGACATTCGTAGGTTGATTCTTCTGAAAAGTATATGACTGACCCTTTCTAAACATTCTGATTTGTCAGTCATTTACTTGTATGATTTTTTAATTACAGTGATGGATAATATAGCTTTACTGTACTGTAGTGTAGTGGAGTCACTGTGGTACTTGCTTTGATAAATTTGGAAAGGAGTTGGCAGATGTGGGAAATGGGTGTGGATAGAAATGGATGAATATGGATGTGTCATTTTTTAAATATATTAAAATACTCAATCAAGCTAATTATGCGGAGACATTCGTAGGTTGATTCTTCTGAAAAGTATATGACTGACCCTTTCTAAACATTCTGATTTGTCAGTCATTTACTTGTATGATTATGTTGTGTATTCATTTGGTGATCGCTCAGAAATGAAACACTTCATATACCTTGTTTGAACTTTCTCCTGAAGTCCTGAACAGGCTACAGTCAGTTCACCGCTCACTGCAATGCTGAACGGGTTGGTGAAGGTCACTGTGGCCACTTGCTGCGTGTTGATGACCACATACTCATTCTGAACCTGGAAGAAAAAAATGCAAAAAAAATATTGATAACAATTTATACATGAAGCCTTCATGTATAATGCATTTTATACAACATTTGTATGTTGTAATGCATGATACATTTCCATAAATAATTGTAACCAAAATTAACATGCATTTTAATATTTGACAATTATTTGTGATATCGGAACAGAATTATGAGATATAAACCCTGAACTGTGAGATACAAACTTATAATTCTGAGAAGAAAGTGAGAATTGTAAGATATGAAGTAACTATAAAATATTTATCCCGTGGTGAAAACGGGCTTCCATAGAAATTCGTTTTAATGCATTACACGTTCAAAGTTGTAACAATGAATAGAGAAATATTATGATGTAATTAACTGTGGTTACGGTTATTGATAAGATCATGCAATGCATCATAAGGTGCATTACAAGACATAATTGATGCAATAAAAATATGTTTATAATGAATTATATATAAAGGTCTCAAGTAAAGTGTTACCACAATCTTTCCCACATAGGATCTATGGTTTGAATTGATGCATGTCTTTATAAATTAGATCTTAAAAACAATCTGAAAATGGTTTAATTTGTAACTAAACAAATGTTTTGTCATTTCATCTTACTAACTGCATTCTCAACCCATTCAAGGATGGGACTCTATTTTGTCCTTTGGGAACTGATTGGTGAAGTCATGCTGACTTTTTTAAACATCAGCATTAAATGGCAACATGAATTGGGCCAGCATATACCTGTATATTGAGGGAAGGGCTGCGGATGTTGAACTCCTCTGAAGCCAGCGATGAAGTAACACATAAAATATTTATCCCGTGGTGAAAACGGGCTTCCATAGAAATTAGTTTTAATGCATTATACTTTCAAAGTTGTAACAATGAATAGAGAAATGTTATGATGCAATTAACTGTGGTTACAGTTATTGATAAGATCATGCAATGCATCATAAGGTGCATTACAAGACATAATTGATGCAATAAAAATATGTTTATAATGAATTATATATAAAGGTTTCAAGTAAAGTGTTACCACAATCTTTCCCACATAGGATCTATGGTTTTGAATTGATGCATGTCTTTATTAAGTAGATCTTAAAAACAATCTGAAAATGGTTTAATTTGTAACTAAACAAATGTCTTGTCATTTCATCTTACTAACTGCATTCTCAACCCATTCAAGGATGGGACTCTATTTTGTCCTTTGGGAACTGATTGGTGAAGTCATGCTGACTTTTTTAAACATCAGCATTAAATGGCAACATGAATTGGGCCAGCATATACCTGTATATTGAGGGAAGGGCTGCGGATGTTGAACTCCTCTGAAGCCAGCACTCTCTCCTGAGACTTCACATCCTCAATAACCACAGCCAGGTTAACCAGAGAATCCTCCGCAGCCTCCGTCAGCATGTAGTCGTTGAAGGAGATCTCATGTTTTATAGTCACAGCTGGTGGAGTACAAGAAACAGGGATCATGGATTTGACTGAGCAATTCCTAATGAGTCAGTTCGCCACCTTTTGGCATTCAAAATCATATGGTCCAATAATATCCACATGGGTGTTTTTACACTGTAAGACTTGGAAGTAGACGAAATGTGTTATGCATACTGGCTGTGTTCAGAAAGGAATATTAGCTTACTGCACAATATAGACTGTCCACTATTTAAAAAAATAGTAAATGAACAGTATGCAGTATTCCATGATGAACATTTCAGACAGTAGTAGGCTATATTTTGGTCATGTGATCTCAACAAAATGCATGTGAGTGACATCCAGCTTCTCTTCAAGGGCCTTTATATATATTTTTTTTTATATAACTCTTTTATAGATAGATAGATAGATAGATAGATAGATAGATAGACAGATGATATTTTTTTTAAATTGAACTCTAATTGTATTTGTCTGAAAGGGTGAGTAAATCATGTGGTAATTTTCATTATTGGGTGAACTATCCCTTTAAGATTTTATGGGGTATTTAAATCCACCCCTTTTAACCCATACATCCATTCATGTTTCTTTTATGTTTTGCTACCTTGTAAGGCTTTATTTTTTAAAAAGAAAATAAGTTTGGCTGTAAAAACCAAAAGTTCTGGTTATATATTTTAAGCTCATTTTAAGTAATTTTTGCCGTTCACTATAGTTTGCAGAACTCTTACTTTCTTTTGGGCCGATCTTCACGTCATCATGAGCCTCCCAGAAAGTTCCAGTGGGATTGCGGTTGTACTCCTTGTTCTGAGCGTTCACATGTTTTCTCAGAAGTTTCGGAACAACGACTTTGTTAGTGATTGTGACGTTGAAAGAAATGTTTTCGCCAACTACAGGGGCTTTCAGAAGCTGGAGAGAAACTGCAAGGCCCTGAGGTGCTGCATGAAAGGACATGTTAAATGAAATGTTTGATCACTGCATTCAGTCATATAGTACTCAAACACACAAAGAAATGGAAAACCAAATGCTAGAACTTACCCACTCTTCCTGTAGCACCTTCACCTCTGCGAGCTGGAAGAGAGTTTTTTTTTTTTAAATGCAGATAAAAAACAACAATATTTAAATCTAAAAAACATATATTTACATAAAAATATTATCAAAATCATATACGTAGGTGCAAAGGTTTTTTTATTCCTCTCTGTTTTGTCTTGTCACTCTTCCTTCTCAGTTTGCTTCAGTTATTGTTGTATATATGTGTGTGTGTATATATATATATATATATATATACATACACACACACAGATACATATATTTTCATTTATTTATTATTATTGTTATTACTGTTTTTCAGATTCTGATACTAGTCAGATGGATTACACGTCAGCTTTAAAAAATGAAAAGCTAGGGTGACTTACCATCAGTGCTCAGTGCACGAACTGTGCTGTCATCTAAATGTGAAAGAAGGAGATTTTTGTATAAAACTAGCAGTAATTTAACGGTAAGTATTTTGTATTTTTCTGTCTCTTACCCATCTCAGTTTTGTATTCAGACGTGATGTCCTGCATACGCATGGATCCTGGATGTTTGGTGCAGATCAGAGCTCCAACTCTGTTTTTATCAATGCTGGTTGTTAACACTTTCCCATCTCTGACGATTACTGTATGCACATTCGCATTCACTGCTGCGTAAATGAACGGCACATCATATTGTGCATCCACCTTCTGATGATAAATGGCTTTAACAGCAGCAGGGCCACAGCGGAACATTTCTGTGACAGAATATTGATGTTTAAGCATGATTATCATCAAATCCCTCAAAAAATAGCATGCTTTGGATAAAACAAATGGCATGCTATGTAGGCAGCTCACTAGGTTTTGGAACAAAGCCCACAACTAAACTGGCCCACCAGACCAGTACTAACCAGCATAAACCAGCCTGTAAGAAACTGGTCTTTTCAGCAGGAATAAAAAAACACATGAGTTTTCCATGTGCATAAGCCTTGTAAAAATAGCTGTAATGACCGACCTGCGCTCTTCTCTTGTGGCGTGGGGTCGAGAACCTGCCATCCGTCATAACCTCGACCCAGATCAGGCCTCTTCATCCAACTCTCCACCCACACGTGGAAGTTCCTGAAAAAAGGCCAAACACTTTTAGCTCACATTCTGACAGATTAAAAATCCTGAAACAATGAATTGTTCCTTTTTAATGCAATCAGATCATGATTATTTGTATACTGTAGCCTAATGATGATGCAGACGTATTTACTGAAGCATAAGGAAAAACATTAAAGTACGAAAGATTAAAAAATTCATAAGAAAGAATAGTTTTATTCTGCTTCTGCATTAAATTGATCAAAAGGCATTTATAGTGTTACAAAAAAATGCTGTTCTTTTGAACTTTCTATTCATCAAAGAATCCTGAAAAATAAAATATATCACAGTTTCCACAAATATATGAAGCAGCACAAATGTTTTCAACATTGATAATAATCAGAAATGTTTCTTGAGCAGCAAATCAGCATATTAGAATGGAATAAATTACATTTTAACATATATTCACCTAGAAAACAGTTATATTAAATTGTAATAATATGACACTATATTACTGTTTTCACTGTATTTTGGATCAAATATGGATTTTAGCATAACTTACCAGATGCTATCCCTGCCGATGGGCAATTTTTCCCCCATCTCACTGTAATATTCCTCAATCACTATATTTCTGTTTGTGTCGTGAGCGGAGTTGAAGTTGGTGACGACTCGAGTCGGAATGCCAAGGGCTCTCATTACTATCACACAAACAAATGCATTTAATATTGAACATCAACAGCACCAATTAAATTACCACATAGTCATTGTGGTTTTTTAATTTTATTATTTGTGATTATTTTTGTTCAGTCCATGAAACACCACAAGAAATTGGCCTTTTTTGAGTGTGGTATAATAAATCACCATTCACTTTCACTGTATGAAAAAGAGCTCCTTTTGTGTTTCACAGCAAAGAAGATGTGAGATTTTTAAGAAAATTAACCCTTTAAAGCACACACACACACACACTACCATTTAAAAGATTGGGGTCAGTAAGATTTTTTTTAAGAAGTCTCTTACAGTATGCTCACCAATTATTTGATCAAAAACACTGTAAACAGCAATATTGTGAAATATTATTACAATTTTTAAATAACATTTTTCTATTTGAATATATTGTAAATTATAATTCATTACTGTGATCAAATCTGAATTTTCAGCATAATTACTCCAGTCTTCAGTGTCACACGATCCTTCAGAAATCATTCTAATACACTGAACATTTCTGAAACATTTCACAGTCGTGCTGCTGAATATTTTTGTAGAAACTGTGATACATTTTATTTTTCAGGATTCTTTGATGAACAGAGAGTTCAAAAGAACAGAATTTATTTGAAACACAAATCTTTTGTAACATTATAAATGGCTTTACTGTCACTTTTGATCAATTTAAAGCATTCTTTCAAAAAGAAAAAGAAAAAAAAATTGCTCTGACCCCAAACTTTTGAATGTATTGACTTCTATTTGTCCCACCTGTACACATGACAGCAGCAAACACCCAGCACTGTCCGTATTTCACAGGATTGAATTGTGTTTCTGCCCACTTCCTGAGAATATCTGCGCTGCCGGACCACTTTGAAGGGCTGACACCACCGCTGTAGTCATTTGACCAGTTTCCCATTAACACTCCTTTATCATCATTAGAGCATTTTTTCAGTGCTGAGCTGTCAGTCAATGGTCAAACATCTCACCTGATCAAACGACCAGGGTCTGGAGACGATGTTCCCGAGGCTGCCTTTAAACAGCAGGCCGATATCACTCCTGACATATTCAGTCCTCAGATCCTCTGACTGCAGGAACACTGAATCAGCTGCAGATAAACACAACCGTTTGTTTGTTTTATTGGTGATCTTTGTGTAAAGACAAAAAATGGAAGCAGTAAGTGATAAGAGGCTATGCATTACCGTGATTTTAGCAGCGTATGAAATAGCAGCAAAAGCAATGTATAATTACACTACCATTCAAAACTTTTTTCTTTTCTTTTTATTTCTACTTTTATTCAGCAAGGATGTATTAAACTGTTCAAAAGTGACAGTATGGCATTACAAAATATTTAGATTTCAAATAAACGCTGCTCTTTTGAACTTTCTATTCATCAAAGAATCCTGAAAAATAAGATGTGTCACAAAATGTTTCAACAAAAATATGAAGCAAGCAGTACAGCAAATCAGCATATTAGAATGATAGCAGCAAAAACCACTCGACCACTACCAAGTAACAGCCTACTATCAAGGCATTGATTCGGTTTTGTATGGACACACAGACAGCACTCACCTGGGCACCAGGGGTTGCAGAGGAGCGTGAACTGGCCAAGCAGATGTGTTCTCACAGTCAAACGGGTCTCGACTCTCATCTGAAGTGTGTAGACACCGACAGAAGCAGACGCAGGGCTGGACAGTGATACCCATAGACCATGGGGTCCAGTCGGGTCCGGGATGCTCCTCTCCAGAACAGCGCTCCATTGAGTCAGAGAGGAATGTCCGAGCCTGGAGACCGGGACCTCCACAGACAGCGGACCTGCGGTGAGGAGAGAGGAGTGGGTACTTTTACATTTGCATATATTGCTGTAAAATTATACAAAATAAAAAAAAAATGTCAGGTTTTACTCTCCTTGTGAGGACATTTGGTCCCCATAAAATGTAGGCAAAACCTAAACCCCTCACACACAAATGCACAAACATACCTAGAACAATTCGGAAGATCAGTTTTTCCTTCAGTGGATCGAATGGTCGTCCATCATAGTTGATTGTCACTGTAAAGGCCTGTCCTCTCCGCAGAACCAGAGTGCTGGAACTCAGACCGTCGGTCTTGTGCCGGATCTGGTTTTGCACCTGTTGCAGGTCGATACTTCGAAGTTTGAACTCTGTGTCAAAAATGGTCAAATTATTTTTGAGGCAGCTGCAAATGTTTTTATGTAAAAATATATGTCATTTAAAATTGCAAGAAAAAATATTTCTTGAAATACTTTTTGAATATAATTTAATTCATTTCCAATATTTTTCAAATAAACAGTGTTCTAAATTATCTTTAAAAAAAGCTGTTTTTAAGCAAACAAAAATAGAACTTAATTATGTTTAAGTGTTTAAAGTTAATAGCAATTAATTAATCATTTATTATAGCAGAGTAAATAGTAAAGTAAAATAATCTGATTATTTTAAGAAAAGATTAAATGTAATAGGCTAATAAATATAACTCAATAACTTATTGTAAAAGGTTTAGCAAAACGTCTTGAAAGTAAAACAGTAAAAAAAAAAATTTAATTAAATAAAAGCCCGAAATCATTAAAAAATTAGAAGCTCACCATCCATGATGCTGTGTTGTGGTTTGCTGTTTGATTCAAATTCTTCGTTTATTGTGCTTTTTATACGGAACCCTTCTGCCCCTCCCTATTCACCAACGTTGCCAGACCACATTCACGTAAAGACACGGAATGTTACAATCAAAAGAACAACACCTCAAACAATTACGCAATCGTACATACGTGAGCACTGTGTTTCAGCAGGTGGATACAGAATGTGCAAGCTCAGACATCTGTGTCATTTATCACTAATGCCTTATCCCTACAATGCAGGATATTTTTCATGTCCTCATCATACTAACATATGCTATTTATGCTATTTATTTATTTCTGTACGTATGTATGTTCATTCATTCATTCAGCCAGTCATTCATTCATTCATTCTGGTCCTCAAATCTGATTGGATGAGCCGTTTCACCATTTGTATCACTCTGTTTGCAGCATTTCTCACAGCGAGTGTCATGGCGGATGCCCAAACCCACAATAATTTAATAAATAATATAATAATAAAATAACATCTGATGTTATGCCACGGAATGTAGTTTTACCCTTTTTTTTTTTTAAAGGTAAGAAAGTGGTTTAGACTTCAAAACAAAGTTTTTGGCTGAGGGCAAAGTTTCATAAATTATATTTTTATAAAACTTTAATGCTTAACCAGAGCTCTGCCTTTGTACTCTTGACTGAATTGCTTAGCAACTAATGGCTATTGTGGTATATGAGAGTGCTCATATAAATAATGTGTGTGTGTGTGTGTGTGTGTGTGTGTGTGTGTGTGTGTGAAAAAAAAATAGCAATTAATTAATGCTAATTTAAATCAAAACACACAGACGGAAAAAAACGATAAATTATTTTATTTAAAGCAGAATAAATAAAGGCAGTATAACAGGTTACATTGATGTGCAATTACAAATTAAATAATATAATTTTTGTTTGTTTGTTTTTTTGCATTACAGTATGAGAATTGAATGTAAAAATGGAAAATACAATCTTAACAGTTTTTTTTTTTTTAAAGACTTTTGGAAAGATGTTTTCTTTAAGCAAAATTAATGCAATCAATGCAATGCAATCTTTTTTGGTTCTGGATTGAAACAGGTTTTGTGCAATTCAGCCCTCAGAGAATACTAATGAGTCTTGGAGTGTTATTAGCTTGAGAGCTTTATTACTCTGCATCGTATAGACTGTGAATAGTCTGCATTTATAAAGCACGTCATTGTGTCTACAGTCATGGAAAGGGCCTGAGATCACTGAGATTACACGCCCTTACTCACACCAGTGAGACTGAATATATAACAACTCATGACAGATATATAACGGATAAGCGATGGAGGGGGTGTGGTGCTTGGTTTCACTCCCAGATCACTCATTCACTCTGCCCATTTTTCGAGGGACTCTGATTATGACACTCTCATTAAGTAGGAGGATTATGAAATACTGTATATGACATAAAACAACCTCTGTACGTATTAGGAAAAAACTGTGGTATTTACATTATCAGCACAGATAGTATCAGATATTATTTACATTATCAGCACAGTCTTTTTAAATGGATTTCATGATCTACTGTGTCAAATGCTGCACTTACAACGAGCAGGATTAAAATACAGCAAGAACCAGAGTCAAGAGTGAGAAAAATGTCATTGGTAACCGTGAGTACTGTGTTGTTCCCTGAAACCAGACTGTTCAATTAAATCAGACATGTATTTCAACTGTGATTCCTTAACAGCTCCCTGATTCCGCTTGAAGGATTGCCTGAAGATTTCATATGATATCTGATGTCTGTCTTTCTTCCATCTGTGCTCAGCGCGCCCACACTCCTGTCTGAGAGAACAAGTGGGCCCATTTAACCAAGGCTGAACTGTTTCAATACCTGTAACCTCACAGGGGCAATTGAGTCAAATGAGGCAATTGCTGTTAAAAAGATTTTCAATTCATTAAAAAGATTTTCCCAATTCATTGGGATTGACACCAGAGAAAAGGCCTGTAAAAGCATTAAAGGTTTTAGAAGACCTGGCAGTACGAATTAAAATATCTAATAAAACATGGCAAATGATAGGATTTGGGCAGAGTACAAGCTAGCACAGAGTCAAAAACCACTGGACAATGATCAGGGATAACAGTGTCACAGATTTCGAGATTAGTCACAGAAAAACCAAGTGAAAACACCAAATCCAAAGTGTGACCTTTCTGGTGTGTGGGTCCAGAAACACCTTGTTTCAACAAAGACAAATCAAATACAATACAATCTCAGAAAACAAAAGATACAAAAGCTGTCACTGGGGCAGTACTCTTTCAAACGGTACTATGCACACTGGAGGTATTAATAAATACATTTAAGGTTACAATATACAACTTTTAGAGATAAAGTACATAGGTGCACTTTTTGGAAAAGTGTAAAAAAAAATTGTGTATATATACAGTATATATATATATACACAGTATCTCACAGAAGTGAGTACACCCCTCACATTTTTGTAAATATTTTATTATATCTTTTCATGTGACAACACTGAAGAAATGACACTTTG
The DNA here is from genome assembly GCF_001515625.1 of Sinocyclocheilus rhinocerous. Lineage (NCBI taxonomy): Eukaryota > Metazoa > Chordata > Actinopteri > Cypriniformes > Cyprinidae > Sinocyclocheilus > Sinocyclocheilus rhinocerous. The sequence goes on from NW_015640451.1 coordinate 422,550, forward strand.
CTACAATGTAAAGTAGTGAGTGTACAGCTTGTATAAATAAGTAAATTTGCTGTCCCCTCAAAATAACTCAACACACAGCCATTAATGTCTAAACCACTGGCCACAAAAGTGAGTACACCCCAAAGTGAAAATGTCCAAATTACTCTAGTTGAGCTCCATGATCATATATGCAGATGGGAGAAACCTACAGAAGGACAAACATCCCTGCAACACTCCACCGATCTGGGCTTTATGTCGGAGTGGCCAGACTCAATCTTCTCCTCAGTGAAGACACGTGAAAACACACTTGGAATTTGCAAAAAAAAAAAGCACCTAAAGGACCCGCAGACTCTGAGAAACAAGATTCTCTGGTTTGATGAACCTCAATTCCAAGCATAATGTTTGAAGGAAACCAGGCACTGCTCATCACCTGCAGAGTACCATCCAAAGAGTAAAGTGTGCTGGAGCCTCATGCTGTGGGGCTGTTTTTCAGCGGCAGGGACTGAGGGACTAAAATATTGAGATAGCCTTAATGAAAACCTTGTCCAGAGCATTCAGAACCTCAGACTGGGCAGAAGGTTCACCTTCCAACAGGACAATGACCCTAAGCACACATCAAGAGTGGCTTATAGACAACTCTGTGAATGTTCTTGAGTGGCCCAGCCACAGCCTGGGATTGAACCCAATCAAATATTTCTGGAGAAACCTGAAAATGTGTGTCTGCCCAACTCCAACCTGACAGAGCTTGAGAGGTGAAGAGATGAGGAGAAGAATGACAGATAATTGCCAAATGCTGATGTGCAAAGCTTGTCGCATCATACTGTACCCAAAACGACTTGAGGCTGTTAAGGTGCTCCAGCTAAGTAATGAGTGAATACTTATGCAATGTACTTATTTCAGTTTTTTATTTTTAATAAATTTACAAAGTTGTGACAGTTCTGTTTTTGCTTTGTCATTATGGTGTATGGAGTGTAGATTGATGAGGAAAAAAGTAATTTAAAGCAAGCAAACATAAGGTTGCAACATAACAAAATGTGAAATAAATGAAGGGGTATGAATACTTTCGCAAGGCACTGTATATATATATATATATATATATATATATAATTTTAGGTCACACTTTAGTATAGGGACCAATTGTCACTATTAACTAGCTGCTTATTAGCATGCCTATTATTAACCTATTGGCTGTTTACTAGTATTATAAAGCACATATTCTGCATGACCTACATCTTTAATCCTACTCAATACCTAAACCTAACAACTGCATTACTAACTATTAATAAGCAGCAAATTAGGAGTTTATTGAAGCAAAAGTGAGCGAGAATTAGACCTTAAAATAAAAGTGTGACCAAATTTTACTACCCAGAAAGGTAGCAAGAACACGTTAAAATAGTCCATGTGACATCAGTGGTTCAACCTTAATTTTATGAAGCTATGAGAATACTTTTTGTGTACAAAATAAACAAAAATAATGAATTTATTCAACAATTTCTTATCTTCTGTGCCAGTCTCTGCTGCATGTTCTCATGAGTAAAACGATGCATGTGTTTGCATTCCTCTGCTTGCAAACAAGGCACAGCAAATCCAGGTTCTACGTCAGAACGCCAGCTCCTGTGTTAGCAGCACCATGTGTTGTGATACTCTCCTGAACGCGCGTTAATTGACAAGGATAAGAAGAAATTATTGAAAAAAAAGTCATTATCTTTGCGTGCAAAAAGTATTTTGTAGCTTGTAGCATTCTCGTAGCTTGGTAAGCTTGGTAAATGAAATAAATGTCATATTTAAGTTTAAATTTTGACATAGAAAGTCATAATTAACACAGATAACACAGAAA
>NW_015640451.1:425896-452635 GCF_001515625.1 Sinocyclocheilus rhinocerous
AAAAAAGTAATTTAAAGCAGTTTAACATAAGGCTGCAACATAACAAAATGTGAAATAAATGAAGGGGTATGAATACTTTCGCAAGGCACTGTATATATATATATATATATATATATATAATTTTAGGTCACACTTTAGTATAGGGACCAATTGTCACTATTAACTAGCTGCTTATTAGCATGCCTATTATTAACCTATTGGCTGTTTACTAGTATTATAAAGCACATATTCTGCATGACCTACATCTTTAATCCTACTCAATACCTAAACCTAACAACTGCATTACTAACTATTAATAAGCAGCAAATTAGGAGTTTATTGAAGCAAAAGTGAGCGAGAATTAGACCTTAAAATAAAAGTGTGACCAAATTTTACTACCCAGAAAGGTAGCAAGAACACGTTAAAATAGTCCATGTGACATCAGTGGTTCAACCTTCATTTTATGAAGCTATGAGAATACTTTTTGTGTACAAAATAAACAAAAATAATGAATTTATTCAACAATTTCTTATCTTCTGTGCCAGTCTCTGCTGCATGTTCTCATGAGTAAAACGATGCATGTGTTTGCATTCCTCTGCTTGCAAACAAGGCACAGCAAATCCAGGTTCTACGTCAGAACGCCAGCTCCTGTGTTAGCAGCACCATGTGTTGTGATACTCTCCTGAACGCGCGTTAATTGACAAGGATAAGAAGAAATTATTGAAAAAAAAGTCATTATCTTTGCGTGCAAAAAGTATTTTGTAGCTTGTAGCATTCTCGTAGCTTGGTAAATCATAATTATGAAATAAATGTCATATTTAAGTTTAAATTTTGACATAGAAAGTCATAATTAACACAGAAAATCAAAATTATGAGATACTGTGTCATATAAGTTGAAAGTTATTACAAAAAATTTTAATTATGAGATAAACATCAAAATTGTAAAAAAGCTGAAATTATGAGATACTAAGTCACAATTATGAGAAATTACAAATTATTACAAGTTTAAATCATGGCATAAAAGCCATAGTTATGAAAAATTATGCAGTTATGAAATAAAAATAATAATTGACAAAAGTCTAAATTATGTAAAAATTGTAATAATGAGATACTAAATTTTAACTGTGATAAAATGGAATTATGGCAATAAACGGTTTAAACTGATTAAAATTAAAATTACCATGTCAAAATTATAAGATAAATTTAAATTATGACAAGTTTAAATTATGACATAAAAGTCAAAATTATGACAAAAAAAAATCATCATGACAAAAAGTCAAAATTATGAGATACTAAGAAATTATGAGATAGAAAGTCAAAATTATGATACAAACATTTGAAAATATGAGTTCAAAATAACTAAGTGTGACATACATCTGAAATGGTGAAAGACAGTATATGACTCTCTCTCCCAGTGTTGTGTTGAGAGCAGACAGTGTTGAGTAAAATAATAACTCAACTGAAGTATAGTTTTTTGACATATTGAACTTTTGTCAAGACTTTTCAGCACATTACACATTACACAACGATGACATATGCATTGTTTGTGCATGTTTGTGGGGCTTGTGCGCATATATTTGCATATAACTTTACATGGAGGATCTGTCATGAAGAAATCCTGCCAGCATTGGCAATGCATCACACACACACAGCCGCATGAGTCTGGAGCGTGTGAAGATGATGATGAAATTGTCAGTTTATAGCAAATGATCTGATGAAGGACTGGACTGAACAAACTGATGATTAATGCCACAGAAGTTCTACACAATGACCATACAACCTAAGAAAAAGATTGAATTCAAAGAGAAAATCAATTATTTATCTTGCCTCTTTGGTGGATATTCTTTTCTTTTTTTTTTCTGCAAGACTCACTTAATTTTTATGTTTTTTCATAAAACAAGACTTAACATCTTATGTCATCTTGATTCTTAAGGAAGAACACTTGAACACTTAAGAATGTTTAGATATTTGTTTAGATATATCACTGTTACCGATTCTCATAATGGTGAGAGAATTTAAGATTAAAGCTTTTAGCTAAATTTTATGTTTTAACACTAAAGCAATGGGTGGGGGGAGGGTTTCCAGGACAGTTTTAATGTCACATGTCCTGTTCAGCATGTCAGTATTTGAAATATTTGCTCTCACTGAAGCTGACAGTCTTTGCTGTGAATGACTTAACTAGTCTGCCCTCTGCTGGAGAATGCATGTGAACAGATCGCAAACATGGATAATGCATGGAAATGCTTTATTTTCAGGCTTGTGCCTAAATAATCTTGAAAACAAGTCAATGAATCAAGTCAGATTTCACAGTGATATTAAAAAAAATTATTAGAAAGCAATTATTTCTAAATGTGTTTCAACCATTAGTGCAGCACTTCATGAGGGTTCACACTCATTTCTAAATGTGTTTCAAACATTAGTGCAGCCCTTCATGAGGGTTCACAATCATTTCTAAATGTGTTTCAAGCATTAGTGCAGCACTTCATCAGGGTTCACAATCATTTCTAAAGGTGTGTGACTCTAAGATGCTTGAACATTGATGGTCTTGAATCCGTGCAGGACGGTGGGAGGATTCTCCAACACTAAGCTAGCAGAAAGCATCTTGGCACCCACCATCCTCGGAGTGAAATTGACGGGCTTTTTCATAGTTTCTCGAGGCTGAATCGTAAGCCTGAAATATAAAACACAGAACGTTTAGAACAAAAACAGGCAAGCATCACTTTTACTGTTACAAGCATCACTGTTACTGCTGCTCATGTTTAGGTTTAGTGATTTACACAAGAGTTTAAAGTGTATATCATGGTGTAAATCTGGAGGTTTAACACACAAAAGAACTCACATGAGTTTTTGTGATATGCATATGATTACAGAAGTGCGTCAGAAATGCTGACTAACAAGTGTGTACTGACACTTCTAATAGACACTGTAGCAGTGAAACTGATGTCAAAGATAATCATGTCAAAAATCTCAGAAACAACCGCTCCCACTGATTGAAAACTGTATGAACTTGACTGTTTGACGCCCATCAGAATCACTCATCAGGCATGTGAACTAAATTTATTATGGGATCTATTTTAAACCGTGTAAGATTCTTCCCAGGTGAAAGAATTTCACTTCCATAATATACTTAAAGTGCTCTATTTTCGCACATTAATTAAAAAAAATAGAGCACTTTAAGTACATTATGGAAGTGTACTTTTTTTTAACCTGGGTTTCTGTTATTTTGTTAATCACTTTTTAGTGACAGTGATGTATAATGTGGCTTTATTGTAGTAAAAAACTGGATTCACTATAGTATGGATTAAATATCAGGGTACTGTGTGTCATTTTTTGGATGTTAAAATACTTTCTCTCATACTGTACAAGCTAATGATGCAGAATCAAAGATTGATTTTTTATTGGAAATTATAACAGTGCACTCTAAAAAATGCTGGGTTAAATACAACCCAGTGGGCGGTGCTTTATGTTTGCTGACCAATGGCAAACCAGTATTTGGGAAAATCTGTTTGAAAAAAGTCATTTGTGTGATTCATTTGTTGATGCTCAGAAAAGAGCTGTAAAGACTAAAAGGACACACTTTACGCACCTCATTTGAGCTTTCTCCTCCAAGAGTCCTGAACCGGATACGGTCAGTTCTCCGCTCACTGCAACACTGAACGGGTTCGTGAAGATCACCGTGGCCACTTGTGGCGTGTTAATGATGACCGAGAACTCATTTTGAATCTAGAAGAAAAAACAATTTGCTTTAGTTCTTTTCTACTTGTGAATTTAGTTATGCAAAAACATAACCCTTTATATGTATAATGCATTATAAAATGTTGTAATGCATTATATGTTTTCTTAAATACTTATAACCACAGTTAAAAAGCTTTATATTTTCTCAAGGTGTAACAATGACTAGATAAGTATTATAATATTTTATATCTGTGGTTACAGTTATTCATGAGATCATGCAATGCATTATAAGGTGCATTGCAAAGTATAATTAATGCATTAAAATACTTTTATAATGCATTATAGATAAAGGCTTCAAGTTAATTCTCCAACATAATATCTATGATCTTGGAGTGATGCAGGTATTTACTGTGTAGATAATAAAAAACATCTGAAAATGGTTTAAATTTGTCACAAAAAAATTCTTGTTTCTTACATAAAGGGGGTCAAGCGTAGAAGAGTTCATGTTTCTTTTAAAGCTAGTATAAATGTCCATGTTGGGCCAGCATATACCTGTATATTGAGGGAAGGGCTGCGGATGTTGAACTCCTCTGAAGCCAGCACTCTCTCCTGAGACTTCACATCCTCAATAACCACAGCCAGGTTAACCAGAGAATCCTCCGCAGCCTCCGTCAGCATGTAGTCGTTGAAGGAGATCTCATGTTGTATAGTCACAGCTGGTGGAGTACAAGAAACAGGATTCAGTCATGTGACCTCGCAATTCCTATTGAATCATTTCGCCATGTTTTGTGTTATTCGAAACCATGTGGTCCAGATGTTTTTACAAGACTTGAAAGTAAAAGAATTTCGTTTTGCATACCGGTTGTGTTCAATGTAATACTATACTGCCTTATACTAAATAAACAGTATGCAGTGTGCATTCCATGATAAACATTTCAGACAGTAGTATGCTACATTAGGGTCACATAGTGAGTGGTGTCCAGTCTTCATCGTAAAAAATACGTTTTTTTTTTTTTTATTTGAATTTAAATTTCTGTAAATATTTTTGGCAGTCTGATGAAATAATGAGTAAAATATTGTGATTAACTTGGGTGCACTGCATTTCGGGGTTTTGGCCTGTTTTGCCATAAGATAAAGACTGTACATTTTAATCATGTATATCTACTGAAAGCAACATTTGTCAGCATACAATAGTAAATACATGTTAGCATCAGTGCAAAGTATAATTAATGCATTAAAATACTTTTATAATGCATTATAGATAAAGGCTTCAAGTTAATTCTCCAACATAATATCTATGATCTTGGAGTGATGCATGTATTTACTGTGTAGATAATAAAAAACATCTGAAAATGGTTTAAATTTGTCACAAAACAATTCTTGTTTCTAATATAAAGGGGGTCAAGCGTAGAAGAGTTCATGTTTCTTTTAAAGCTAGTATAAATGTCCATGTTGGGCCAGCATATACCTGTATATTGAGGGAAGGGCTGCGGATGTTGAACTCCTCTGAAGCCAGCACTCTCTCCTGAGACTTCACATCCTCAATAACCACAGCCAGGTTAACCAGAGAATCCTCCGCAGCCTCCGTCAGCATGTAGTCGTTGAAGGAGATCTCATGTTGTATAGTCACAGCTGGTGGAGTACAAGAAACAGGATTCAGTCATGTGACCTCGCAATTCCTATTGAATCATTTCGCCATGTTTTGTGTTATTCGAAACCATGTGGTCCAGATGTTTTTACAAGACTTGAAAGTAAAAGAATTTCGTTTTGCATACCGGTTGTGTTCAATGTAATACTATACTGCCTTATACTAAACAGTATGCAGTGTGCATTCCATGATAAACATTTCAGACAGTAGTATGCTACATTAGGGTCACATAGTGAGTGGTGTCCAGTCTTCATCGTAAAAAATACGTTTTTTTTTTTTTTATTTGAATTTAAATTTCTGTAAATATTTTTGGCAGTCTGATGAAATAATGAGTAAAATATTGTGATTAACTTGGGTGCACTGCATTTCGGGGTTTTGGCCTGTTTTGCCATAAGATAAAGACTGTACATTTTAATCATGTATATCTACTGAAAGCAACATTTGTCAGCATACAATAGTAAATACATGTTAGCATCAGTTTAGATTTTATGGATTTAAATCCATTCATTTGAACCCAAATCATCAGTCTGTCACTTTTTTTAATTATGTTTTGCTACTTTTTAAGGCTTTATTTTTTAAATAGCTAAATGTGTCTGGCTGCACTGATTAAAAAATGTTTTTTCTTCCAAACCAACATTAGAGAATCATGATCAGATGGATTGTAATGCTGCCTGAAAAAACTAATCGTGATATTTCTGCCATTTCATTTACAGTACCCCTACAGCAGAATACATGTGTAAAACACTTACAGGTTGTGATTTTTTATTTTTTGGTTATAAATACATTTGAGACTCATTTAAAGCCATTTTTGCAGGATTCTTACTTTCATTCGGGCCCATCTTCACGTCGTCATGAGCCTCCCAGAAGGTTCCAGTGGGATTGCGGTTGTACTCCTTGTTCTGAGCGTTCACATGTTTTCTCAGAAGTTTCGGAGCGGCCTCATTGTTAGTGATTATGACGATGAAAGAAATGTTTTCTCCGACTACAGGGGGTTTCAGAAGCTGAACTGCATGAAAAGACATGATAGATCATTGCATTTAGTCATATTACTCAAACAAAGAAAGAGCAGTGTTTATGAGGAAAAGAAAAAGAAATGCTAGAACTTACCCACGATTTCCATAGCACTTTGAGGTTGACAACTGAAATGAACGTTTCTTCCAGCAGCTTAGATGAATAACAAAAAAGTATTCAGATGAAAATCATAATAAATATTTACATAAAAATATTCTCAAAATGGATTTAGTTGACACTGAGTTAATTTAACAGTTTGACATGCATGTCATTTTTTGTTAAAAAGTGTTCAAAACACCTGCACTACAATTTCTTTTTTTTTTTTAAGTTGTAAGCAAACAAAGACTACTGAAGTGTGTTTTACAAGAAAGTACTATTTTAATCTTACAACTTCTAAATTTCACCTTTAATTCATTGTTTTAATTGCCATTTCCTTGTAATTATGTGAGAAATTTACTTAAGGAACACAGTGTCAATGTAATCCTACACCAAAAACTTTTCATTGTCTTTAACAACAACTATTCATTTTTTTTTTCCAGTGATGCTGAAACTAGTCAAATTAATTACACAATTTTCAGCTTTAAACATTAGAAAGCTAGAATGACTTACCAGCAGCGAATGATGCACGAGAAGTGTTTTCATCTAAATGTAAAAGAATGAGATTTTTGTATGAAACACATTTTAACAGTAATAATAATAATAATAATAATAATAAAACTTTATTTATATAGCACCTTTCAAACATAAAATGTGACTCAAAGTGCTTTACATAATTAAGAATACACAGTTAAATAAGCAACAACATTACATCCAATAAAACAAATACACCAAGCATAAACATTACAAAAAAATACCTACAGTACACACAACACATTCTTTAAAAAACAAACGTACATTTACAAAGTAAACTAACTGAAAGCCAAGATAAAAAAAAAAAAATACTAAGTGTACTAGCTTCCCTAATATCTGATGGTAATTTATTCCATAATTTTGGAACATAATTTACGAAGGATGCATCACCAATTTTTTTTTTTTCCCTTCTAGAACTGGGAACCTCCAATAAACCTGTATTAAATGATCTTAAAGCAGCACTATGTAACTTTTTCTGTGTTCAAAATTTGCTAAATGTATATAATGAGCGAGTACATCATGAATTCATCTTCCAAACCGCGTTTTTGTCTTATTCCGAATCACTACGATACACTTATAATAAAGAAGTACTTATATTTGGACTATTGTAGCCTGGTCGGGTCGTCACCGCTGCGGAGTAACACATACCTGCGTGAATCGCCATAGACAAACACTTAGAGAAGTAGATCCGGTTGGAATGTTCTTCCGCGGGATGTGTGCAGTTCTGTTTATTAACCGCTAGAGCGCCAAAAGTTACATAGTGCTGCTTTAAAGTTCTGGAGTATAATTAACAAGAGAACTGGTAATGTAATTAGGTCCTTGCCCATTACAGGCTTTATACGTAATAAGCAGGACTTTATAATCTATTCTAAATTTTATAGGAAGCCAATTATTGACTGATATATAAGGCAGGATGTGATGGAGTTAATAGCCACAGTGTAATTTTGGCTCAGCAGAAATGTATAGCTGTGTATCATCAGCATAACTATGAAAACTTACATCATTTTCTCTGATGATGTCTCCAAGTGGCAGCATATACAGTATAATGAAAATAATAAAGGGCCAAGACAGCTTCCTTGTGGGACTCCATAATGGGATTTATGTTTCTCAGACACATAATCTCCAAGTTGAACAGAGAAATTTCTCCCCTTAATATAAGTTTTAAACCAATTTCATACATTATCAGAAAGACCTACCAATTTTTCCAAATGATTTATTAAAATGTCATTTGTGTCAAACGCTACACTCAAATCTAAACGAACAGGAATTGAAACTTTATTTTTACTGGAATTAACTGTAAAATCATTTGTTATTTTTATAAGAGCAGTTTCGGTACTGTGGTACTTTCTATAGCCAGACTGAAACAGTATGTTTTTGTCTTTTTTTATCACTCTTTCTCTTACCCTCCTCAGTTTTGTATTCAGACGTGATGTCCTGCATACGCATGGATCCTGGGTGTTTGGTGGAGATCAGGGTTCCAACTCTGCGTTTATCGATGCTGGTTGATAATACCATCCCATTTCTGACGATCATTGTACGCACATCCGCGTTCACTTCTGCGTAAACGAACGGCACATCGTACTGTGCATCCACCTTCCGCTCATAAATGGCTTTAACAGCAGCAGGGCCACAGCGGAACATTCCTGTGACAGAATATTGATGTTTAAGCATGATTATCATTAAAATCCCAGCTCAAAAACTAGCATGCTTTGGAGGAAATTAATAGCATGCTATCTAGGTAGCTCACTAGTTTTTTATATACGTTAACCTTGTAAAAATCACTGTAATGACAGACCTGTGCTCTTCTCTTGTGGCGTGGGGTCGAGAACCTGCCATCCGTCATAACCTCGACCCAGATCAGGCCTCTTCATCCAACTCTCCACCCACACGTGGAAGTTCCTGAAAAAAGGCCAAACACTTTTAGCTCACATTCTGACAGATTACAAATCCTGAAACAATGAATCATTCCTTTCCACCGCAATCAGTTCAGGTTTATTTGTATACCGTAGCCTAATGATGGTGCAGACACCTTTACTGAAGTATAAGGAAAAGCATTAAAGGACTATAAATTAAAAACATTTTTAAAAGTTTATTTTTTTAAATATTATTTTTATTGAGCAAGGATGTATTCAACCAATCAAAAGTGACAGTAAAAACATTTTGTAATGTTACAAAAGTGTTCTACTTCAAATAAATGCTGTTCTTTTGAACTTTCTGTTCATAAAAGAATCCTGGGGGAAAGAAAATGTATCACAGTTTCCACAAAAATATTGGGCAGCACAACTGTTTTCAACATTGATAATAATCAGAAATGATTCTTGAGCAGCAAATCAGCATATTAGAATGATTTCTGAAGGATCATGTGACACTGAAGACTGGAGTAATGATGCTGAAAATTCAGCTTTGCATCACAGGAATAAATTACATTTTACATTCATATTCACATATTAAAAAGTTATGTGATAGTTTACTATTTTTACTGTATTTTTGATCAAATAAATGCAGCCTTGGTGAGCAGAAAAGGCTTCTTTTAAAAACATGAAAAATCTCACCAACGCCAAACTTCAGAACAGTAATGTATGTTTTAGCACTATAACTACACTTTTTAGACTTCTAGGCTTTTTAGTGTTACTCACCAGATGCTATCCCTGCTGAAGGACAGCTTTTTCCCCATCTCATCGTAATATTCCTCGATCACCATATTTCCATCTGTGTCGTGAGCGGAGTTGAAGTTGGTGACGACTCGAGTCGGAATGCCAAGGGCTCTCATTACTATCACACAAACAAACACTTTTGATATTAATCATCAGTAGTACCAACGGCCAATGAAATTAATACTTAATACACACTCCCATGCTGTTTCAACCACATTATTTTCGTTCAACCCACGAAACACAAAAGGAAAACACACACACACTACCATTTAAGAGTTTGGGGTCGGTAAGATTTTTTGAAAACAATTTTTTTAAAGAAATCTTTTATGCTCACCATTTATTTGATCAAAAATACAATACAAAACAATAATATTGTGAAATATTATTACAATTTAAAATATGTTTTCTATATAAATGTATTGTAAAAAATAATTTATTCCTGTGATCAAAGCTGAATTTTCAGCATCATTACTCCAGTCTTCAGTGTTACACGATCCTTCAGCAATCATTTTAATTTGCTGATTTGATGCTCAAGAAACATTTATGATTACATAGAAACTTTGAACTTATAGAAAGTTCAAAAGAACACTATTTATGTGAAATCTAAATATTTTTTAGTATTAGAAATGTTGTTACTTCAGTTTTTGATCAATTTAATGTCTGAATAAAAGTATTAATTTCTTTAAAAAAAATTGCTCTGACCCCAAACTTTTGAATGTAATGACTTCTATTTGTCCCACCTGTACACATGACAGCAGCAAACACCCAGCACTGTCCGTATTTCACAGGATTGAATTGTGTTTCTGCCCACTTCCTGAGAATATCTGCGCTGCCGGACCACTGTGAAGGGCTGACACCACCGCTGTAGTCATTTGACCAGTTTCCCATTAACACTCCTTTATCATCATTAGAGTTCACCTGTTTAGAAAGACAGAGAGTCTATATTAATACATGGAGAGAGAGAGAGAGAGAGAGAGAGCAGAGAGGAGAGAATGAGAGCAGATCCTCACCATCGCTGAGATCACGCGGCTGATGTAAACCGGATTGTTGCGGTTCTGCAGATCTTTACCTATATCCGCTTGATGTTGAGGACTCAGCTGCAGCAATTGCATGCAGATGTCCAGTATCCCTTTTTCATACTGAAAACACATGTATGCATAGCAGGAGTTAATGTGAAGCTATTTTTCAGTGCTGAGCTGTCAGTCAATGGTCAAACATCTCACCTGATCAAACGACCAGGGATTGGGGACGATGTTACGTGGGCTGCCTTTAAACAGCAGGCCGATATCACTCCTGACATATTCAGTCCTCAGATCCTCCGACTGCAGGAACACTGAATCAGCTGCAGAAAATCACCATAATTTGTTTTGTAATCTGTGTGTAATTGCAATAAATGGAGGTAGTAAGTTATAAGAGGCTATGCATTACTGTGATTTTAAAGGTGTATAAAATGGCAGCAAAAGCAATACAATGAAAGACACGACCTACTTTTTAAAAGACTGTTTGATTGTTTTTGATAAAAAATAAAAATCTTTTATTCAGCAAGGATGCTTTAAACTGATCAAAAGTGACAGTAAAGACATTTATAATGTTACAAAAGATTTCCATTTCAAATAAATGTTCTATTCATCAAAGAATCCTGAAAAATAAAATGTACCACTGTTTCCACAAAAAAAAAGCAGCACAACTGTTTTCAACATTGATAATAATCAGAAATGTTTCCTGAGCAGAAACTCAGCAAATTAGAATGATTTCTGAAGGATCATGTGACACTGGAGTAATGATGATGAAAATTCAACATTGATCTCAGAAATAAATTACATTTTAAAATGTATTAAAATGGAAAATAGTTATCTTAATGGAACATAATGGCACATAAGGGAACAGTATTACAATTTTTACTGTATTTTTAATTAAATAAATACAGCCTTGTTGACGAGAAGAGACTAATTTCAAAAACATTAAAACATATTGCCAACCCCAAACTTTTAAAAGGTAGTGTACTGTACATAAGGTAATATTCTCAATAAATAAAATTTGGATGTAATATATTTAAGTAATGACATTTACATTTTTTCATTTAGCAGAAGCAATTGAAACCAACTAAAGAGCAAGAATATGCAAGTGCTATAACAAGTCTCGGTTAGCCTAACGCAGTACACATAGAAAGGATATATATATATATATATATATATATATACACACACACACACACACACACACACACACACACACACACACATACATAAAAAAAAAAAAAAAAAAAAAAAAATCATAAAACCTAAACTAAAATTAAAACTGATTTTAATTTTGATTAATAAATACTGTGATGGTGCTTAAATAATACTAAACCAACACTGACCTGGTCATATTTTACCCCAAAATCAATAATACCTTATTAATAGTCCAAAATAATACTGTTAGAGGCCTTTTTTGTTGTTGTTGTTGTTGTTGTTTTTAAATAAAACAAGCAGATAGAAAATGAATAGAGAGTGCAAGTGTTAGAGGGTCAAGTATTTAAAAAAACAAAAAACAAATAGATTAAATAGAATTAGAATAGAGAATGCTAGAGTTAGAGGGTCAAATAAAGATGGAAGAGATTTTCTGAATTAATTGTAGAGGTTTGATAGGACTGTTTGGAAGACCTGCCAAGAGAGCATTGCAATAGTTCAGTTTGGACAGAACAAGAGCTTGAACAAGGAGTTGTGAAGCATGTTTCAAAAGAAAGGGCCTGATCTTCCTAATGTTGTATAAAGCAAATCTGCAGGACCGGACAGTTTAGCAATGAGGTCTGAGAAATTTAGCTGATCATCAATCACAACTCCAAGGTTTCTGGCTGTTTTTGAAGGAGTTATGGTTGATGTGCCTAGCTGGATGGTGAAATTGTGATGATGTGATGGGTTTGTTGAAACCACAAGCAGTTCTGTCTTGGCAAGGTGAAGGTGATGGTCCTTCATCCAGAAATGTCTGTTAGACATGCTGAGATGCAAGCAGCTATTGTCGGATCATCACGATGGAATGAGAGGTAGAGTTGAGTGTCATCAGCATAAAAGTGATATGAAAAGCCATGTTTCTGAATGACAGAACCTAGTGATGCCATGTAGACAGAGAAGAGAAGTGGTCCAAGAACTGAGCCCTGAGGCACCCCAGTAGCTAGATGATGTGACTTGGACACCTCACCCCTCCAAGATACCCTGAAGGACCTATCTGAGTCTTACAAACATGAATGATTTCTCAAATAATGTCTCCAGATAAGACGAGTTGTTTCTTCATTTACATTTCTAAGCAATGAGACTTAATGTAGAGTGATTTGGACTAGCAAGTAACTAGCAACCACAAAGCAACATGCTAAAAACTCGTGCCTACTAAGGCATTCAGTTTTAGACAAACAGACAGCACTCACCTGGGCACCAGGGGTTGCAGAGGAGCGTGAACTGGCAGAGAAAGTGTGTTTTCACACTCAGGCGGGTCTTGATTCTCATCTGAAGCGTGTATGCGCCAATAGAAGCAGACGCAGGGCTGGACAGTGATACTGAAAATGCACGGGGTCCAGTTGGGTTCAGTACGCACCTCTCCAGAACCGCGGTCCACTGAGTCAGAGAGGGCTGTCCGGACACAGAGACCGGAACCTCCACATACACCGGACCTGCGGTGAGGAGAAAAGTGTGGATGTCAGGATAGAGCACAAAAATATGGTTCTGGAATGAATTTTCTCCACAGAGTAACTGATTGTAAGTTTTCATGTATTTTACCAATTACCAAATATCTAACAATTAGTTAAATAAAACTAAAATCATTAAAAAATCTAATTATTTTAAATAAAATACAAAAATACTTATAGACATTTTATGTCAGCTAGTTGCTTAGGCAAAATTTATTATTTAGTTTAACTTGATGTAATAAAATATCTAAAATTAAATGTTACTATGTTAGTATTTATGATGTTTATCTTGAATATTCAGTCACCATTAATGTACTGTTTTAAGTCTTTTTTTAACTTATTTTAGCCTGCTAATGTTTTTTTTTTCCTTCTAAATTTTTATTTCTTAATTCTATTTTGTGTATTTTTGTACTGCCTTGTCCATGCTGTAACGTCTAAATTTCCCCTCGAGGATACAATAAAGTCTTATCTTCATAAACTAAAAGTAATGCAATAAATGTAAAAACTGTGAATTATTAACTATGAACTATTAATTTTATCATGGAATTATGCGCACGCACACACACACACACACACACATTAGGTTAATGCAATCAGCTAACCCAACCTCTACCCCTAAACATACTCATCACAGAAACATACGCAGAGCACTAGATTTAAATCAAAACATCTTTTGGCTGATTTTCCTCACTAGTGGGTTGGCAAAGTCCTCAAAGTATGGTCCTCAAAAGTATAGTTAAAACAACTACACACATGCACATGCAAACGCACCTAAAACAATTCGGAAGATCAGTTTTTCCTTCAGTGGATCAAATGGTCGTCCATCATAGTTGATTGTCACTGTAAAGGCCTGTCCTCTCCGCAGAACCAGAGTGCTGGAACTCAGACCGTCGGTCTTGTGGCGGGTCTGGTTTTGCACCTGTTGCAGGTTGATAGTTTGAACCTTGATCTCTATGTAAAAATTAGCAAATGTGATATTATTTCTCATTATTTTGATAGATAATATGCATAATTGTACCACTAAAAATATTTATGTTTAAAATTGCAGTTAATTAATAATTTATGATTAACTATTATAAATAATTTTCTTAAAATTAAAGCACAGTTTATATTATATAAAAGACAATAAAAAGTTGATCACAAAAAAAATTAAAGCACAGTCAAATAATATGACATCAAAAAAAAAGATTACATGCAGTAGTAAAGATTATTGCAATTATTGCAAAGATTATTCTTCATAAAGCCATAAATAGCAAAATAACTCAAATAGTATGTTTTTTTTTTTGTAAAAGGTTTAACAAAATGCCTTGCTAATAAACCAGTAAAAATTATAATATTAAAAACATAAAGCTTACCGTCCATGATATGCAACTGTGATGTGGTTTGCTTGTATATTTTGATTCGCAGTTTATTGCGCTTTTATACAGCATTCATCTGCCTCGCCCTTTCCACTGAAGTTACCAGACCCAATTCTCATGAAGTCAATACATGTCAAATTTTACAATCAGTAGAACCAACACCTCAAACAATTACACAATTACACAATCGCACACGCATGAGCGCTGTGTGTGTGTGTGTGTTTCAGCGGGTGGATTCAGTATGTGCAGCATGATGATGCATAAGTATTCACAGCCTTTGCTCAATACTTTGTTGAAGCACCTTTGGCACCGATTACAGCCTCAAGTCTTTTTGAGTATGATGCTACAAGCTCAGCACACCTATTTTTGGGCAGTTTCTCCCATTCTTCTTTGCAGGACCTCTCAAGCTCCATCAGGTTGGATGGGGAGTGCTGGTGCACAGCCATTTTCAGATCTCTCCAGAGAGGTTAAATCGGGTTCAAGTCTGGACTTTGGCTGGGCCACTCAAGGACATTGAGGTAACAGTTTATACAATATTGTCAATAAAACATTGGCACAATGTTTCAAGATAACAAAGGAAGAACATTCTCTCAGCCACATTAGGAGAATGTTATATGGATATTATTGAGGCCTGAGATAACAAAAGGTTCTTTATTAAAATTTCTTGTAATGTGACATGTTAACAAAGCTGGAACATTTTATCTGCAACATTTTGAGGATGTTTTTCGAGATAACAGATTGTACAATGTTTCAAGATATCAAAGGAAGAACATTCTCTCAGCCACATTAGGAGAATGTTATAAGAACATCACTGAGGCTTGAGATGGTGTAATGTTTTTTATAAAACGTTTTTGGAATGTTCTTGTGTTTACAAAGCTACACTCTAAAAAAAAGATGGTTCTTTAAAGGTTCTTTACACAAACAGCTCTTTTTAGAACTGTATCCTCCTGAAGCACCTTTTATATGCTGAGACGGTTCTTTGCTTTAGAGTTTAGGGTTCTTTTTTCCCGCCTTTTTGTTTTTCAAATCTGTACTTGTCAGTACTTGGTTTTCTGGAGCTCAAGACAGACTTTCAACACACTCTTTAAGATTCCAAGATTGATTTTTTTCTGGAAATTATAACAGTGCACTCTAAAAAATGCTGGGTTAAATACAACCCAGTGCTGGGTTAAATATGGACAAACCCAGCAATTGAGCTGTTTTGACCCAGCGGTTGGGTTAAATGTTTAACCCAACCTTCTGGGTAGTAACCCACCCGCTGGGTCAAAACAACCCAATTGCTGGGTTTGTCCCTATTTTACCCAGCACTGGGTTGTATTTAACCCAGCATTTTTTAGAGTGTGTGACACTTTCTAAACATTATTCTGTTTATTTGAGCATTCCAACCAGCCTGACACATTGTATCAACCAATGGTGTGTGTTTGGAGGCGGGGCTATATGTTTGCTGACCAATGGCAAACCAGTATTTGGGAAAATCTGTTTGAAAAAAGTAATTTGTGTGATTCATTTGTTGATGCTCAGAAAAGAGCTTTAAAGACTAAAACGACACACTTTACGCACCTCATTTGAGCTTTCTCCTCCAAGAGTCCTGAACCGGATACGGTATAATGCATTATATGTTTTCTTAAATACTTAGTTATAACCACAATTAAAAAGCTTTATATTTTCTCAAGGTGTAACAATGACTAGATAAGTATTATAATATTTTATATCTGTGGTTACAGTTATTCATGAGATCATGCAATGCATCATAAGGTGCATTGCAAAACATAATTAATGCATTAAAATACTTTTATAATGCATTATAGATAAAGGCTTCAAGTTAATTCTCCAACATAATATCTATGATCTTGGAGTGATGCAGGTATTTACTGTGTAGATAATAAAAAACATCTGAAAATGGTTTAAATTTGTCACAAAAAAATTCTTGTTTCTTACATAAAGGGGGTCAAGCGTAGAAGAGTTCATGTTTCTTTTAAAGCTAGTATAAATGTCCATGTTGGGCCAGCATATACCTGTATATTGAGGGAAGGGCTGCGGATGTTGAACTCCTCTGAAGCCAGCACTCTCTCCTGAGACTTCACATCCTCAATAACCACAGCCAGGTTAACCAGAGAATCCTCCGCAGCCTCCGTCAGCACGTCCAGTCATCATCGTAAAAAGTAAGTTTTTTTTTAAAATTTGAATTTAAATTTCTGTAAATATTTTTGGCAGTCTGATGAAAGAAATAGTAAAATATTGTGATTAACTTGGGTGCACTGCATTTCGGGGTTTTGGCCTGTTTTGCCATAAGATAAAGACTGTACATTTTAATCATGTATATCTACTGAAAGCAACATTTGTCAGCATACAATAGTAAATACATGTTAGCATCAGTTTAGATTTTATGGATTTAAATCCATTCATTTGAACCCAAAATCATCAGTCTGTCACTTTTTTAAATTATGTTTTGCTACTTTTTAAGGCTTTATTTTTTAAATAGCAAAATTTGTCTGGCTGCACTGATTAAAAAATGTTTTCTTCCAAACCAACATTAGAGAATCGTGATCAGATGGATTGTAATGCTGCCTGAAAAAACTAATCGTGATATTTCTGCCATTTCATTTACCCCTACAGCAGAATAAATGTGTAAAACACTTACAGGTTGTGATTTTTTATTTTTTGGTTATAAATACATTTGAAACTAATTTTAAGCAATTTTGGCAGGATTCTTAAGTACTTTCATTTCTGGCCCATCTTCACGTCGTCATGAGCTGAACACACAAGCTGGGTTTTTTGGCTTGGGAGCTGAACACGCAGCAGCCAGAAATACAGCTTGGGTGAGCCCGAAATAAAATTAACAATTAAAAAAATATATATATATATGAATAGAGGCTGGACTATCATCCATGTATGATTAGAAACAGTTGGTGGCGGTATGTGCATATGGTGCGGAATACGCCAAAAAATTCCAAAGAAGAAGAAAAAAAAGAACGACACATCACTAGAGTCCTGTGAGGATGGACACACGGCGAATCCTGCGACTCTTGACCCACGCTACAGTTCTGAGTCACGTGACGAGAGTGAAGCGAAATGACTGGTCCAAAAGCGCAAGAGAACTTTTGTTAAAGGGGTCATATGATGCAATTTCAAGTTTTCCTTTCTAATGTTGTACAAAAATTGTATTTCTTATTTTTATTCGTCTTGTCAGGATACAATTCGTTTAACATTGACAACACAATAGGGGAAAAGTGTTGCAAAGAGAGAAAAAAATAAAAATATAGGTTGTACAAAAATAGCCTGGCTATTAGCTATTTTTATTTGTGTTGTCAAACACTAAATTCGTTTGACATTTTTCTGTTAACACAGTAGGAAAAGTTTCGCAGAGAAAAATAAATAAATATGACATCTTTCATTTAAAATTATAGGCTAAGCAAAATATAAACAAAAAAGAGTTGAAAGTCCTTCAAGGACAGTGCATCCACACTTTGCTCCATCCTTATTCTGCTCTGTTCTGTGTGAGGGCCGTATATTTACCACAGGTACAGCCTGCTCTGAGTATCGTTATGCACATGCTGCGCACAGACCACGCAAATAAAACGTGTGACGTTTAAAGCATGCGTGCAGTGCGTGCATAACAGTCCTGAGCGCAAGCTGTATCGGTGGTCAATAAGAATAAAGCGCAGATATGCTGTTCTAAATGGACGTCGGGAACGGGATATTGTTAGACCGCACGCTCCCGTTCAAATTACACCAGAGTTACCGACCGATGCTGCGTTTTATTCGGGAATTTAATCCTGCGGCACAAAAAATCCAGTCGGTTCCCGCGGGAATGCAGACCTCTACTAGCATGCTAACAGGCTAACACAGTTAATATGTGGCTGTAGATTCGGATAAAAACTTCAGAAAAACTCAAATGAGCTCGTGTGATCAAATGCAATGTATTTACGTTTATATGAGTCTGAATATGGTTGTTGAACGACGGAGTTAAAAGCGTTCGTACACATAACTTTACACACGAATTGTCATATTTGACATTCAAACGGGTTTAATTCTGTTTAAAAGGTGTTTTTACTGATCCGCTGAACATTTGCTGTATACTTTTCCTTGTCTTTGTGCACGTTTGTAATTTTAGTTTTTTGTTTTTCAATTTAGGAAGTAATATGAAAGGCTTACAATTTTCATTATCACAGTATCGGTTACAGTAAACAAATACAGGTAATGTTACAGTAAACAAAACAGTTACAGTAAACAAATACAGGTAACGTTACAGTAAACAAAAATGGCTTCATTTGGATCCTGGCGGACTGGTTTATTTAAACTTGTTTGTTTGATTTTTTTACAGTAAAAGTAGCTTATATAAACACATCTATGTTGGTTGACCTGTTGCACATTAACAAAGGTGTAAGTTCCTCCAAATGTTTATTATTGTTTGTTTGTTATTAATGATCGGTTTACGTGTTTTATTTAGCTCTCAGTTCACTGTAAGTTCAGTGGAAAATCAAGTAAATGGTTGCTCTCGGTATGAAATGACATGTTAATAACAGGACTGAAGGAAGGTGTGTGTAGTCTGCAGATTGAAGCTTTTTTTTTGTTGTTGAAACAATTAACAATAACTAACACATTTTATATTCTACTGTGTGATGTTGTTATTCCCTGTAAAATTGCCATGCTGAAGTATTATGCAATATTTAATCACACTAACGGGTGGGTTTTTGTGTGTGTGGTCCATTTGTGAATAGCAGTGATGGATTGCAATTTTTTAGTAAGAGAAAATATGGACTATGTTTACTGCACAATATACACTGTATACTGTCTACTGTTTTTATTAAATAATATGAGATGTGGTATATAAAACCTTTTAAATAGCAGTATGCTACTTTGTTTTCACATGACTTCACTGCAGTGCATTTTTAATTCAGCAAGTGACGTCTAGTCTAGAAAATAAAAAGGTTCATTGTTAACCTAATTTTGGTTTAACATCTTGCCTAATCAAATAAGGTGTTTGGGACATTATTTTGGAAATTTATCAGCACTTTACCTGTGTACATGTGCAAGTACAAACAAGTCCATGTCAGTTTGAGGATGTGGTGTCGTGAAGTCAGTTTAGCAGTGATATCAAGCTTCTGTTTTGCTTAACAATATTGTTTACAATACAATACTATGCACTATCATTTACTATTACTGTTATTTGCTAAATGGTGTTTGGTATGTGTTTTGATGTTATTTTTTTATATTGGTTTAGACAGAATGGAAATTAAAAACATTTGGCATCAAATTGCAAACTAATGCAGTACTAAAATTTATTATTAAGCAAATGTCCGCAATTAAATTGCATTCAATTTGCAGAGGCATATTTTGGCATTACGCAAAAAGATTAATTGCATATAAAAAATGGTAAAATACACAATTTTGCCCCCAACTCTGCGCTAAACTCTTGCGCCAAAATATTGCAGAGTTTGATTGAACTTTGAATTTAACAGCAGAGGGATATGGGACATGTTTTCTCCTCCGTGTTGTTGGTAAGCCTAATTATTTTGCGATCCTAAATGCATGATTGTATGAGTAAGTAGAATTTTTTTATTGGCATTTAGAACTGAATGTTTGTTTTTTTCCTTCTGTCACTATCAGAAAAGACTTATCAGTTAAATCTCTGCCATCAAATGTGACATCGACCACAATGGCAGCATCATAACACCTGTCCTCGAGTAGTTTCACTCAGTTCGTAGCCCAAGGGGAAGCTCCCATGATGATGATGGAGCATCTCTTTACGTCATATTGTGTGAATGGGTGTAAATAACAGGAAATCCCATCTATCAACTAATATGCCACTATACATGCAATAATGAAACAAATTCAGTGGAAAACCAAGCTCACATGCTAAATTAATACCTTCTGCTGTGACCTACATACATGCAAACACTTTGATTAATAAACAAGTCCTGTGCTTGTCTGTTGCTGAAAGCAGAAAATGTAGAAACAGCCTGGGCAATACTGCAAGAGCAGAGGCGGACAAAGTACTCAACTCCATTACTTGAGTAAAAGTACAGACAGTGCTGGTCAAATATTACTCCATTACAAGTAAAAGTTGTAAAGACAGATTTTTACTCAAGTAAAAGTACAGAAGTACTTGCTTTTAAAAGTACTTAAGTACCAAAAGTAAATTTCCTTTTTTATGTCAATGCACTGTTTTATTGTTGTACGTAATACTTATGTCATACACAGAATGGTCTGTGCAGTGCTGCTTCAGTCAAACACCTTTTGTGTTTTATTAGGAGACGCACAACAGTTCTTCTGTGGCTTTATAGGTAATATTCTCACGTACACAATTTAGCAAAATTAGACAATGTTGTGTCTAATATATACCACAATATTCATTTCTTATTATTGAATTGTTGTAAATAAATATCACATTTGCAACTGGTCAGTGTTCAAAAAATGCTGGGAAATCATTTAATGTAGTCCTACAAGAGATTACTGATAAACTGTCTGAAAAAAAAACAAAGTCACGTTTTAGAGAAGAAAAAAACCACTGACTTTCAAAGCTGCTACAGTAACGACTTTCTACTTCGAGGACCTTGATAGAAATGTAGTGGAGTGAAAAGTACAATATTTGTCTTTCAAATGTAGTGAAGTTAAAGTCATAAGTTCCCAGAAAAAATAATACTCAAGTAAAGTACAGATACTCAAAAAGTGTACTTAAGTACAATACTCAAGTAAATGTACTTAGTTACTGTCCGCCTCTGTGCAAGAGTATACCATAAAACAAGATCCTTTTAATGTGAATTGATCACAGGCTTAATTTGTTTAATCGCTCCATGTTTTTGGCTTGAAACGAGTCCTGTTATGAGCTGGAACTGTGTTCAGTCACGCTACGAATGCAACACGCCGCCTGCATTCAGCGCTGTGGAAACAGAGAACATTTTGGACACAATCACTGCAGTTTTTTTTCAAATTTCAGTTCACACTTTCTAATTAACCATATGCCATGAAAAATATCTCAATGATGATATCATTGTGTAGGAGCTTCACCAGAGAGTGAATCAAGCACCAAATGAATGTTGCACTTCAGGGACTCGCAGCTGTTGCATAACTCTTTTACACAACTTGTTACATGACTTATAGGACTGCCAGTAATTAGTGAAGACGTGCTTTACAGTTTAGTAGTTTTTTCCTGTGAAATATCTAGTCATGTTTGTTAGTCATGGTTTCCTGTACCAGAAACTTTATTCATATCCTCTGACCCTTCTAATAAAACAGGCTGTTGCTGAAGTACTTTTTAGATTTCTGTATGCAAATCTTTTATAGTTTTTATTAATGTAACTTTTGATAATTGGCTCAGTGTACTGGCATAGTTCACGTTAATATTTATCAGGGCAGGCAGAGAAGCTGAAAATAAATAGGTGTTATGTAAATGTTGGTGGCTGATTTAAAACTCCAGTGTTGGGTCAAGATGGTCAGTGAGGTCAGCAAGTGACTATTTTTATCTTTGGCTTTCATGATCATTAAAAGTGGATTTGGAGATGCAACAACTTGAAGAGGGTTTTTAGCCTGCAACAGTAGCTGTTTGATGCTTACTTTTTTCCACCATATGCATATTGTCAAAATACACCGGGTCTCTTATTTTGAAATGCTTTAGCATTGCTGGCTGCTCATTCATGTCTACAAAATATTACAATATAAAAATCGAGAATTAAACATTGTCATAATTTCATCGTAAGTAATTGCTTGGCATAAATGCATGTTTTTAATTGATTGCTCTGAAACCGCGAGCCTGTTGAATGCGCAACAGTGCCATGTTTTGACTATGAAATGTGCAGCACTCATATATTTGATGATTAATAAAAGCATGTGTAAGCTGTTTAGCGATTCCTGTTTTTTTTTCCATCACCAAATTTAAGACCTCTTAAAATATAATTAAGATGTTTGTTATTTAATTTAAGATACTTAAGGCTTTTCATGAGCTAAAATTTCATAAAACAGAGGGACTTTTTAATTCACACACATGCTCCTAAATAAATTTTACAGCTTGCACATTTATTTTTAGTCGCAAATGTGAGTGAAATGCTTGCATGGCCAAGGCCAACTGGGCTATCAACACTTTAAAACCATCTCTAAGAAGATGCTTATCATTTTAAGATGAAATGGTAAGTTTATAAGTAGTTAAAAGTAGTTTTTAGAAAATATTAGAGATGCACCTATTGCAATTTTCTTGGCCGATTCCGATTTCCGATTTTTTTTTTGAAGTGTGCCCTGCCGATAACTATTTTTGCAGATTCTGATTGTCTTTCTAAGAACTATAATTGACCGCATATACAAACAAAAATCTATGCAAATTTCAATGCAAAAAGTATTTACATAATAAAAGAAATTATTAAGCATTACAATTCCCCCAATCTGGACTAAGTTACAGATTTTCTCTCACTTAAACAACTCTCAAAATAAAGTGCTCTGTGACTGGAAAGAGGAAGAAATAGTTAACTTAAAATTAGTTGCTGTATGTAACAAAACAGATGTCATTTCCCACTAGGTTTATAAATGGAAATTTTTTCCCCTAACCTTATTAAATGTGTCATCTTTCACATCAAATTCTTACATTGTTTAAATTAATTCAGTTAGAATAATAAGAAACTGTAGAGTTGTTACCAATCAAATGAAATTAGCAAACTCGTATCTTTCCACTGCTGAGGAAACAGAAGCTGCATCTGAAGTGGCATTAGATGTATTTACACAGACAGTTTGATGAAGCTGATAAATGCATTTACACTGCAAAATTTCAAATGCATAAATAATTTTATATCGGCAAGACCTGAGACTGACCGGCTGGTCACCGATCCGGTGAGATGAGTCAGATGAGTTGAGTCTCTGTGGTCTGCTGTTCTTCACTTTTGACCGTCTACATCCTCCATTTACATGTGCTCTGGTTCAAGTTTGATTGAATCATCTCTGTCTGGCTGCTCTTGGACAGACCTGATGAATGAGTCTTTAACCAAGAAAAATTGTGGGAGGGGAGGAAATAATGCAGTTTTATGTTGTCCTATGCAGTATTCCAACAAGGATACAAATGTGGGACTTTATTTAATCAATCAGGAGATTATTGGATCATGAAAATTTATTGTTTTCCATACCACAATCACCCTTTGAAACTTTCTGTGTTGCCTTGATGGCAGCCAAAAATGAAAGTTGTTTTAGAGGCATTCAGATGAAACTGATTATAAAGAACATTTTCACATGCTTTTTTTGTCTTTCTGAAGTTGCCTTATGCTGGGGATGAGCCAGTATAGACAACTTATCTCACCAGCCATGAAACTGTATTTTAAACCATTTTATTAAAAATATGAATAAATGTTATAAATTTTTCCATTGTTTTATAAAAGATGCATAATATAATAATTGTAATATATGCAAATTTGCAATCAATGGTTGGATTTGGATTTTTTATAAAATACATATACATAAAAGGAAAAATTAACAACTGTTTCTGGATTCTCCCTACAAAGACAGACATGAAGCTGCTTGGTGCACAGTATGACTCTACTGATCTCTGCCACCCCCTGCTGTTGAAAAGACACATCTGCAGTAGGCTTGCCGCGATAGACGGTGCTGACGGTGATAACGTTGTTAAGCCGCAACACCGGTTACGTCACTTGCCCACCGCATCACCGACCCCCACCGTCGTTTTAATTTTTTATAGTAATAAAAATCATTTAGTTCAGTCAAAGAACAGACACCACAACATTTAAAACTGAACGCGGCTGCTCAATGCAGTTGAACGACAGTTGCATCACAGATCAGATTTAATTTCTCCAGTGAGGAGAGTGAGTCGAGCTGACTGACAAGAAGAGTGGGGTGAGACAGACAAGACGATCGCGGATGATTTAGTTTCGAAACAAAATGCAAAAGCGCCTGTTTGGCATTAATTTTGGATTTTTAAATAAGCCTGTTGACTTTTGCCGTTTATCTAAGGTGATTTTGGAAGTTTTTTTTAAACATTCGTTTCTTATTTAATTGGTTCCACAGTGTTTGCTGATTTTTACTTTATTTAAACTTTGTGTAATTTATTTATTTTATTTGACATCAAGGTGTTTGCCTAATTGGTAAGTCCGCCCCTGCTAATGCTGGTGGTTACTGTATGATGATTGAAATCGCGAAATTACCTCAAACGATTAGTAAATAAACTGCAGAATGTTATATTTTCTAATGCACGCACGACTTGCATGTATTCTGACAGCGCTGCACGAGCTCGCGGCGCCAGGTTTCAAAGTCCAAAGCGCGAGGAAAATCTGTGCTGAACTTGTTACTCGTCAGTTGCTCAGTAACATTTTTGTGAATTTTTTAAAGGCATGTGACAGTGTGATACGTGCGACAAAAATCTTCCCAAATTCGCAATGAGAATCATTTATAAATGTGCATGCTGTTGTCAACAAAAAGAAGCACTGACTGAGATCTTCCTGCGGGTTTCTGCCAAAATAAAAGCCGAGAAAAAGCAACAACTCCATCGACATTCATAAATGATAGTATTGTAATTTATTTGATTGTCATTCTGTAAAATAAAATAAAAAAGTAAGACGATAATAATAATTACCCTACAACAGCTCTATTAATACATTTATTATAACATTCACACATAGTGTTCAAATTGGGATCTGTAATATATTCTAATGTTTTAAAATACTCGTTTTGCTAATAAACGTTCTACTTTTCTTATTTATTTGGTTATATATTATACACATGTTTACTTCCAGTTTTGTATACCTATTTAAACTTTATGTAAGTTATTTGTTTGTTATTTTATATTAGGCATAGCTTGCCCTATAGCATGGTGTATTTTTATTAGTTTTGTTAATAAAAGTTCTATGTTTTATATATAGGCTAAAGTGAGTTTGACGTTGTATTGTGTTGTTGCATTCAAGCAATTGACGCTGAATTGCTGCCAATTCGAAAGTGAAAGTAAAATGCGCACGCCGCTTTTACAAGCTATTTAAAAGCGAAGGAAAGCGAGGAAAAGAGGGAACGCGCGGTGATACCGGTATTATCAGTGTTGTCACACGTCGATTAACTGGTGGGAAAAGGTCCTCACCGTCACAACCCTAATCTGCAGTCCATTCACTAGGGATGCACAGAATATTCGGCAACGGAAATTATTCGGCCGAAAATAGCAAAAAAAAATCTCTTTTGGTGTTCGGCCGAATAAGCGAAAAGGCCGAATAATATGTACCGAACAATGACTAACGTGATCAAATAGAGGCACGCACTAATGCAGCAAACATGTCGGCAGTGTGAAAGTATTTAAAGTCCCCCTGTGGTGAAAATCAAGTTTTTTATGTTGTTTATTTGTCTATATGGTGTTTTTAATATTCTTTTAGACAAACCATGTGCCAATTTATTTATCAACACCATTGCTGAGTATTTTCTCCTTAAAACTGTAGTTTCCCAAGGCAGTCACAGAAACGTGGTTTGAAACAGCCTTTTTTTGCTACGTCACAAAATTCAATAACCAATCGCTTATTGTAAATGAGGCAAGGGTGTAGAGTTGCATTCAAGCTATTTTAAGGCATGAGAAAATTATTTTCACAAGAAAAAACATTTAAATATGTCATTTTGATGATCAAAGATGAGTTTTAAAGGATAACATTTTTGACTACAGGGGGACTTTAAAACTATCAGAGTAAGACGCAGAAATCATTACAAGCACGAAGCACCAACAGCGAGAGACTGTTTAGTGCTGCATCACGTCTCCGATGAGAAGAGGTGGCTAATGCTGGTGGTTAAGTTACTGTATGAAGATTGAAATCGCAAAATGGCCTCAAACTATTAGTAAATAAACTGCAGAATGTTATATTTTCTATTGCACGCACGAATTGCATGTATTCCTGACAGCGCTGCACGAGCTCGCGGCGCCAGGTTTCAAAGTCCAAAGCGCGAGGAAAATCTGTGCTGAACTTGTTACTCGTCAGTTGCTCAGTAACATTTTTGTGAATTTTTTAAAGGCATGTGACAGTGTGATACGTGCGACAAAAATCTTCCCAAATTCGCAATGAGAATCATTTATAAATGTGCATGCTGTTGTCAACAAAAAGAAGCACTGACTGAGATCTTCCTGCGGGTTTCTGCCAAAATAAAAGCCGAGAAAAAGCAACAACT
>NW_015640451.1:453001-453341 GCF_001515625.1 Sinocyclocheilus rhinocerous
AAAAAAATCAGCATGGTTACAAATGTGATATTGATTTTATACAACAGTTCAATAAACAATAAGTTAATATCAAGAGACTTACGTTTTAGATACCATATTGGCTGTTTTTGTTTATTTCGCCAACAAAAATCATTACAAACACAGCCACAGCGCTGCTTTGCGTCTCTGAGCAAGATGACGGCATTTAGTTCCTGAATGAATCAACAGTTTAAATGACTCGGTTCAATCGCAATGACTCACTTAACAGTGACTTGCTGCCACCTACTGGTGGATTTAATTTCACATTTAAAGGCAGAGTAAGTGATTTTTCAAAAACACTTTAGAAAACTGATTCGGGCCG
>NW_015640451.1:453351-456656 GCF_001515625.1 Sinocyclocheilus rhinocerous
GCAGCCTAAATGTATTATTATTATAATTGACTAATTAAATGTAAGAATTTGACTCAAAAGATGATGGACGCTTTTAGAAAAAAAATGGTAAAAATGCCAATAAAAGGTAAAAATCTATTTAAACTTATTGAAAAACATTAATTTCTATCACTGCTGTGAACTGACCACACAGAAAATGAAATATATATCAAAAGCTTTAGGAGTCAGCTGTCCATGGTAGTCCTTAAGATATCAGCACAATAACACACTCAGCAAAATATTGTCTAATTATCTTTATCGGTAAAATTCCAGAAAATATTGAGTATTATTTTTTGTCAATATCGCACACCCTTAGTACTGACACAAAATGATTTGCAGCGGTCGCTTTGTCACATCCGGTGTAGACAGCCTCAAGCTGTTAGTTTATTTCTTTTTTTTTTTGGCTAGTAGAAGTTATGAATGGCCGGTAACTTAAAACTGTAGTAGCCAAATTGGCTGGTGAGTGAAAAAGTTAATTTCAATCCCTGTATACATGTAATATATAATTTTGGTTCTCTCTGCAGCTCTGTTCTGTAACTGCACCACACCACAGTGTGTGAAGGATGGGTATAAGTGCGAGACCAAGGGTGCGTGTGTGGCCTCCACCTCAGTCTTTGAAGGACAGGAGCAGCGTGTGCGGCTCTGCATCCAGAAAGAGCATCTGACTCCTCCGGGCCAGCCGTTCCACTGCCTCAGCGTAAAGGGACTGCTGAACACTCACTGTTGCTACTCTGATTACTGCAACAGCATCGACCTCGAACTACCAACCGGTGAGCATCAGTTCTTTATATCAGCTATAATCATTATCGAAAACAGCTAGTGAATTCCAGATGAGGAACTAATGCAGCGTGTTCTCTATCAGTGACAAACGCACCGGGTTCAGGGCAGGACTGGGGGCCGGTGGAGCTCACTGCAGTGGTGGCGGGGCCGGTCTTTGTGCTGTGTGTGCTGGTTCTGCTGGGTCTCTTTCTGTTCCAGCGCCGCCAGCGGGCCTACGGTCACCGGCAGAGACTGTAGGTAGAGGATCCCAGCACTGAACACATGTTCCTGGCCAAGGACAAGACCTTACAGGACCTCTCCACTTCAGGATCTGGGTCTGGTTAGTATTGTAAGAATTACAGAACCTCAGACACTTTGATCTTCTGAGACAGACAATACACACAAAGAGATGTGGAAACAGACATCTGTTTCCACATCTCACCGAGAGAAAATGCGAGAAAACGTCTCTCTCACCTATGCATTTGTTCCTTCTCATCCCCTTCCTTCCCTCCATTCAGCTCACTCAGAATGGTCATGTATAATATAATGTTCTAAATGAATGCAGGTGATATTTACAGTCATGTTTGGTATCATTTGAATAGTCTCAGGGCATTTGGTACAATGGTCTCATTCTTACAAGAAGTAAACTAAAAGGTGATACAGATCCTAAGAGTTTAGAGATATTTGGTTTCCCAGTATCTTTCATGCAAATTACTTTCTGTCCCAAAAGGTGTTAAATCTACTTACTCAATGCAAATTTCAATTGTTAGTTTCTTTACTTTACTTACTTTTAGTCATTTAGCAGACGCTTTTATCCAAAGCGACTTACAAATAAGAAAAAGTAATTAAAACTAAAAGCTAAAACTCTATAAATACTATATATATATACACACATTTAAGGAACGCATCTGCTCTAGTGAGCTCGCGCCTCGCGGCAGTTTGAACTTTGATCCGAGCGGATAAACGGTCCGTGTGGCGCGATTCAAATTTATAAAAAACTGAAACAGAAGTGAAACAAGTAACTGTTAGTAGGAAAGAGGAGAAATAAAAAGCGATACTTATCCTTTGCCGGTGTCCCTGTCCTAGTTTCTGTCTCATTTTCGGGGGATGACTGTCTTGGTCTTAAGGTATTTAAGTGAAAACTGCAAGAAGATCGGGGCGATTCTGTAGCCAGAAAGACCATAGTGTGGTGTGTGTCTGCACTCATACTTATGACTTATATAAGTAAACTTAAACTTATACATACTATGTTTCTATTTTCCAAGGTCAGGTATGCACCTTTTACTCTTAGATTTATCTTTGAGAATTTGATGTCTTGTATTGATTTGATGTCTTTGAATTGGCTGTGTAATTACACGAGAGTGTAACATTTTACCACATTTAGTCCTACACTTATTATCTTTTATTTGTTCCCCACTAAATAATTTTGTTTCCCTAAATGTTTAGTTTAGTTTAATTTTTTAATAAAATTATTGTGCACCCATGATTTTTCTAGAATAACTTTTGCTGCTGGGGGGCACATCCAGTGAGATTATAGATTTCTGACTAACTGCTTGACTTTAGTTAAGTTGTTATGCAGTTGCATTAACTATGGGGGGCTAGACAAAATACTATTGGAGTACTAGCATGATTTGGGCATACTTCATAGTACTGGCCATAACCTCTGGTTATTGTCTCAGCTTTAATTAAGTTGTACGTAGTTATATTAACTATCGGGGGCTAGACAAATAGTACTAGCATAACCGATGATTATTGTTTGAGTTTTATTTAAGTTGTACAAAGCTATTTTAACTATCGGGGACTAGATTGAAGTTGTCTATATTTAGCAGATTGTGTTTAACACATACAAGAGTGATGATCAGGTCAACCCACAGAAGTATAGAAATTCTACATTGATAAAAAAAAAAAAAACTGTGCTGGGATCGGATTGAAATTGGCCGATACTCAGAATTTCTGGTATCGGATCGAATCGGTTCTGAAAAAATGGTATCGTTGCATCCCTATAAATAATTATGATGTTATCTTTTAATCTTTTTTGAGTTATTATTTTGCAGTGTAAGATTACATAGAGTATTCCAAATTAGTTAAGTTGTTATGCAGTTGCATTAACTATGGGGGGCTAGACAAAATACTATTGGAGTACTAGCATGATTTGGGCATACTTCATAGTACTGGCCATAACCTCTGGTTATTGTCTCAGCTTTAATTAAGTTGTACGTAGTTATATTAACTATCGGGGGCTAGACAAATAGTACTAGCATAACCGATGATTATTGTTTGAGTTTTATTTAAGTTGTACAAAGCTATTTTAACTATCGGGGACTAGATAAAAATACTATTGAAATATTATACATACATAACCGCTGATTAATGTCTCAGCTTTAGTTAAGTTGTACGTAGTTATATAACTATCGGGGGCTAGGCAAATGGTACTAGCATAACCGCTGATTATTGTTTTGAGCTTTAATTAAGTTTTACATGGGTAACTGTAGGGGGCTAAACAGAACTACTATTTAAAGAATGGTAAG
>NW_015640451.1:456721-457719 GCF_001515625.1 Sinocyclocheilus rhinocerous
ATATTTTTTCATTTGTTATTTTTCATTAAAATGAAGTTGTCTATATTTAGCAGATTGTGTTTAACACACACAAGAGTGATGATCAGGTCAACCCACAGAAGTATAGAAATTCTACATTGATAAAAAAAAAAAAAAACTGTGCTGGGATCGGATTGAAATTGGCCGATACTCAGAATTTCTGGTATCGGATCGAATCGGTTCTGAAAAAATGGTATCGTTGCATCCCTAATTTAAATAATGGTAAGCATGGGCGACCTATTAAATAGTTAGTCATAACCTCTGACTAATGATCAGACTAGAGAGTTTGTGATCGTGGGGTACACGTACATCGGCCGGCGTGATACACCCTGAGCGACATAGATTCCTAATGAACGAGTAATATGTGGTACTAGCATAACCTCTGATTATTGTTTGAGCTTTAACTAAGTTGTTACAAGGGTGACTGTAGGGGGCTAAACAGAACCACTATTTAAATTAGGGATGCATTGATCCGATACTCAGTATCGGTATCGGCTCCGATATTGCCATTTTCTGTCGGATCGGTTCTGTCGAAGCCTGTCGTACTTTCTTATTGATGTATTAAAAAGATTTTTAACATTGACAAAACAGGTAACATTAAGGTCCACCTAAGTGCCTTGAAAAGCGTTATTCTATGTGGTGTGTGCTGCGGCTGCCTAATAATTTTCACAAATACATGCCGCAAAATAAAAAGATAGCATGAAAATATGAATATAAAATACCAAAAAACATGGTTATTGGTTACTATAGTTAAACCATGGTAAAAACAACATGTTTTGCTACACTAACCATAGTTTAACCATGGTATTTGTAGTAAAACTGTGGTTATAGGCTACAATTGGTAATAAAAACGCCACAAAAAAAACATGGTTAGCCTCCTATACTTTTACTATAGTAATACCATTGCTAATTTTCGAAAGGGATTGTGTATAATAATAATATGAAATAAATGTTTTAATAGATTATGACATCACAAAATA
>NW_015640451.1:457729-470356 GCF_001515625.1 Sinocyclocheilus rhinocerous
CCACCACTGGATACCTTCCTTGGGCCAAGTGCGTGGACCTTACAAAATGGTGACCCCGACGTGATCTCCTAAGCAGGCGAGTGACGTCTTTCAGCGCAATATGGATTTTTACGGAACAAGAGGTTTGACCATCTCCTTCTCTTTCTCCAGCTGCTGTGGTAAGTCGAGCCTTATTTGCCTTTTAGAAATATTGAGGGAAAGACAGACGCATCCCATACATACACATTTGTAGAATGAGTCGGGATACTCATATTGTTAGACCGGATCCGACGAAACCACGTACTTGTCAGGGACATGATAGAGGTAGCGTAGACGAGGAATGACATCCCTTGTTCTGAAATGGAAATATCTAATTTTCGTACGGGATTGTGTATAATAATATGAAATACATTTTTTAATAGATTATGACATCACAAAATATCAGGGAGTGAGATTTATTTGACTGTGATGCGAAGGAGGGTTAATGTAAGCCCCATCAGAACTGGGTTGCGGTGCAGGGGGACGAGACTAAAGACAGATCATTGCAGGGTAAGTAGTGTAGCCTATCTGTGCTACCCGCTCAGTGCTACCTCCGGTAGTCCGTCTGTTTATCAGTCATATATATCTTCAGATCAGGTTTTTTAACTTATTAGAGGTACAGAACGCCACACAGCAACTTTTCGGCATTGCACCAAGCAAAAATCAATCGAAATCATCACAAAAAGTAAAGATCAAGCACAAGGTCTCCACGCGTTAATTCGAATGGTTTGTTTTCCCCCACGGCATAAACGGTTATGACGTTTTTGTGGGCGTTCCCAGCAATGCCGAACAAGTCTATTGCCTTCTTTATTGTTTTATTTGCTTCATTGCAACAAATGAGCAACATTTTAAAGGGGTCCTATTATGCTCTTTTACAATGTCTTGATTTTGTTTTGGGGGTGTACTAGAACATGCTCTTATGCTTGGTGGTTCGAAAATCGCATTATTTTTCACATAATTTACATTACTACAATACCTTTCTCCCCAGCCTGGTGCAAACAGCTCGATTAGTTCCGGGTTTGATGAAGGCCCACCTTCCGAAAAACTAAATGTGATGTGATTGGTTAGCTGTCCCAGTGTGTTGCGATTAGCTTAGACGGTGTTTCTGTACTGCCCCGCCCCTTGCCAAAGTAGCAAGTTCCGTCTGCTCTGGTATAGTTAAAGGGTTAGTTCACCCAAAAATGAAAATTAGCCCATAAATTATTCGCCCTCCAGTCATCCTAGGTGTATATGACTTTCTTCTTTCAGACGAATCAAGTCGGCGTTATATTAAAAATTGTCTTTGATCTTTCAAGCTGTTTAACGGCAGTCAGCGGGTGTTGCAGTGCATCAGTCCAAAATAAGTGAAATAAAGCGCATTGCACCAAGCAAAAATCAATCGAAATCATCACAAAAAGTAAAGATCAAGCGCCTAACAAGGTCTCCGCGCGTTAATTCGAATGGTTTGTTTTCCCCCACTGCATAAACGGTTATGACGTTTTTGTGGGCGTTCCCAGCAATGCCGAACAAGTCTATGGTGCAGTGAGTGTTACTACAGTAAATCCATAGTAAATGATGGCGATTTGTAGATTGAAAAGCCTTCTGTCTCGTTGCACACAGTGTTTCTCCTGTTTGTCTTTAAACTAGTTTAACTCACCGAGTCATTTGTGTTCATCGCTGAAGCTCCGGGGGGTGAACAAAGTCCTCCTGTAGCGAATAGATGCGTTTTGTAAGAAAAATATTTAAAATGTAATAATCAATTGAATCTAGCACGATTCCCCACACCAGCGCGGCAAACAGCGGGAACGGGTCTTTCCTGGGCTGCGGGATGAAGCCTTTTTCCACGGCCAGTCGAGACAAAGCAAAGAGAATCCTGGAGAGCAGGTACATGTTTATCTGGGGAACAGACCAAAATTACAGAAATATACCAATACTGGTGAACAGTTGATGATTAAAATGATCATTTATTAATTATAAGGGTCATTCTATTATGCCGATTTCTTATTATTATCAAGGTGTAGAATGTTAATATATAAATATATAACAATTTAAATAAATGCATATGTAAGCATTTCTGTTGTAATTTTGCCCGTGTCTGAAATGAGTCATACTGACATTACCTGAGAACTTAAAGTAAAGTTTACCTATCAGTCAGATGCACGTTAAAGTTGTGTTCCCCACTATAGCAGCAAAACATTCATTATATATATTTATATTTATATTCATTTCATACACACAGCGGTAGTCAAAATTATTAGAACACTTCAGTTAAAAATGGTTTTAATCTTTTGCTGTGGTGTGTCAGTAGGAAATATCAGTTTACATTTACAAACATTAATTTTGCCATTAATTGTAATAATCCAGTGAGATTTATGTCTGACAGCAGCCAGTGCTTCACACAGAGATCTGATCTGATCATCATCAGTCTGTCTGGAATGACATGAAGAAACAGAACAAACTGAGACTCAATCCAGAAGAACTGTGGCAACGTCTCCAAGACGCTTCAAGAAACTCACCTGCAAAGCTCCCTGAGAAACTCTGCTCAAGTGCACCGAGGGCAAAAGCTGCTTTAAACACAAACCCTTCCCATCTTACAGGAAATAATCTGGAGTGCGGCGAGTGACGTGAGGCTCTCCTCTGCGTGATGCAGGGTCAAACTGTAAACTAAAGGAAATCATCCTGTTAATATTCATAACAGCAAAATTACAGATATATAACACAGGGAAAGGGGAGTTATCAATAAAACAGAAATTGTTTTATGCTTTATGTCATATACGTACAAGGAGTACTTGAGTGTGTCATCAAGTTCCATGATCGCAGCCTGGTTACCACATCGGTAGCAATAATTAGGTGCACTGAAGATTGTTACAGCATTACGTTCATGACACCAGTTATAACCCTGTAGAAATGATAAAAAATATATATATTAGCCAATACCCAATCAACGGTCGGTAGGTGTATTATTATCCATGTCTTACAAATTCAAAAACAAAAGTTATTTGAATATTTTTAGAATTTTGGGCAGTTTCAAATTTCTATTACATAGTTTGTTTCAAATATGCAACATTTTTTCATGTTACAGTTTAAATTACTCATGAAACAAACAACATTTACAGTTTTTTACGATTGCTTACACACTAAAATTAAACTTTTCCAACAATTAGCAAAACCTTACACTCAAGGTGTGTAGTGTTTTGACAAACTGGGGCCTGTTTTCAAAATTGTGCTTAAGCAATCGTAAAAAACTGTAACATCTTCAACAAAAATGATATACGATAACATAATTATATACATTTACCTTTCAGATGATTATATTTTTTTGGGACTCTGCCTTGTCTGTTGGTTATTCAATTATTCAACTAAATTGTCAAAATACAATTTTTAACATTAAAGCTGCAAGCAGTGTGTAAATAAATATATATATTTATTGTGTAATTTACAGCCTGTGTGTGAGTGCTCTATATATACACACCGATGCATGATGAATGAGAGATGTTGATGATAGCACTATGAACAGAGTAAAGTTAAGTCTCTCTTAAACTGCTTCTTTGTTATAAGTGAAAGGTAACTAAATGACAGAATTTATTAATTGACATCTCTATAGACTAAATGTCCATTTTTCTTTAGTTATGAAAGTGCCTATTGTAATGTTGTTGGTTTACATAATCAAAACTGTGCAATAATTGCTCTTTTGTCCCCATCAATATCAACATTAAACCTACACCCCTGATATTATCAATGTTGAGAACTTATTGTGAAAACTGTGACACACTGCCATTTGGATAGTTTAAAAGGGAAAGTAAATATAATGTCACAAAATATTTCTATTTAACTTTCCATTCATTAAAGAATCCTGAAAAATAAAATGTATCACAGTTTCCATAAAAATATTCAGCAGCACGACTGTTCTCAACATTGATAATAATCAGAAATGTTTCTCGAGAAGCAAGTCAGCAAATGATAAAATAAAATTTTTGTTATTAATATCTATATCTCTGTCTCATATATTTAAATATTTTTGGTGAGTTTACAGTGTAATACATTTCTCATAATGTAATAATTGTTATTACATTATGAGCTCAAGATTTTATTACATTTTGAGAAAATTATTACATTATGAACATTTTTTTTTACAATAATAATGTAATACTTATTACATGATGTGCAGTTATTACATTATGAGTTGCTACATGGGTACAAAAAATATACAATGCAAAAAAGAAGCACTAGTCATCTCAGATTTTGGACCCCACTGTAAGTGTATACAAATAAACACTATATTAAAAGAAACATGTAAATCATCTTATTTTTTCCACATTAGATTAACCGAATATCAACAAGTAGCAGTAGCTATAACTATTTTATGTGACATGGAGTTTTCTTAGAGTTCAAAGTTCACTTCACCTGCCACTTCTGAACAGAAACGTCATCACTAGGGCGTGTCTAGATAGGATTATTAAAGTCTTAATAAATTAAATCTGAGAAGGAGTTTATGAGGTTTTGCATTCACATCTCCAGCTGTCATTACTGATGTTCAGCACGAGAGGGCGCTGCTGCACGGCTAATGTTTCAGTCACACCGCACTCACTTTACCTCATTTAATCACTTTTAACTTTAGGTCTATGTTTTTAAGCTAACAGAAATATTTAATTGACAATTTAAGTTTGACGTGAATTATGAAATGAATGCATCATTTAATCAAACTAATTGCCATTTGACTTAGACCAGATAAAGTATTTGTGTTTATTGTTTGAATAAGTTTGAATCTATCTGTTTATATATATCTGTATAGAGTGCTGGGCAGTTTCTAGTAACTAGTTACAGTAATATTACTTTATGCAGTATCTAGTAGTGTAACTAAATACTAGTAAGATTTCAGTAATAATATTAAAGTTACTATCCATAAAACATTTAGTTACTTAGTTACTTTTGACGTCTCAACCCCTACTGATTTGAAATCCAACAAACCAATAGTTCCTAGATTTTACTGATTGCAAGTTACATGACAAAAACTGTAGATAGCAACGTAATTTATTACATAACACATTTTAGGTTATGTAATCAGACTACGTTTAGATTACTTTTGATCTCGTTTCTCACATTGATTTAAATAGGATCATCTTGTACCATATTAATATAAAAATGCAAAGAGTTAGAAAATATATTAAATTTGTTGTTATCAACAACATGAAGCATTATTAGCTTCTCTCAAACTGGGTTTATGAAGGAACTGCAGGGGGTTTATGAGTTTAATGAAAAGCTAATAATTAATTAAATCATAAAAAAAAATTTTTTTTTTTAAACGAATAAAATAAAACACTGAAAAAATTTAATATTTTATTTGTTTATCTGCATGTCATGTGACCATAACCAACAGTCAAGAGAACCATGAACATGCAAATATGATACTGCATCATTAAAATATTGATTTTAAAATCTCAGGGGTACTTCAAATAAAAATAAATACATTAGGTGACAGAGGATCAGATGACAAAAAAAGTTAAGGAATCTGTGAATTTGTGCATTTGAATGTGTTTGAAATGGTCAAATGCTGTGCATCCACCTGACTAATGACTGATCTCTGTGTGAATGTCCACAACACTGGAAGACTTTAGTCTTTTAGACTGTATATGCGGTAGGCTATTATAGAAAGGAACATTTAAAAGATGAAAAAGAGAAATTAGAGAGAACCAATGAATTATGAATAAATTATTGCTGTTGTGTGGGCTAAATAATATATAATCATGTAATCCATAAAAACATAACTGTAGTCTTATTACGCGTATTTTAAAATGTAATTTAATCTAATTTATTTATTTTATTTAGTCATTTAGCAGACGCTTTTATCCAAAGCGACTTACAAATGAGGACAATAAAAGCAGTCAAAACTAACAAAAGAGCAACAATATATAAGTGATATATATATATAGTAACTAATTACAAGCACTTAATTTTTGGAATCTGATTAGCCTAAGTAATCCAGATGACACGAAATCAGTAGCTCTGTTAATCAGCGCTGAGCGTTTGTAATGACTTCTGGCTGCCATCAAATGTGGATTTCGGTGAAATGATGAGGCAGAAATATATTGTTAGTAATAACATTTTAGATTTTGTGGGGAAGATACGCAATTACAACTTCTGTGGGGCCTGAAAGAAAAGCAATGCAACTAGAAGTGTAATTAATTACTGTTGAAAGCAACCAGAAAGTAACAAGTAACGTAAAGTAACTAATGAGTATTTGCGCGTGCCCCTTGCGCGCGCACTCATTGCGCGTTCGCGACAGCGGCGTTCACGCGCATTCTCAGTGCGATGGGAGTCCTGTGAGGATGGACACACGGCGAATCCTGCGACTCTTGACCGTTTTATCAGGACTGAACGGAGCGTGTGAAGGTGAGTATGAAGTGTTTGTTCATTCCAGCAGTGTTTTGTTGACGTCCGTGGGTCGGTTTGCTTCGTTTAACGTGTTTTAGTCGCTGAACGTTTGGCGTTTAATACAACAACAACATGGCGCTGGGATTTAACGACTGGCCTCATAAACTCTCTGCCTTTTCACTGGCTTTATCTCTTTCTCTGTCAGAAACGTGAACGTGTGATGTGCTTAAAATTATATTTTATATATGTGCTGTTTAAATAACAATAATAAAGCAGGATGACTCTGTTTATGATAGAAACTCAAAAGGTGAGGGCTAGCATGCTAACAGGCTAACATAGTTAATATGTGGCTGTAGATTCGGATAAAAACTTCAGAAAAACTCAAATGAGCTCGTGTGATCAAATGCAATGTATTTACGTTTATATGAGTCTGAATATGGTTGTTGAACGACGGAGTTAAAAGCGTTCGTACACATAACTTTACACACGAATTGTCATATTTGACATTCAAACGGGTTTAATTCTGTTTAAAAGCTGTTTTTACTGAT
Source organism: Sinocyclocheilus rhinocerous (assembly GCF_001515625.1). NCBI lineage: Eukaryota > Metazoa > Chordata > Actinopteri > Cypriniformes > Cyprinidae > Sinocyclocheilus > Sinocyclocheilus rhinocerous. The sequence continues at coordinate 464,647 of NW_015640451.1, forward strand.
CCGCTGAACATTTGCTGTATACTTTTCCTTGTCTTTGTGCACGTTTGTAATTTTTTTTTTTTTTTTTCAATTTAGGAAGTAATATGAAACGCTTACAATTTTCATTATCACAGTATCAGTTAGAGTAAACAAATACAGGTAACGTTACAGTAAACAAAAATGGCTTCATTTGGATCCTGGCGGACTGGTTTATTTAAACTTGTTTGTTTGATTTTTTTACAGTAAAAGTAGCTTATATAAACACATCTATGTTGGTTGACCTGTTGCACATTAACAAAGGTGTAAGTTCCTCCAAATGTTTATTATTGTTTGTTTGTTATTAATGATCGGTTTACGTGTTTTATTTAGCTCTCAGTTCACTGTAAGTTCAGTGGAAAATCAAGTAAATGGTTGCTCTCGGTATGAAATGACATGTTAATAACAGGACTGAAGGAAGGTGTGTGGTCTGCAGATTGAAGCTTTCCTTTTGAGTGATGATATGGTTTTGAGTAACAATAACCTATGAGGTTATGATAATTGTTGGGTGTTGTGTGGGTTAAATCTCAGTTCTTTGTGAAGAAGGGACAAAATAAGGACATGACCGAACAGTGACCCCATTTCTTTTATATATGTCTGTCTGACTCTTTCTCTCTGCCGCATATAGAAATACAGCACGTCTTTGTCCATGTCTGGTTAGATATGGGGTCGCCAGGGGGTTTTCTTTATTACTGTTAAGGTTTCTTCTTAACTGTCAGAATATATTACTATTTAGCAGTCTGAAGAATCAATGCTACTACTGCTAATAAATATTAATAAATCTTTATTTTTAAAAGAATAATCACATCTGTTTTATTTTTAATTTTGACAGTAAACCTCTGTTGTGCAGCACTTTGTTTGCCAAAAAATATGATTATAAATTAAATTAATGTTTTATGCCTTCATCTGATTACCAGAAAAATTAAGAACATTTTATAGGGCCCTACTATTGTTTAAAAAGGACCCTATACAAAAAAAAAGAATAGGTTTAAAATACAGGCATGTGGTTCTTAATTTCTTTTTATTAATTCACTATTTGTAAACTGATGTTTACTGTTAATTTTTTAGAAATATCAATAGCATTTGTATTAAAACTATATTCACTGAATGTAATAAAAAAAAATCGAGAATCGAAATCGAATCGAATCAGGATATCTGAATCGATACCCAGCCCTATTTTTAAGTCACATAGCATTATTAGAGTAGGCTATGTTTTACATGAAAATACCATTTCAATCTTTTTGTTTCAAATTTTCACATTTAATTCAATGTGGCATTTGCCATTTCTTTGTAATTAATTGTGAAATTTGCTAGCCATTTCTGAGTGAAAATGGTTTCTAAAGCAAATTTATTTCAGTGTAATATTGCTCACCCAGTTTTGCAACAGCATGGATAACATTAGTAATCCTCAGAAAGCAGATAATGCTTTCCTACCTTGACTTTGCAACAGAGTAAACAGAGATTGTGTATGATATTTAATGAGAGCAGTGAAAAGCTTATCTGAACACAAGACTGAAGCGTGCGAGGGTTACTCTGCTTCAGATACAAGGCATTAATGAGCAAATCTAAAAAATGCAGGGTACAGAATTATTTTTGCCACATCTGGCAATGGCTATGAATTGAATAATGTAAGTATGTATAGTACAATTAGCATTTTATTGAATATGTATTTGAAAAATGTAACTTTGTGGTGTACAGCACAGGTCATCGTGCCACACACAGCATCATATGCAAGATGAACAGTCTGGTCTCATCACTGCACCAAGTGGTTTTGGTTTTGATGAAAATCCCGTGTCTGTCACCACATGGAGTTCTTGAGAAGAAACTCTTATGATGTGTTAGCTAAACTTCTGGGGATCAGTTTTCCAAGTTGTTATTATTGACAGACTCGCAACAACCACTGATGTTTTCATTAGTAGGTGATGATTTGTTGAATCGTTAATGGCACTTACATCAGTGAGGGTTTGGGTCCGGTTGCAACAACCCCCTAAAGCTAAGAAAACCCATAGTTAGGCAATAATTTTAAACCAAAAGTTAATTTTACTTAAAGGGTTTGTTGCATCCAGTTATTTTAATATAATTTTTGTTAATATTTAGAATTAGACTTTTTATTTTTCTGTTTTCTGTTTTTTTTTATTTAATTTTTGTTAGTAATTCTTTTAATAGTTTTAGTAATTTTGTTGCATGTTTTTGTTTGCATGTGCATTTGTTTGCATGTGTTATTTCATATCTATAGTTTTTAATTGTAGTTATACTTCAGCTTGAACTAAACAAAAAAAAAAGAGAGAAATGTTGCCTTGGCAACTAGCTGAAATAAAATAAGTATATATTTGTTTTATTTCAGTTCAGTTAATGTTTATTTTATTACACATAATAAAATGTTTTTAATGGTTTTGCTCCACTATCTGCTGACCATTCTTTTTTTACATAGCATTTTAAACCACACATTGTTGTAGTCCCTATAAAATCACTGGCCAATTGGCAAGTAACAAGTTTTATGTACTCAAACACACTTTTGTCACATGTTGAGGGTTAATTTTGGTCCCTCCGTGTATGTAATGAAGAAATATTTTTTTGTCCTAAAGACACATTTAAATTTTTTTATTTTTAAATGTGTACAGTTCCTACCATCATATTATTGTAATCTTACCAAATGTCTTGTAAAATGCCCTTTGAAAGAGTGAAGTTTTCCAGTGTACCCTCAGTTAATCAGATACATGATTGTGTTAATGATTATTAGCTGTATTTTACACAGAAGTTTACCAGTTTATACATACTCTTCACAGTTGAAAGATTTCAGCTTTCTCCTCAGTGTGTGTTGAATTGAGACTCAGGTGTATAATTTGTCAGATGTTTGCCAAATAAGTGAGTGTTAGTGAGTTCGAAACTGTAATTGGCAGAAGCAGGAAGATGTGGTTTGCGTCTGAAAGTCATTCGAGTTTTAGTGTTATAAAAAGCAAATCTGTCATCATTGAAAGCTCACCGGTGCCAAAGTCACCTGTCGGATGTCAGACTAGTAATTAATTCACATGTGATATTTGTAAACAAAATAATTTTGTATCAGTTTTACAATGAAAATAAGGTTGCTGGTTGTTTTTCTGCAGGATAAAAATAAGCAAAGAATGTCTGTCACTGAACTGAACTGCCAGTCACATTACGATATATCGGCCACTTCCAGTGTAGACAACTTTTTTTCTTTTGAGAAACAAATCATTAGTTTTGCTTTGCATCACTCCAAACTGACTGAGTTGTTATTCTGAAAACATTGCATACAGGACATTATCTGAGCTCGCCAGCCACTGTTATTAGCTGGTTGTAGATTAGCAGATTTAAAGGTGCCAGAGCAGAGCCAGTTTGACTGGTCCAAAACCGCCTTTCTTTGGTGAAAATGTCTGGAACTGGGCTAGATTTTTTTCTATCATAAAAACACTTAGTAAAAGTGATTCTCAGGGAGGTTGCTACAGAGAAAAACACTTTTCTCTCAAAATAACTAGGTAGCATTACTGCATGTCCATTTACTTAAGACCACCTGCATGTTTCACAGCTCTGCTGAGAATGATGTTCTTTAAATAGAAAAGGCAGCACTTCCTGGTTAATCAAACACTGCGTGGCTGCACCAAAATTCCAATAGTAAAATGTGGTAGAAGAGTTTGTTTAGGTCAGCATTACTGTCTCAGGACTTGCACAGCATTGTAAGCATTGTGACCAATTAATTAATTAATTCACAGTTGATCAATTGAAAATGATGCATTGTGCACTGGTGCAACTTATGTACAATATTTTTCCCTCCAGAATATTTTTAGTGGCATAGAAACTGATTTATTGTCAACTGACCAGTTGTACCAGAACTAGGTAGACAACATGTGGCATGTGGCTTTCACTGGAGGTATGAAGGAGGCTTCAGACTACATGTTTGTATCTGTCATACCTTTTTCGTGCTTGTCAGTCATACCGTGAGCTGAAAGGAGCACATTGTGAAATGTTATAGCTGTGTTGTTTAGAGTAAAAGCATGAACTTAGTTTAGATTTTATGCCACGCTAAAACAGTCATATGACAGCATATGATATTGTGATATTGTGAAACAGCATGACTTCTCTTGCTTTACATGGAGGTGCGTGTAGTTTGTTGACGGTGTGAATATTAATAACCACATTGTTGATCTAGAATATTTTTTTTCATCAGTCGTCTGTAACTTTACATGAATGCGATGGATATTCATTCCCTGGTTCCTGCATGTCTAATGTTCTGTCTGGAGCTGTTTTGTGACAGCATTCAGACAGACCTGCGAGTCTCACTGTGTTTTGCACATGTGTGGGTGTTTGCTTTCAATGCAGGGAAATGCCAAATTATTTAATTGCCCTTTGAATAGAAAATGAAGACTTGCGCTATTAAAAGCCCTGTGAGTTTGCATGGGTCTGCACATCAGGATACACAAAGCCTCTATTAGACCCTTTGGGGGAACAATACTGTACACACGAATCAGACAAATCCAAGTTCACTACCTCTAAAGTTCCTAAATATTCCCCCAAGGGTCGTATGATTAAAGAACAACTGGAAATTAGACTGGCTAATATTCCCATCTGGATTTGAATGGTTTCCTGTTATTAAGCTGAAGTCCTGATGAGTCCCAATGATTATTTTCCATATTGCCAAATGGTATTGCATCATATTTAGTTAAGCTATTAGAGCAAAAGCTGTAGAAGAGGAATATGAGGACCAAGGACTTCTTATTCATCGCAGATCATTTAATTCAAGAAACGATTAACAATAACTAACACATTTTATATTCTACTGTGTAGAGAAGGTCACAAGACCTGCCCACATGACTTTAAATTACTAGCACTGAGGCATAGTCATAGAGTCTCATATTTACAAAAAAATGTTGTTTATGGATGTTTTGTTACATGTTAGCAGTTCTTTGTGAGCAACATTAGACGTTTAGTAAAAGATGTGATGGTCATTGGACCTGCTTCAAATTTTTCCACTCATTGTAGACTGTAATTATAAACAATTATGCATTTTGACATGTCCATGTTGCAATTTTATAATGTTGTTATTCCCTGTAAAATTGCCAAGATTCTGAAGTATTATGCAATATTTAATCACACTAACGGGTGGGTTTTTTTGTGTGTGGTCCATTTGTGAATAGCAGTGATGGATGTTTACTGCACAATATACACTGTATACTGTCTACTGTTTTTATTAAATAATATGAGATGTGGTATATAAAACCTTTTAAATAGCAGTATGCTACTTTGTTTTCACATGACTTCACTGCAGTGCATGTTTAATTCAGCAAGTGACGTCTAGTCTAGAAAATAAAAAGGTTCATTGTTAACCTAATTTTGGTTTAACATCTTGTCTAATCAAATAAGGTGTTTGGGACATTATTTTGGAAATTTATCAGCACTTTACCTGTGTACATGTGCAAGTACAAACAAGTCCATGTCCGTTTGAGATGGGGCTGTGACGGTCGCCGTGACAACCGCGTTTGTCTACTGCCAACGGCGGTAGTGCACACATAATGCAAAGTTTTGTATTCAAGTGTAATAACAGTAATAGTTGCAAATTGTTTTATTTAGACTAAGTCTATGGTAATTCACAAATTACCTCAAACGCCATACACAGCGTTTCCTTTAGGCTGGCAGGTTTGAGCGCAGGAAAATACAGTTTATTCTGCATTCAGCAAATTAA
>NW_015640451.1:470862-485207 GCF_001515625.1 Sinocyclocheilus rhinocerous
GTGTAATAACAGTAATAGTTGCAAATTGTTTTATTTAGACTAAGTCTATGGTAATTCACAAATTACCTCAAACGCCATACACAGCGTTTCCTTTAGGCTGGCAGGTTTGAGCGCAGGAAAATACAGTTTATTCTGCATTCAGCAAATTAAATTTGTGTTGGGCGATGGGCCTTGTTGGGAAACCAAATAAAACATCGCCGATCTGGAGCCATCTCCATTCATGTCACCCATCCGCGTTTGTACAAGTGTGTACAAACTGGCCAAAATGATTATAATGAGTCGCACTGCACCGCTCGCGTCCTGTAGACAGGGTGTATTTAACTTTCTTATTTAGGCTACTTTCTTCTTTAACTGTAATATTTCTTTGATATTTGAGATGCCACCGTCACAGCAAGTCAGAATTTTGTTTATGTTTTCATGAACTTTAGCTTCTGTTTTACTTGACGGTACTGTTATACTATTACTATTATTTGCTAAATGGTGTTTGGTATGTGTTTTGATGTTATTTTTGTTTTTTATTGGTTTAGACAGAATGGAAATTAAAAAAAAATAAAATATTTTTTTACATTTGGCATCAAATTGCAACCTAATGCAGTACTAAAATTTATTAAGCAATGTCCTCAATTAAATTGCATTCAATTTGCAGAGGCATATTTTGGCATTATGCAAAAAGATTAATTGCATATAAAAAAATTTAAAATACACAGTTTTGCCTAGGCCTGTCACAATAACAACTTTATGTTGTGCGATATATTGTCCCTGAAATAATTGCGAAAAGCGATATTATTGTCATTTTAAAGACCATTTAATGCCACTGAATATATAATCATAATATAACGGCATAATAATGCAAGAAGGCCTACACACTTTCAAATGACAACACACTTTTAATTCTTAAGAATATTTAGATCATGGAAATTAAGTATCAAAATATTAGATACCTTAAAAAACCTGAATAAATAGTAAATAAAAATTTTCTAACAAAGTTAGAAAGTGCAAAGTAACAAGTAGAAAAAAGAAAGATGCACAAAGAACTTGTATGGAGATTTTTCCATCTACAGATTTTTCCCTGACCTTCTTTTCTCAGTAAATGAAGGGTGCACACTATTGCTGAAAAACACATAAAACAAGATCCTCTTAATGTGAATTGATCACAGGCTTAATTTGTTTAATCGCTCCATGTTTTTGGCTTGGCATGTTGGCATGAGCTGGAACTGTGTTCAGTCACGCTACGAATGCAACACGCCGTATTGCGTTCCCAAAAATGATTGAGGTCATGTACATATATTGCGCAATAAGTCAATATATTGATTATTGCGACAGGCCTAGTTTTGCCCCCAACTCTGCACTAAACTCTTGCGCCAAATTACTGCAGAGTTTGATTGAACTTTGAATTTAACAGCAGAGGGATATGGGACATGTTTTCTCCTCCGTGTTGGTAAGTAGTGGTCGACCGATATATCGGCATCGGCCGATAAGTTTTCCTGTTTGGCCGATGCATTCGAGGCGGGACTTTTATTTTGACTGCGCTGACAGCGACATTAATTAAAATAAATAAAATTATATCGCTTTATATCGGCCATCGGCCACTCTGCTTTCCAAGATATCGGCATCGGCTGTCAAAAAGCACTTCAGGGACTCGCAGCTGTTGCATAACTCTTTTACACAACTTGTTACATGACTTATAGGACTGCCAGTAATTAGTGAAGACGTGCTTTACAGTTTAGTAGTTTTTTCCTGTGAAATCTCTAGTCATGTTTGTTAGTCATGGTTTCCTGTACCAGAAACTTTATTCATATCCTCTGACCCTTGTAATAAAACAGGCTGTTGCTGAAGTACTTTTTAGATTTCTGTATGCAAATCTTTTATAGTTTTTATTAATGTAACTTTTGATAATTGGCTCAGTGTACTGGCATAGTTCACGTTAATATTTATCAGGGCAGGCAGAGATGCTGAAAATAAATAGGTGTTATGTAAATGTTGGTGGCTGATTTAAAACTCCAGTGTTGGGTTAAGATGGTCAGTGAGGTCAGCAAGTGACTATTTTTATCTTTGGCTTTCATGATCATTAAAAGTGGATTTGGAGATGCAACAACTTGAAGAGGGTTTTTAGCCTGCAACAGTAGCTGTTTGATGCTTACTTTTTTCCACCATATGCATATTGTCAAAATACACCAGGTCTCTTATTTTGAAATGCTTTAGCATTGTGGGCTGCTCATTCATGTCTACAAAATATTACAATATAAAATCCGAGAATTAAACATTGTCATAATTTCATTGTAAGTAACTGCTTGGCATAAATGCATGTTTTTAATTGATTGCTCTGAAACCGCGAGCCTGTTGAATGCGCAACAGTGCCACGTTTTGACTATGAAATGTGCAGCACTCATATATTCAATGAAATCATATATTTGAAGATTAATAAAAACATTAGGCTGTTTAGCGATTCCTGTTTTTTTTCATCACCAAATTTAAGACCTCTTAAAATATAATTAAGATGTTTGTTATTCAATTTAAGATACTTAAGGCTTTTTTGAGCTAAAATTTCATAAAACAGAGGGACTTTTTCATTCACACACATGCTCCTAAATAAATTTTACAGTTTGCGTATTTAGTTTTATTCGCAAATGTGAGTGAAATGCTTGCATGGCCGAGGCCAATTGGGCTATCAACATCTCTAAGAAGATGCTTATCATTTTAGGATGAAATGGTAAGTTAAAAAGTAGATAAAGGTAGTTTTTAGAAAATATGTCTTGAGACTCTCTCTTATGAACACAAAAATGCTATAGTTCTTTAGATTGCATCTCCCCAAAGCACATCTCTAGAATACTCCTGCAGCCCATCGCTCTCATCTCTCATTGCTCAAGGCAGCTCAGATGAGTTGAGTCTGTGTGGTCTGCTGTTCTTCACTTTTGACCGTCTACATCCTCCATTTACATGTGCTCTGGTTCAAGTTTGATTGAATCATCTCTGTCTGGCTGCTCTTGGACAGACCTGATGAATGAGTCTTTAACCAATGTTTGATTGAATCATCTCTGTCTGGCTGCTCTTGGACAGACCTGATGAATGAGTCTTTAACCAAGAAAAATTGTGGGAGGGGAGGAAATAATGCAGTTTTATGTTGTCCTATGCAGTATTCCAACAAGGATACAAATGTGGGACTTTATTTAATCAATCAGGAGATTATTGGATCATGAAAATTGATTGTTTTCCATACCACAATCACCCTTTGAAACTTTCTGTTTTGCCTTGATGAAAGTTGTTTTAGAGGCATTCAGATGAAACTGATTATAAAGAACATTTTCACATGCTTTTTTTGTCTTTCTGAAGTTGCCTTATGCTGGGGATGAGCCAGTATAGACAACTTATCTCACCAGCCATGAAACTTCATTTTAAACCATTTTATTAAAAATATAAATAAATGTTATAAATTAAGTCCATTGTTTTATAAAAGATGCATAATATAATAATTGTAATACATGCAATTTAATTTTGCAATCAAAATTTATTTGGATTTTTTATAAAATACATATACATAAAAGGAAAAATTAACAACTGTTTCTGGATTCTCCCTACAAAAACAGACATGAAGCTGCTTGGTGCACAGTAGTGATGCGCGGATGAGATAAAACGTCACCCGAATCCACAGCTTCAAATAAACTATCCACCCGCCAACCGCCCGCACCTGCATTTTTGTCTGATTTAGATAACCGCACCCGACCCGCACCCGATCATCACATTAGGGTTTGTACGGTCATGCACAGTATGACTCCTCTGATCTCTGCCACCCCCTGCTGTTGAAAAGACACATCTGCAGTCCGTTCACTACATTACAGACATTCACAAACAGTTTGAGATTGTGGCTTTAATATAGTATATTTTACTACTGGGCTGTTGAATGCTTGAATCTGATTGGCTGACGTACGTTCCAAGGTGTGCAATTATTTTCAGGGAAATGCACAGCTAAAGTAGTTCGAGGCGGGTCTTGACCGCATCATTGATCATGATTTCAGTTATTTCAGAGGTCCGTACAGCAAAAGAACCAAAACCCACAGTGACAGTGACCAAGCTAATAAATATAGTAAACAATAGGACAAAAATTGCTAATTATTTCCATGTTTCTTGCCACAAGATTACATGATTATGTACAGAAAGTGCACACTCTCTCTCTCTCTCTCCTGCTCGCTTCCGTACATACGCACACACATACAGTACTGAAACACATAGAAGCACACGAACACAGAAACGCGTTGTTAGCGCTGCTCTGACAATTTGGTCAGTAAAATAGTTCAGCAAATTAAAGTTTAGCAGGCAACATGACAATTTCTCACTAGCGCGGTATGGCGCTGTCCTTGAAGCAGATGAACCTCAAGTTTCACTATTAGAGAGGCTTTTGCCAGGCTCTGTTGAGAGATGCAGATTCGGGTGATTCACAAACGCTTAATCTTTCTCTCATAACTGCATTTATAACTGCATTAGTCTGCTATCAACATCTCAAGCCTCCGTTACTGGCTCTAAAATTACATTTCAGAATTAGCAACGAAGGTGTGGAATGAGATGTGTAAGAAATTAATCCTACACACTGAGCATTTATGGACAAAAACCTGGCAAATATTAATTCAATGGCCCGTCATCAATTATTTCTTACTGTATATTATAGTGTTAATATATACATGTAATATATAATTTTGGTTCTCTCTGCAGCTCTGTTCTGTAACTGCACCACACCACAGTGTGTGAAGGATGGGTATAAGTGCGAGACCAAGGGTGCGTGTGTGGCCTCCACCTCAGTCTTTGAAGGACAGGAGCAGCATGTGCGGTTCTGCATCCAGAAAGAGGACCTGGTTCCTCCGGGCCAGCCGTTCTACTGCCTCAGCGCAGAGGGACTGCTGAACACTCACTGTTGCTACTCTGATTACTGCAACAGCATCGACCTCAAACTACCAACCGGTGAGCATCAGTTCTTTATATCAGCTATAATCATTATCAAAAACAGCTAGTGAATTCCAGATGTGGAACTAATGCAGCGTGTTCTCTGTCAGTGACAAACGCACCGGGTTCAGGGCAGGACTGGGGGCCGGTGGAGCTCACTGCAGTGGTGGCGGGGCCGGTCTTTGTGCTGGTTCTGCTGGGTCTCTTTCTGTTCCAGCGCCGCCAGCGGGCCTACGGTCACCGGCAGAGACTGGAGGTAGAGGATCCCAGCACTGAACACATGTTCCTGGCCAAGGACAAGACCTTACAGGACCTCATCTACGACCTCTCCACTTCAGGATCTGGGTCTGGTTAGTATTGCAGGAGAAAATTTGGTGTATGGTTTGTTTATGCATGTATGCAACAGTGTTATTTTAGTATTATTTATATATTATTGTCGTTTTTAATATTTTGAAATGGCTTTTATTTATTTATTGTATTCTTTGTAATTTACTTTTTTTGTGTGCTTTTGTCATTTTTTTTTTATATTGCTATTTTTTTTTTTTTTTTTTTTACAGTTTTATTTTTTTCAATATCATAGTTGCCAAGTCAACATTACTACTTTACTTCTACTTTACTATAGTTTCCTATTTATTTATTTTTTATCTGATAGATGAATTAATATACCATTATAGTTTTTATTCATATTTAGAATGAGCTTTTATTTTTATATTTTCGGTTTTAATTTTATTTCAGGTTTTTTTATGTTCTTTTTTGTGTGGGTCTTTCCTCAGTTTTAGTCAAGTTTCAGTTAGTAATTTTAGTGCTTCAACCCAAGCACATTTCAGTTAGTTGCAATATTTCATTTTGGTTTTCTAGTTTTTCATCTATTGTTTATATTTTATTATATGTCAGCTTTATTTCAGTTAACAAAACAATAATATCCCTGATGTAACATGCATAAACCACATTTTGGTTTTGTTCATTATCATTTTCATTTTTGTTGTCTTTTTTGATTAATGTGGAGTTAATATGGAGTTCTGGAGGGAAAAAAACTTCATAATATATCCTTTATATATGTCCTATTTTATATGTTTTTCCACTATGTACATATCTAACAAAATGCCATTAAAATTACATTTTGGCTGCCGTTCTCCAAGTTTCATAACAGTAGTCCGTTTGACTTATGCACAGTGTTATTTTATCATTGTTTATATACTTTTCTAGTTTATATTTAAATATTTTGAAATGTTAGTAGTTTTGTTATGTGCTTTTGTCCTTTGTCATTATTATTATTATTATTTTTTTTTTATATCACTATTTAGGTTTCATTTATTTTTAGTTCAGCTTTAAGCCTTATTCTCTCATTGATTCTGCAGGTCTGCCGCTGTTTGTCCAGAGGACAGTGGCTCGTACCATAGTGCTGCAGGAGATCATCGGTAAAGGCCGCTTTGGGGAGGTGTGGAGGGGGAAGTGGAGAGGAGGAGACGTCGCCGTGAAGATCTTCTCCTCTCGTGAGGAGCGCTCCTGGTTTCGTGAAGCTGAAATCTACCAGACCATCATGCTCCGCCACGAGAACATCCTGGGCTTCATTGCTGCCGACAACAAAGGTAAACAAATGAATATGCTGTGTTTTAATGAGCTGTTTTATAGTATGCGTAGTGTTGTCATCTAGGTTTAATCATGTTTAATTCTCTCTGTCACAGATAATGGCACATGGACTCAGTTGTGGTTGGTGTCAGACTATCATGAGAATGGATCCCTGTTTGACTATCTGAACCGATATTCAGTCACCATCGAGGGCATGATTAAACTAGCACTGTCGGCTGCCAGCGGCCTGGCGCATCTGCACATGGAGATACTGGGCACTCAGGGTGAGTTTGTCAGGGTTATTCGATTAAATTATGTCCGTTCCAATACCTAGTGAGCCAGTTTGCTGTCTACATAGGGAGCTAACTTCTAACACATCATCTGCATCAGATGCGCAGGCTTTTATTGTTGTTTTAACTTGTTGTTTGTCATGAAAATAGCTGTGGAGGATGGCATGCTGTTAAATTACTAATGAACAAAGAAACATCAGACATGAAAAGCATTGTGATTTGATAAAAAGATTAAAGGAGCCTGATTATGCTTAATAAGCCAACAATGCATGTGGTCACATTAACTCTTCTTCCTTTGTCCAAAGTTTCTGTGGGTCTTTTTTAAAAAGATCTTAAAAGTCTTAATTTACCATTCCACAATTCAAGGCCTTAAAAAGGTCTTCAGTCAAAGCCGAAAGTGTTAAATTCATAAAGTCATGGCATTAAATGTTGCATGCATTTAAAAAAATACATTTCTTCCTCAGGTTTCTTTTCCCCCTAATACAAATATCTAAACATCTTAAAATCAGGATACATTTACTCGAGATGCAAATACAAAATTAAGTCTTGAAAAATGGAACAAAATTAAGTTTCAGTTTTTTGCAGCATAATCAGAAGCTACATTAAAAGTTATTTCTGTATTCTAGTGGTTGGGAGATATTCAAGCCTTAAGCATTTTTTTTTTTTGTAAAATTGAATACTCATTGTCAGATGCACAAATTATTACATTTTGCCGACAGTAACATGTACTAACCTTATTTTAAAAAAAAAGAAAAAAAAAAAGGTTATTTCATTAAGCTGATTATTGGTATTTATCAGTGTTCACTAAAGTGAATTGCATGAAAAGTTTACTTTACACTCGCAGTCGATTCTAGGAGAGTCTGACAACTAATAAACACAAACATAGAGATCACACACATATTGGGTCGTTAAACAATTTTTATCAATACTTTTCAGTACAGAATCAGATATTTTTAAAACGGATATTTCCCTTGACTCCATCTGCCATCTTGAATGCATTCTGGGCTGGTCATATCCTTGAAGGATACATGCAGTGGTGACTTAGGCTGTGTTCTTGTGCAGCCCACTGTTTGAAACAGTCGTGATGCCTAAAAATGTTGTGTATGTGGGAGCGCGTGAGGGTGTGGAACACTTTTCTTCTGTGGTCAGAGAGTTTTTACTAGATGCGTGTGTATCTGTAATGGTTTTGTCTTTGTCATCAGGTAAGCCTGGCATCGCTCACCGTGACCTGAAGTCCAAGAACATCCTGGTGAAGAAAAACTGCACGTGTGCAATCGCTGATCTCGGCCTGGCTGTTCGTCACGAGTCCATCACTGACACCATCGATATCGCCCCCAACCAGCGCGTCGGCACTAAGAGGTACAGCTTGTTACAATAATCCGACCTAAAACGTCTGCTCATATGGTCAATGGTTTGTGTTTTCTACTTGATGTTCTTTCAGTGATCCTGTTTCTGTGTGTGTTTCAGGTACATGGCACCTGAGGTTCTGGAAGAGACTATTAACATGCGTCACTTCGACTCGTTTAAATGCGCTGACATCTACGCTCTGGGACTCGTGTACTGGGAAATCGCTCGCCGCTGCAATGCTGGAGGTATTCATGAAGAGTACCAGCTGCCCTACTATGACCTGGTGCCCTCTGACCCATCCATAGAGGAGATGAGGAAAGTGGTGTGTGATCAGAGGTTACGACCCAACATCCCCAACTGGTGGCAGAGCTATGAGGTGAGAGAGAGAGTTCCTCTGCAGCTACTAAACTGGTCTTCTCATAATTTTCTTTTTTTTTTTCCTGAACCCACTTAAAATAGCCTTTCTATATCTTTGCAAATATGGTGATTTCTGAATTGCCTGTTTTTGCTATTTTATTTATACATGGTCTTTTCAGATTGGGAAGGTGGTGTTGAGTTCTGAAAGATGAGATTTCCAAACCTTTTCTAATTTTTGCCGTTTCAACAAAACTTCAGTTAAAGAAGTGCTTAAAACTTCAGAAAGTGTTGTTTGTCCACTTCATAAACAATATTATTAATAAAAATGTTATACGAGCACTTTTATTTTTGCATTTTCTATTTTTACTAGCAATAAACAATACAAATAAGTATATATGAATTTTTAAAATAATATAAAATGTTTTATTTTACATATTTATATATTGTAAGTACATAGTTTATTAACTTTATAAATTATTTTAATTTGTATATGTGTTATTAATAATAAGTATATAATTTTTAAATACACACACACACCATTATTATTAATAACTTATATTATTTATTAACATATATTATGCTTTCATATCAAATAAATATTTTTTTTCCCTAAATAACTTAGTGACATGTTACAGGGTTGAATGAGTTTGACAACATACTAAGCTAAAGGTTTGATCGTGTAGGAACATGAGAGATGTGAAGCTGTACGGGTCAGCGGAAGCGGTGGCTAAAGTACAGGCTTTTGTTAAACTTTGTTTTTCATAGCTAAACCTGTCACTGTAGCATTAAATGACACTATAATGACGCACATTTAATTAACTGAGGAGCATTGGAACTGTTTTGTATGGACTTGAAGTTCGTTTTTTCATGCAAACATAAGAGCGTTTATCGTCCTCATATCACTCCAAACCCGTATGACGGAATTTTTACTGTAAAACACAAAAGGACATATTGAGCAGAATGTGCAAGCTGCACTCAAAAAATGATGAAACATCACCATAAATGATCAATATGAATTTATGCTATATTCAAAGTTCTCTGAATTCATATGAACTACATCTGTGATACTTTATTCATGCAATTTAATTGCAAGACAGAGGTTTGCATGAACTTGTCCAATGCAAGAAAAAGTCATGCAGGTTTGGAGCATCATAAGGGCGAAAAATGACAGGATTTGAATTTTTGCGGCTCCTGCCGCAAGTGACATTACGACGTGATCCTAGGAAATCGATCTGATTCTTCTTCATGCACTGGGTCTGTAATGAGGAGAACGACTTGAAAATGTAACTTGAAAAGTTTGGCGTCGAAGCGCACTGCTTTACTCCTACTACACTATTTATGACTCCTGACAGACATTATGTCTCTCTCTCGTACTCCATGGATAAATACTACTGCCCTTCTGTTCCTCTGTCCGCTTAATATGCAAGATGTAAATATAGTTTCTATAATGTATGACCTTTTTTATTAATCCGATTTGATTCAGTAGACAATTGTGTGGTTCTGTTTTGTGGTTTGTTTTTTAATGTGACTCGTTTTTAATTCAGGTTTTATTCGTATAGCGCTTTTAACAGTAGGTCTTGCAGCAGCTGCACAGGGTTTTTGGTCGGTGGTCTTTCATTGAATTAGATTTTATCTCCCAGTTTCACTGGACCTGGTGTCTCGAGTTTGTGTTTTGACAATCTGAACAAGTACTGTTATTCTCCTTCGTCCATTTGCAACAATTCAGTCACCTTACACTATTAAAATGTGTCCAGAAAAAGCCAAAAATTATTGCATATAGTTGGAAGAACATGTTAATGCTTTCTTTAGATTATATTTTCATGTTATGTTTATGTAGATCCAAAATGACAAGTTACCATGTGAAATGTATTGGTAACACTGGATTGAGTCACAACACTACTGAGAAATATAAGACGACACTGGCACATCGGCTGCTGATTGAGAAAATCATCTTGAATTGGGAATAAGTGTTCGGGTTTGATCTGTATTTGTTTCTACTGTCGAGTTCGGTTTGTACATGTATTTATAGTTTCCAGAAAGCATGTCGCTGCTGGCAGGATTTGGGCTTCATAAACGTCTGCTGACTGTAGTGGAGATGTCCGTCGCCCGGCTAATTATAACCGCTAAACGAGGGCGACAGTGTGATTTTACGTCTTAGTCCCGGTTTAGCATAAGGAAGTTTCCTCAATCATCTGACCTCACAGCCGACCTGTATAATCCCGAGTGTATTTCCCAAATCTACATGGAGAGACTTTTCAGGAATTTCAGTTTCCAATCATGTACATGGGTAATTATTAAATGGTAATAAATACAGGTTTTCCTACATTTGTCATGTGTTCATTCCTGCTTCAGAACTTTTAATAATGTAAATATGGTGAATAAATACAGGCTTTCCTACATTTGTCATGTGTTCATTCCTGCTTCAGAACTTTTAATAATGTAAATATGGTGAGTGTAATTCAATAACTTGTTCAAACTATAGAAAACATGTAATTTATGTTGTCAAACATGACATTTACACAAGACGTTTATTAAAAACTGGTTGAACTGGAATAAAGCCTGAGGGAGCATCAAGAGTTCATCAGATAGCTATAATGCAAAACTAGTTCAGCTTGATCGCAAAGGGAAATTAGAAATACAAATGCAACTTTCATCTAATAAAGTGACTTTTTATATTTTTGTTTGACATGGTTTAGAGCCAAATAAAGATAAGTCAAATCGCAGACTTCAAATAAATACTCCAACCTGATAATGTTCAAGTAGAAGTGAAAATGTGCTCTTGTAACTTTTTCAAGTTCTCATAAAATTCAAGTTTCGAAATATAAAAATCACAATTGTTTGCTTTTTAAAGACTTTAAATCTTAAGAGATTTCACAAGCTTTACAGATGCTTTAAAAGTGAAATGTTATACAAATGCAGCTTTCATCTAATAAAGTGACTTTTTATATTTTTGTTTGACATGGTTTAGAGCCAAGTAAAGATAAGTCAAATCGCAGACTTCAAATAAATACTCCAACCTGATAATGTTCCAAGTAGAAGTGAAAATGTGCTCTTGTAACTTTTTCAAGTTCTCATAAAATTCAAGTTTCGAAATATAAAAATCACAATTGTTTGCTTTTTAAAGACTTTAAATCTTAAGAGATTTCACAAGCTTTACAGATGCTTTAAAAGTGAAATGTTACTGTAAATGAGGCGGAGTAATTTCGCTGGACGAAACATACTATTACTAATTTTATGCACACTGGAAATTAATTGGCACTATTAGTAACAGCAATGACAGACTAATTTATGACTTTCTTTGACATGGATGTATGATTATAAAAAAAGAAAAAAAAAATTTTTTTAGATGCCCAAGAATATTAGAAGACGGGTGTCATAAATGTTCGCCAAAGGTTTTTATGAAAAATAAGTCAAAGCAAAAGTAAATTCATACTTTTATTCAGCAAGGATGCATGAAATCAGTGGCAGTAAAACATTTGTAGTGTAATAAAATATTTCTATTTCAATTAAATGCTGTTCTTTTGAAATTTCTATTCATTAAATAATCCACATAAGTGCTCGGTTTATCCAAAGTAAGAAATGCAACAACTGATAAACTGAACCGATTTTATTTGCTTGTGCCTTGAATAAAACATCTTTGACATGACAGAATTAGAAAACAGTTCAGGTGTATTTACAGATGTGTGGCATAAAAATTATTACAGAGCAAAATATATTTCAATAAAATGATGGAATGATCTCTTCTCATAGCAAAACTAGCTACAATAAAAACAAGAGAAGTCCAGAGCCGATCTGATGTTTCTCATGATTCTGTGATTCTCATTTTCGCTGTGGTACATTTATTTGTCAAATTACATCAACAGCTAATTGTGGAAGCATATCTAACTGAAATGACATCACAATGTACCCATAATGCACAGCTGACAGAGGAGATCAGTGGCGGTTTCTCATGAGAGCTTCTAATGTTTAATCTATAAAAACACTCTGCTTCCTCTTCACGTCAATGCATTGATAAAAGCCACTGAGATCATGCAGCTGAAAACAACTGAAGCAGAATAAAATCAGTAGCAACATGTTATGAGCAACCTAGAAGTAAAACACATCTGCATCAGCCATAGAACTGTCCGTCCGGCCCAAAACAACAGCGAAAATCAAGGATTAACAAAATGTATCTATGATAATATTCTGGAGCTGTAATTGTTTTTCCAATGCTATAAATATTCAATGGTTAATTTCAAAACATTTTAGCAAAGCGCTCCATGTTCTCACATTATAAAGGAAGTTGAAATGGCTCTGGTTTGATGTTCAGAGAAACTGGATCCGAATACTGCCGGAGTGACTGTATCAGTGTGTAGTGTGGAAACAGACCGATTCAGATGAAACTCTTCAATTTCAAATGCCCACATGATAGAAAAACGCTGTGCTACCAGATCAATAATGGAATGTTTCAGTCCATACTCGGTTTGTTCTCCACTGATACTTAAACACCTGCACAAACATCTCATCTGCATTTCCAGCGCTCATCTGCTGTCCTTCTGTGAGGGAAATAACATGAACGACGGCTGTCATGTCAGCTAGAACTGTGCCGAGTGACATAATTAAAATCATTTGAATTCTGTCCAATTAAAACGGTATCATTTCCTTGTAGACTCCCTGAAGCGGTACGGAGGCTCTATGATTAAAAGAGTTTGTTCTTAGAAGAGCAATGTCTTTTCTCAGCATGTCTCTTTCTTCACTCTGTAATCGGTTGTGCTTCAGTATCTCCTGTGTTTGGGATGGTCGTGTGTCATCTCTATCAATCCTTTTTCTGGAACACCTTGTGGCTTATTGAGAGAAGAGGAAATACAGAGACGTTCTGCTTCACTTGTCTCTACTTCCATCAAGCACATCCTGAAGAGGAAAACAAAGGAAAGGCTGTCAATAGATCAAAACAATCAACCAAAAATGAATCAGTCCAACTAGCATTACCTGTAGGATTTAAAATGAACTGCTAAAATTTAGATTTGATTCTTAACAACTGAAGTCATACAGTCAACTATAAAAAAAAAAGTGCATTTTGGTGTTTATCGGAGTTTGACAGCCATTAAACTGTCATTTGGAAAAGGTTATATAAAGATTCTTTCATGTTCCACTGAAACTACAGAATATGAGCATTAATGCTTGACAATATCATAATGCAGTCTTACCATCGTCTCCACTGGTGAGCACCAGCGCCTGTAAGATATCAGACAGAGACACGATGCCTTTCACAACCTCCTGCTCATCCACGATCACTAACCTGTGAACCTAAAACACACACATCAGTCTGTATGATTACATGATCATCTTCATCTGTCCATCCAAATACACATGCACAACTGAAAGTTTTATGTTTTATTCATCAGTCAAATCAAAACCATCTGAAAACACACACACACAAGTTGTTGTTGTTTTTGTTTTTTTTTATTAAAACTTTTATTTACCAAGGACATTAAATTGATCAAAAGTGACAGTAAAGACATTTATGTTACAAAAGATTTCTATTTGAAATAAATGCTGTTCTTTTGGATATCCTATTCATCAAAGAATCATGAAAGATAAAATGTATCACAGTTTCCACGAAAATATGAAGCAGCACAACTGTTTTCAATGTTGATAATAATCAGAAATGTTTCTTGGGCAGCAAATCAGCATATTAGAATGATTTCTGAAGATCATGTGACACTGAAGACTGGAGTAATGATGCTGAAAATACAGCTTTGATCACAGGAATAAATTGCATTTACTAAATATTCACATAGAAAACTGTATTATTGTAATAATAATACACAATAATACTGTTTATACTGTATTTTTGATCAAATAAATACA
>NW_015640451.1:485231-493029 GCF_001515625.1 Sinocyclocheilus rhinocerous
AACACTGATAATAACCAGAAGGATGATTTCTGAAGGATCATGTGACACTGAAGACTGGAGTAATGATGCTGAAAATACAGCTTTGATCACAGGAATAAATTGCATTTACTAAATATTCACATAGAGTTATTTTAAATTGTAATAATAATACACAATAATACTGTTTATACTGTATTTTTGATCAAATAAATACAACCTTGGTGAGCAGAAGAGACTACTTTTTTTTATCCTACAGACCCCAAACATTTGAACAGAATGTGTTCCTCACCTCGGCCTCCACCAGTCGGTTGATAATGGCCTCTAGCGTCTCATTGGCTCGGCAGGTGAGCACACCCTCAAAATACTGCGAGCGATGCTGGAGGGCTTTAGTCACAGTGATGTCCAGGTTATTGTATGTCTTCTCAGCGGCCAGATTCTGTGTGACGATAAGAAAACCAGATTGAGACACAAACACAGAGACTTTAGGAATAGTTCACCCTAAAATTTAAAAATCTATCCATAATACTGCTTTCACTTGTGGAAAAAATGGTCTGGTCTGAATCGGGAGAGAAAATCTGCACAGATCAAACACCGTTTAAGCGTCAAAAACAGTCCAAAACAGCTCTAAACAAATATGTGTGTGGATTTTGATGTGAGAGACAACAGGAGATGGGCATTTTAACAGGAGAAAGCGTTATTATGGACTCATATTTTAGCAGGAAACAACAGTTTGAAGTTAAAAACGTCTTGATGGATTTGTTCCTTGAGATGTTTTTATCAGCTGTTTGGACTCTCATTCTGACGGCACCCATTCACTGCAGAGCATCCATTGCTGAGTGAGTGATGGAATGCTACATTTCTCAGAATCTGATGAACAAACAAACTCATCTACATGTTGGATAGATCTTGAATGAGCAAATTTTCATTTTTGGGTGAACTATTCCTGTAAGATATTAAATTAAGGTCATACTGTTAAAAACACACACACACACACACACACACACAGCATCACGAGTATGAGATCATGCACTGCAGTGGCTGCATTCCCTCAAGCTGATCAATACGACAAACACCAGAGGCTTTAGACACGCTGAGTCCAATCGAAACAGAAACACCATCACGCACACATTCAATAATCTAACACCACCAGCACAGCTCAATGTCCAGCGCTCTAGTTAGAAACAACAGACACAAACACACAAAACTTACAATAACATCAAACTTGGAGTAGATGTCGACCACATGTCCTGTCAGCATAAACGAAGAGAAAAACCACGAAAAGTGAGGAGGAAGAAAATAAAACCACAGATTTGTAATTTACAATATATAAGAAGTAATATATTAGTTTCCTCTCACCATTTTCATCCACCACAGGAAGGGCAGACACTCTCTGATCCACGAAGATGCCGAGCGCGGCGTAGAGCGGCGTATCCGAGTGAACCACTGCGATGCTGTGAAACGTTCCGATGTTCAACTCCTCCAGCGTTTGAGACAGAAACCCAGGTTTGGGCATCTCAGATATCTGTGGGAGATCGTTCACATAAACATGAAGACTGTGCATTCTAGAAAGAAAACAAAATTCCAAGTTGTGCCAATAAATGAGTAAAGGGGAAATTTAGCACTAGTTGCTTAAAAAGTTGTGACAGAGTTACAGCAAGCGCTCTGTGACAGACCACTGCCAAATAAATGAATGTCTATACTTAAGGTCATGTGTCACAGGAAACATTCAGTGAGCGGTCACAGGGCAGGAAACTTACAAAGAGCTTCAGGAATTTGAGGATCCTCTTGTGTGTCAGGATGTAGAGTGTGTTTCCTGTTAGAGGATCAATGACGGGTAATCTGTGGATCTTATGCTTCAGTAGAGATGAGACAGCATCATATAGGCTGAGAGAGAGAGAGAGAGAAAAACATCAGACATAATCACAACTCTCTAACAAAACCCATTCAATATGCACGCTTACAAACTCTTACCTGGCATTGGGCGATATGCTGACGAGAGGTTTGAAGGAGTCTTGTAAGTAGACCTCTATATGAAAAAGATAGATCAGTCACAGGCTCACATATCAGAGTGTAAACCTCATGAATACACATAAAATTATTCCCACCTCGCCATGTTTCTATTTTGTGCTCTTCTAATTCATATATCTGGACCTAAAACAGAAAAAAAAAAAAAAACATAACATTTTTAAAGGTTCCTCAAAAAGACATGAATGGGAGAATAACAGTCTTAACAAATTTTACCAGAGGAGACTTATAATAGCGATGAAGTATGTTGATGAAATCTGTGATGGTCAGCATACCTACAATAGAAAGCAAATAAAGAAAACAAGACATAAGTTAAATTAGAATTACTTTCAAGACATTTGTTCCAATAACAATACATGATTGTAAATTAGTTATTTAATTATAATTACATTTTTATATTATTATTATTATTATTGTTACACCATTTCAGAGTTTGAGTTCAGTAAGATTTTTCAATGTTTTTGAATCAAGTCTCTTCTAAATGCCTTTACTGTCACTGACAAATCTGATGTGGAAAAAAATCCAACTGATCCCAAATCCCGAAAATGGTTGTGTACATAATCTTTCAAAAAAAAAAAAAAAAAGTAATAACTCGCTCCACATCTGAATTTTTTTTTCTTTTTGTTGCTGATGCAATCAAAGCCATATTTCAAAAAAAAAAAAAAAAAGAAAAAACTCGCTCCACATCTGAATTTTTTTTTCTTTTTGTTGCTGATGCAATCAAAGCCACATGGATAGGGAAAAATAATAACTACACAGTCTAACTTGATCCAATGATCCATTCAAATTACAATGGATCCGATCTACCCTTAATGATTTTCTTTATGTAATATAAATTTATTGTGAATGCAGTTTAATCTTATCAAACAATCACATTATATTTACATTTCCAAAAAAAAAAAAAAAAAACTTGCTTACCAACAAAGCATTGTTTCTTGCTGTCCCAGAGAGGCGCTGCTCTCACTCCATTAGACACTAGAGCAAAGAACGCCTTCTTCACCTGGTAACCATACAATCATAAATTAACCAGCAGGCACTCGGACAGCTTAAATGTCATTAATGTTGATGACACGAAGTACAGAGCAAATATATCCAACCCCTAGAGTCAACATGAAATCAATACTGACCCCATGTGCCTGATTCTAATATCAATTATTCATATCATTCCAAATATTTTGTGTGTATGTATGTTAATTCCCTTTTATCAGAAAGTAATAATGTGTTATCTCTTAAACAATGTACCTTTCCTGCTAACATCACTTGTTATATAATGTTACAAAATGCTTTTTAGGCATAGTTTTAGCAAATGCACATTCCGTCTTGCTGTATTCTGGTGTGGAACGGACACTTTACATGACCTAATTAATTAAAGGAATAGTTCATCCAAACATGAAAATGTCCTCATCCTCAGGCCATCCAAGATTTAGATGAGTTTGTTTCTTCATCAGATTTGGAAAAATGTAGCATTCCATCACTTGCTCACCAGTGGATCCTTCTGCAGTGAATGGGTGCCGTCAGAATGAGAGTCCACACAGCTGATGATATCTTGATGGATTTCTATCTTACAGACACACACAGCTTTTCACTTCACAAGATGTTAGCTGATGGACTGGAGTGGTGTGGATTACTTGTGGTTAATGTGATGTTTTTATCAGCTGTTTGGACTCTCATTCTGACGGCACCCATTCACTGCAGAGGATCCATTGGTGAGCAAGTGATGCAATGCTACATTTCTCCAAATTTGTTCTGATGAAGAAACAAACTCACCTACATCTTGGATGGCCTGAGTGTAAGCACCTTTTCAGCAAACCTTCATTTTTGGGTAAACTATTCTTTTAATGAGTAAAATCATGTTTGTTTGTTTTTTGTTTTGTTTCACACAGAAATGTGTGATATTACGGAAATCAATAGGTTGTAAACAAGGTTGCACATTTAGCAACATTTGAAGAGTTTATTTGCAAAAACTATAAGTGCCGTACATTATTCTCTACACACAGCGCGATCTGAACCCTAAACACGTTTTGTCAAGAAAGCCGGTATTGTCCACTTTCAAGGCTTCGCGAGTTCACATTTTACAGCAGAAGCCGACAAGCACCCTTGTTGTTTGTGAACAGAAGCCGATAAGTCCATTTTAGCGAATCAGCACGCTGTATTCAGGTCAGGTGTAGCTGATTTCTGAAAATAAATAAAAATGGAGTTATCTGTTTTTGCAAATGAACTCTTCATTTGATTTCTTCTGATCACCAACCTGTAGAGAAGTGTCAAACACCACCAACTTTGAGCTGGTGGGCACCAGGTCATAGCAGCGGTGGGATTTCATGAAGCGGGTGTACACATTATACTCAGGATCTGGTTTGAAATAAAGGGAAAAACAAAAAGGAATAATCTGCTACTTTAATGCTTGAAAAAGCATAGTCTAAATCATTAAATCATGAACAAGCATTAAAAACAACCAATGAAAATATGAGAGAAAAAGTGCCAGAGAACAAAATGTCACAGGATCATATTTCTGTTGTCACTTTAGTCTCAGATTTCACTCCAAACACTAAAGTCAAACCCCTGCTCGGCTCTGCTTTCATACCTCGCACATGAGCTGCAGGTCATCGCAGGACTACAGTATCATCTTTATTTATTCACATTCTTACCCTCTATGTGCGCCTCCTTTTTACCATCCAACTCATCTAGAACAGCAGGAACCTGAAAAACAGATGTGTGAACATTCAAAGCTCACTTTCATTTTTCCTTTATAAATGTGATAATTTTTCTTGATGATTAACCCTGTAAATCCTGACACATGAAATAATAGTTAGAAAAATCACAATTTTAAAGGGATGCTTATTGAACCTTTAGACAAAATATAACAAAATGACTCAAAAGCCTGATGATCATATTTGATACTCACTGATTTTGCATAAAAAATTATGCATGTGCTGTATACTCAATAACAGCTAAGTTGCTTCAGTCCAGTAAGTGTTCATTTTGAAATATTACTAACAATATCAGTTATTTTTGCATTTATTATTATTATATAGGCTAAATATCAGTAAGGATTTCACAACAAAAAGACACATGCACAACCTGAAGGTGGACTTTGTAAAATGATACTAAAAGACTTTTTACTTGCTAAAAAAAGTATAAACTATCAATCAGACAACAGAAAGCATGTAGTAAATTGTGTCCAACAGGCCTTTCAGCAACGTTTTGATCATGTCGATCATTTAGGGGCCTTAGAAATTTGTATATCAAATAAAATACAGTAGAGTTAGGAGAGGGTTAACAATAAGTTGAATTCGAGTTGTTACACTCAACTAACCAAAGGCTAAAATGTATCTAGTAAATACATATTAGCCAGAGGATTTAACAGCAGGACAGTTCTGCTCGCTTCAAAAGTATTGAAGTTGTTATACATTAATTAACTCTTTTTAACTCCAATATAGTTTCAGACAATTAGAGTTTAACCTCAAAGCTTGTGCTGTGTCTGTTCCCGACTAGTTTTGCTTTACCTATTAATTAACCAATAACTGAGAAAGCTAACAGATATCAGTGCGGTGAGGGGAGAAACTTGACAGCTTACTAGCTCGAACATTGTTAAGATAAACACTGATAATAAGATAAATACAGTACTAACAACAGCAAACTAAAGCACTACTAGTGTAAAAGCAACAGAACTGACTGTACTTAAGTAACAACAGCAAATTTAAGTAAATTCATACTAGAGTTCTAGTGTAACAGCAGTGAATTTGTGCAGGATTATAGTAACTGCAGTAAACTCAGTAAGTTACTAGTGTAAAAGCAGTTAACTAGCAGCACAGCACTAACGTAAGTTAACGAAGTGTAACTGGCTTCATATGAATGGAAAATACTACACGACACAAGAGTCACCCTACTAATAACGCTTAGCGCTCTATCTTAACATTTTAGCCGATATTAGCCATCTTGCATATTATAACACATAAACACAATAATAAACAAAAACCGCCGTTAGTCTAACAGTCTCTCGACGTCAACCAACTTCTGTCTCAGTTTAAACTCGCACTACTTACACACTCCATAATCCATTCACGGCGTGAAGAAGCTAAAGATGTTTACTTCGAGTTCAGAGTGCAGAAATATAGTTTAATTCGGTCTCCGGTAGCTGAAATGATGTGTATTTCGTCTCTGGTCCCGCAGCTCGCCGACAAACTCCTTCAAGGATGAGGAAGACCGCTGCGGAGGCCGCGACCGGATGTGACGACACACACGTGTGTGCGCTTCTACATAATAATAACAATGCATAGTCGCACATAATAATTAATCCTGCTGATAAACTGGTTATGAAATAAATTAAATATGAATTATATAACAACACTATATTCTAAAACATATATCGACCACAGTGGTGAGAGCCTAAATCTGGCAGATAAACGTTGTATTTAGATTTGTATTTATTTAATTTGGCAGTATATAAAATACAACTAAAAGTACAACGGTTCTAAGCTGAAGAGGAGTAAATAAAAGCGTTGCCAAGGCAACAAAAAACTATTGCTTAACCATAATTTTTAACAAGTTAGAAATGAGACCACAGCAAACCAGAGGAAAACATGCTGATCAACAGGGTAAGTTATGAACAAACCAGAAACACAACCAACGGCTGTAACATTTATTAAACCCAACTAGCACACCTCGAATACATTGCAAGGGTACCAAAGTTGTCGATTAAAATAATCTTGAAGTTTATCAACACATATTTGCAGAGAAAAACAACAACATGGAGCTCAAGATTCTCCTGAAAGATGACGTTTTTGTGGATTTCTTCAATACATTTCTAAGTCTTCCAGTAAGATGATGCTCCTCATTTCCATGTCTTTAATGTTCTGTTGAAATCCTGAAATGATCATACATGTTTGTCCTGTTTTTAGGTGTTTGGGCAAACCCCTCTCTACATGCTCAAAGATAACAAGTGGTTAATGTGGCCAAATGTGCCCTTTGCTCAGGTAACGTTAGGATGTTATTTATGAGAATATTAACCAGACCACCATAGCTGTTGGCCAAAACATCTAATATCTGTAAACATATTTACTGTCAGGTGAACACTGGAGCATTTCTGAAATGGTTAGACACACATCGGATGGTTTACTTCAAACAAACGGAGCTCTATCACAATTTCATTCTCTGCACAGAGATCCTTGACTTTGTATCCTGTAAATCCACAGGTAATATTATGCTTGTATGAAAGTTGTCTGGTGTGGGTCACATTAAAGGAATAGTTCACCCAAAAATGAAAATTAGCTGGAAATGTCCTCAGGCCATCAACAAGATGTAGGTGAGTTTGTATCTTCAAGGGAACAGATTTGGAGAAATGTAGCATTGCATCACTTGCTCAGCAATGGATGCTCTGCAGTGAATGGGTGCCGTCAGAATGAGAGTCCAAACAGCTGATAAAAACATCACAATAATCCACAAGTAATCCACACCACTCCAGTCCATCAGTTAACGTCTTGAGAAGTGAAAAGCAGCATGTTTGTAAGAAACAAATCCATCATTAAGATGTTTTAACTTTAAACCATCATTTCTGGCCAATAAAACAAGTTCATAATACATAATAACGCTTCCTCCATTGGGAAAGTCTATTGCCTGCATGTTGTCTCTCACATTAAAATTCACCCACATATTTTTTTAGAGCTGTTTTGAACTGTTTTTGATTGTAAACGGTTCTTGATCTGTGATATTTCTCTCCTAAATCAGACCAGGTGACTTTTTCAGTGGAAAGAGCAATATTATGGACTCATATTTTAGCCAGAAGCAACAGTTTGAA
>NW_015640451.1:493091-498033 GCF_001515625.1 Sinocyclocheilus rhinocerous
CTCTGCAGTGAATGGGTGCCGTCAGAATGAGAGTCCAAACAGCTGATAAAAACATCACAATAATCCACAAGTAACCCACATCACTCCAGTCCATCAATTAATGTCTTGTGAAGCAAAAGCATGTTTGTAAGAAACAAATCCATCATTAAGATGTTTTAACTTTAAACCATCATTTCTGGCCAATAAAACAAGTTCATAATACATAATAACGCTTCCTCCATTGGAAAAGTCTATTGCCTGCATGTTGTCTCTCACATTAAAATTCACCCACATATTTTTTTAGAGCTGTTTTGGACTGTTTTTGATTGTAAACGGTTCTTGATCTGTGATATTTCTCTCCTAAATCAGACCAGGTGACTTTTTCAGTGGAAAGAGCAATATTATGGACTCATATTTTAGCCAGAAGCAACAGTTTGAAGTTAAAAACTTCTTAATGATGGATTTGTTTCTTACAAACATGCAGCTTTTCACTTCTCAAGATGTTAACTGATGGACTGGAGTGGTGTGGATTACTTGTGGATTATTGTGATGTTTTTATCAGCTGTTTGGACTCTCATTCTGACGGCACCCATTCACTGCAGAGCATCCATTGCTGAGACAGTGATGCAATGCTACATTTCTCCAAATCTGTTCCCATGAAGAAACAAGCTTGGATGGCCTAACGGTGATTCAGTTTTCAGGAAATTTTCATTTTGGGTGAATTATTCCTTTAATATATAGTATTAGTTTTTCTTTTTTTTCAGAGGATTTGAAATGGACTCTGGCAGACCAGTGGCTGTTAAGGAAGTGTCTCGGCAGCGTGAGGG
This sequence comes from Sinocyclocheilus rhinocerous, assembly GCF_001515625.1. Classification (NCBI taxonomy): domain Eukaryota; kingdom Metazoa; phylum Chordata; class Actinopteri; order Cypriniformes; family Cyprinidae; genus Sinocyclocheilus; species Sinocyclocheilus rhinocerous. Next base: position 493,898 of record NW_015640451.1, read on the forward strand.
GAATCCAGAGATTTCGTTCGTTTCTCAAGACCACTGCTGGTGTGAGACTGCACTGATTTACACTGAATTCCTTTTAAATTCATTCAGCATCCAAACCAGTTTAATTTTACAAGACCTCCAATTCTGCAGTTAGACTCAAGTTTTTACATCAGATTTACATATAAAATGAAAACTAGTAGAGCCAATAGCTTTGCTTTCTGCCCTCCATACTGTCCCAACTGAAGATAGGCAAAAATGCCAAAATAAATGAATGAAAACGAAATTTTGCCAGTGCTTATGCTACGTGTGTAATGTGTTTTCGAGCAGAGGAGGAGCTTCTTCTGTTCTGTGTGAGAGTGTCCATGATGTTGAGTATGAAAGAAGAAAAAAATGAAGATGCGTTTCAGACTTCGAATCATCAAGCACTTCAGAAAGCGATCAGACTCTCTCACCTGAGTGAAGGCTCTGCCATCCTGTCTGTCTGCCATATAAACGCAGGTAAGGCAGTGCATGTGTTTCTCTCCTCTTCCCTTAAATACCACACTATTTCTGTTCTACTGTTTGTAGGATTACACTACCATAAGTTTGGGGTCGGAAGGATTTGTTAATGTTTTTGAAAGAAGAGTCTGTTCTGCTCACCAAGGCTGCATTTATTTGATCAAAAATACAAAACAAATATTAATTGAAAATTATTACTTATTTCTTTCTATGTGATTATATTGTAAAATGTAATTTATTTCTGTGATCAAAGCTGAATTTTCAGCATCATTACTCCAGTCTTCAGTGGTCCTTTAGAAATCAATCTAATATGCTCATTTGGTGCCAGATTTTTTATTTTAGTATTATTTATATACTATTATAACTTTTATTAATATTATGAATTAGCTGTTATTTTATATTTGTAGTTTTCATTTTGATTTTAGTTTATTTTTAGTAACATTTTATGTGCCTTTGTCAGTTTTTGTTTTAAATATAAATCTTTTTAAATATTACAATTTAGGTTTAATGTATTTTTATTTCAGATTTAGTTCCGTTTTAGTTTTTATTTATTTCCAGTTAGTGATTTTAGTGCTTCAAATTAATTGTATTTCAGTTGGAATTTTTAATTTTCATTTAGTTTAATTCATTCCTTTTTTCCGTATTTATATTTTATTTTATTTCAGCTTTATTTCAATTAACAAAAATAGTTGTAATATTTTTAGTTTTAGTTTGTGATGATAACCCTGTTTGCTGCTCAAGAAACATTTCTGATTATTATCAATGTTGAAAACAGTTGTGCTACTGAATATTTTTGCGGAAACCCTGATAAAAAAAAAATATCAGGATTCTCTGATGAACAAAAAGTTCAAAATAATAGCATGTATTTGAAATAGACATCTTTATAATATTATACATGTCTTTACTGTCACTCTTGATCAACTTAATGTGTCTTTGCTGGGAAAAAAGTTTTAATTTCTTTAAAATAATTCTTTCTTACTCCAATCTTTTGAACGGTATAATGATTTTTTTTTTGTCTTTTAATTTCGTCCGTACTAATTACTGAATATTTCAACATATTGTATTTTTTTTTTTAGAGGACATGACTGAGCTTCTGGCCAAGGAACACCCACTTAGTGCTCAGAAGCGTGTTTTGGCAGAGATGAGAAAGAAAGCTCTGTGCCGGCTGCAGTCGTATTGGCTTCCTCAGTTCATACACTGCTGTAAATCCTGGCTGTGGCGTGTGCCTGAATGTCAGCCCATTGTAGAGAAATACACATCTTTTTCCTCTCCTCCTGCTCCATCGCCCTCCTCACGTGAGCGTGTCCGGTGCAAGACGAATCCCACGCTGAGCCCTGCTAAATCCTACTGCAGTAAACGCAGCAAACGGCTCCTGTGGAGTTCATGTAAGCCGAACACAGTCCGTTCACAGTCCAACAGCATCTGCTTGTGGCTTCCTCCAGCCGGCCAGGAGGATCTAAAGTGTTCAAACATAGCACATCCTCCTCAAAGTAATACAGAAACCTCTGTCCAAGCTATTGTCCATCACACATGCGCCCAAACCCCAGCATGTCAGATCCCCTGCCGTGTGAACGTTCATACTCCACCATCAGATGTCCACTGCTATCTGCAGCCGGCCCTGTCTGCCGAGGCTCTGGCTGCAGGTCCTTTTAGGTCTTATCTGAGAGCCCAAGACCTGGTGGAAAAGCAGCAGATGCTGGATCTCTTGGAGGATCTGGACTTTTTCCTCCAGCTGGTTCTGAAAGCACAAGGAGAAGATCCAGCCTGCGCACAGAGACAGACCGCGGCCAAGCGGATAATAGAGAAGTACCTGAAAGAGAACATGCCGTGCTGTGAACGACTGGATTCAAACACCAGCCACCATCTGCGTTCTCTTTTACCCAGCAGTGCGGCTGTCCCATGGATTTACAGGGCTAAATATGAAATATGCAAGGTAAATGTCACTTAAATGAGTTCATCATGAAATCAAAATGTACTTTCTTAAAACATGTCCTTGGTCTTATTGTGTATGATTCAACTTCAGTGTGCATTATTCTATACAGTGTTTGAGTTAATAAGTATTCATCAGAATGGATCAGATTGTAACATTTGAAATTATTTTCCATTTTGGCTAATGTTAATAATCTCTCACCTGTCATATAGAGATACTCACATAAGACTTTACATTTATATTTGGCTGATGATTTTAATCCAAAGCATCTTACAATGCATTCAAATTTATTTTATTTTATTTTTTTACATAATTCATGCATTCTCTGATCTTCGCTTAATGCTTTTAGGACCTTGACAGCCACTGCTCACCATTAATTTTCATTATAAAATGAATTGTCCATTGTCCAGAAACACAATTTCTGTAAGATTCTGTTTTGAAAGAAATGAAAACTTCTTATTCAGCAAGAACACATTAAATTGATTAAAAAATACAATATATTTATAATGTTACAAAAGATTTCTAATGTTCTTTTGAACTTTCCATTCATCAAAGAATCCTGAAAAAAATGTATCACAGTTTCCACAAAAAATATTCGGCAGCACAACTGTTTTCAACATTGATAATAATCAGAAATGATTCTTGAGCAGCAAATCAGCATATTAGAATGATTTCTGAAGGATCATGTGACACTGAAGACTGGAGTAATGAATGATGCTGAAAATTCAGCTTTGATCACAGAAATAAATTACATTTCAACATATATTCACATAGAAAAAAGCTATTTTAAATTCTAAAAATATTTCTGAATTTTACTGCATTCTTGATCAAATAAATGCAGCCTTATGCTTCTTTCACAAGCATAACAAAAAAGCAAACATTTGAATGGTAGTGTATTTTTTAAGTGATAAGATCTGGCATTTGTTCTATTTACAGGAACTACAAGATGTTTATGACTCATTTTTAGATGCAGAGGATAAAGCTCTAGTGTCTCACCTGGTGAGTGACCTAAACTAATGCCTCGAACCAGTGGATGCTTTCACTGCAGTTTCCAGGAACCTTTTCCCATGTCCTTCAGTGCTCTCGCAGTGAGAAGATTGAAGAAGAGCTGCTGTTCTGTGGTTTCGAGACAGAAACAGAAGCTCACTTCACTCAGACGGAGGCGTTAGTGTTGTGTGGAGGATGCTGCAGTCGTCTCGACCCCGACGCTCTGTCTCAGGACAGCTGGGCTTTAGTGGCCCTGCAAGACCTGCAGAGAGGAGGATCGCTGCTGCACAAGTACAACACAGGTGAGAACACACAGTACACTGGCCTCTTTCAAGACCTCTCACAATGACCCACTTTCTCTGGCTTGTATTGGGCAGATGCATCCGAGGAGCCGTCGACCACAACAGAGAGTGATATTACAACACCCCTCACTCAAGGTACTGCATATGTGAAATTTTCATTGTCAAAACGTTTGAGACAACTTTTATGTTTAAACTGTGTGTGTGTTCGTTTTAGCAGACTGTATACAAACCTACTTTACTGTATGCTTCACTTCCAGATGTGCCCGAATCTAAAGCAAAGTGTTCTAATAATCTCCGGATGAAAACTCTCAAAAAGGACAGCATTATTTTTGAAAAGCCATCTACAAAACCCAGGTGCACCCATGTTTCCATTACCTGACATTAAAGGAACAGTTCACCCAAAAATGAAAATTTGCTTCAAATGTACTCACCGTCTCAGG
>NW_015640452.1:0-29650 GCF_001515625.1 Sinocyclocheilus rhinocerous
GAGTATGTTGCCATATGGCTACACCATGCGGTAGAGGGTTAAGAGCAGTGTTTCCAACAGACCTGAGGGATTTTTTTAAGCTATCTGGCCACTTGTTGGTTGCTTTTCCTTCACTCTGTAGTTTAAGTTACCCATCCTAAAAACACGTTTACTTCTGTAAAGAATATCATATATAGGCTTTTTTTTTTATTTTTAAAAACATTTTTTTTTTACAAAACTAGTTCCAAACATAAGCTTATAGATCACAGTTGTGTTAAGATCATGAGAAACCTGTCCAAACTTTTCACTGGTTCTTTATGTACATTCTTGCTTATGATTACTCAAGCAGTTGTTACACAAGTGTTCATAAATGTTAGACTTCTTAAATTATCTTCTTAAATTATGTGAGATAACTGGAAAGGGTATGCTAACCTGGTTAGGAGTTGCAAGATGACTGCATTATGTAGACAGAGGCAGAAACCATGCAAAAAATAAGTTGGAATTTGCCTTTTTTTTATTTATTATGTATAATTTATTATTCCAGAGTGAGAGCAACTACTAAGCTTTTGAAAAAAAAAAAAAATGTTTTCAGAGGGCTATCACTACAACAGTGCAACAACTAACAGAGGTGGTGAAAAAGTACATGTGGACATCTTGGGTTTTGCCATTTTTCCACTGCCTCTGTTAGTTATTTCATTGTTGCTCTGATATAAAACTTTCTCAAAGAATCTCATGTGGCAAGACAGTTTGCTTGTGCTGTTTAATGTTATTTTACTGTAAATGTTTATCCCCTGAACATCCCATTATGCATAACTTACATTTTACTGATATATTCTTTTGAAAATATATAAATATTATAAATTCAAGTCATATGAGTTACTGCATTTTGCAAAATAGCACAGTCTAACAGCAACACAAGTTATAGTTAAACTACAAATATTAGACTGTGCATGTTCGTCAACTATGTATAGTGAAACAAAGTTTTGGACTTTTTATTTTGAACATAAGTTTATGTCCATAAGTCCATAAGATCATGAAAGTTAAGTCAATAAAATTTGTTGAAATAAACCTTGCATGAATAGCGTAATGCCATTCGTGTCATATTACTCTTGCAGGCCCACTATTGGCTAATTCAGTGGTTGAGGGCAGTCATTTTGGTTTGACATTGCTGTTGGCATTACTTCACAACACTTAAATGTCATTTCAGTCAGTACTTACTGTAGGAATTAGACAGTATTTGCTGAAACTTATTTTCAACTTCATTAGATTAAGCTCTGAGTTCCTGTTGTTGGATTAGAAGTGTTTGTACTATTTCTCTTCTTGTAATCCTGAGGTAACATTTTAAATTTGGCAGGCACTTTTATCCATAGAAACTTCCATTGCATTCAAGAGATACATTTTTACCAGTTCATGCATTCCTTGGGAATCAAAGCCATGACCTTGGCACTCCTACCGCTACGCTCTACTGATTGAGCACTATTTTAAGAGTTTCACTATTGCTTGTAAATTCAAAATTAGCCATTTAAACTGCTTTTGGTGTGGCTGCCCCTCACACAATGACAGCTCATCAGCTGTGCATTTTAGAAGTGGGAGGTAAGATATCATCATGAATTAATCTGTTGTCACTCTTTATCAGGACGGTACAGAGCTGAAGTGTAAATGACCATGATAAGCTCAGATGGGCTTCACTGGCAGGTTCACATAGACAGAGTTGCAGATTGTTCATTGTTTGCTGCTTCCTCTTCTATGATTTGTCTCTGTATCGTTCCATCAGTTTTCTGGTTCCCTTGATTATGCAGACAAAACATACTTGGTCAGTCCCAAATAAATTAACAGATGTGTTTGCCATCTAAAGTACTTCTACTAATTCTCATGCCCAATTCTGTCTCGCTCTATAAGCTTAGGCACATTGTTCTAGAGACTGTAAATTTGGTATAATTCTAGAATCTTTGTTATTGATGAATTATGTCACAGTTTCGTGATTAATAATTATGATAATTACCATGATCATTGTAGATTTTTATTGGCAAAAGTCACCCATTCTTAGACTCAGAGATGACACTTCAAAGGAGCTTTATTGTTATCAGTTTCTAAACTGATTAATTGTTATTTATATTGGCTGATCTATAAAGGATGCTGGAAGTTCATGATTTCTGTCTGAGAAGCTCAATTTGGAGGTGTGGCCTTTGATCAAGCTGCCAGCGAGGGTGTGATGTACAGAGAGACGCAATTTTTTCAGGAATACTTCTTCTGCTCCTGCCAGTAAGCCTATTTGGCATCCAAACCTGATTGTCAGAAAGAAACTTTGCTGCTACCGAAATATGTTACTGTTGGCAGGTTTTCTTGAGTCAGTGTCATCGAGATGAGAAAGAAAAATGGCAAAATCCTTCATCTTCCATCTTTTATTAAACTCATTTTCTCAAAATTCATGATATATTTATGTTTTTCTCTTTTTAGCCCATTGTCTTTGGCAATTGGGTCCCATAATTTTGGCAGATGAGTGATGTGACGTAGGAGTCCCGGCCGGGTTGAAGGGGACACACTCTGTATCACAGAGCTTTTTTTATTTGCAAGGTTTGTGACCCAATATTCCCTCACCTCCCTCCCCAGGAAAGGTAGTCACTTGTCGAGGAATGTAGTGACTTTTCTGGGATGTACATGTCGCCTCATGCCCACCCTCTGGTTCTCACGACGTTCAGTCTTGTTAAAAGCTCTAATTAGTGGCCGCTGGCTATTTGGAAACAGATGTTTCAAGCCAGCAAAAGATTTTAGACATCAAACACAGCGGGAAGTAGAAAGACATTCGCCCTTCCTTCCCCAAATACAACTTTAAACAATCTGTCACTGGCCAGGGCAACATAGAGGGGGAAAAAAAAGGAAACTTCATGACGAGGATCGATTTAATTGTATTGTTTTAGAAGTTGCCATTCACTGCTTCTGGCAACGTCATGTGGACCGGCAGGGCAAAAACAACAGGGCATGTTTTTATGTTTGTAGTAGTTGCCGAATACATGGCAATGTCTAGTGGGGTTGTAAATAATTTTTTGCATGTTTTCATTGGAGCTCCTTCCACTCAATGAAGACCGGTTGGAAAGCCAGGCAGCATTTCTACTTTTAGAGCAAAGCAAGCAAAGAGCAGGAGACGATACAGAAACAGTTTATAAGAACAATGTTTTGACCTAAATGTATTAGTGACATTTCCTCTACATTTCTTTGCTATATACACCACACATGATTTAAATGTAAACATGTTTAATTGACCAAATACATCACAGTCTGGTTGCGCATCTATCCGAGACATTAATAAAGACGTGTGTTGGGACATTGAGGTTTTGGTGGAACGCCTCCTCTAAAACATCAAAAGAACCGAGCAATACTCATTCAGTAATTCATCAAGAGCCATTAGATGGAGGATCATGTTGTAAGGCACCCTGTCATCATTTTGTCCTAGATCTTAAGTGGACTTATAGCCTAACGGTGTCTTACTGCGACTACAAGCCCTGAACACAAAAGTGCTCCACATATGATTGTCTCTGTTTGTGGTGACAGACACTAATATGTTCCTGCTTTTTTGGACTGGCATACAAAGATTTTAGACATTAATGTTGCTGTAATGTAGTGTTACTGACATCATGAAATAAAATTGACCTTTAGATTGAATGGCAACATTCTCACATTTCACAAAAATGGCAAGAAATTGGATTGTTAGAATTAAAGGACAGACTTTAAAGAAACCAATAATTCCGTTTTTAAGCCCCTTGTTACCTGTTGTCACTTGTACAGGGGGTGCTCGCTGTAGTGCTTCTTAAGCTGTTCAACTGTTTCATACATAGATGCTTTTGTTCTCAGATCAACTTTATCTGCAATAGGTTTACAGTAAATTGAAGGAACTTGGATTGTTAGAATTAAAGGACAGACGTTAAAGAAACCAATAATTCCGTTTTTAAGCCCTTTGTTACCTGTTGTCACTTGTACAGGGGTGCTCGCTGTAGTGCTTCTTAAGCTGTTCAACTGTTTCATACATAGATGCTTTTGTTCTCAGATCAACTTTATCTGCAATAGGTTTACAGTAAATTGAAGGAATATGAACACTGCCATGTGGAAACTCTTTATCAGAAAGGAAAACAGCCTTGCTGCCATATAGCAATTCTGTACCACATTGGAATAGCTGTGATGTATTTCCTCATTGGGAATTTCTATAGATAGTGACATCAAGTATATTAGTGCAATTATTTATTTAAATGTCTAATTTAGATGTGTATTTATTTAAATGCACAAATAATAAAATGTGTTCTTATGAAACAAATCATTATTAAATTATTTGTTTCATGTGTTCAGAAAAATGTGCACTTATTTTTTACAGAAAAGACCAGGAAGAAGAGTACACAACTGACTAATGCTGAGCATGTTTTTAAGAGGAATAAATGGCAATGATTCACTAATTTAACTGGAGTTTGAAATGTACTGTATAAATATCTCAAATTATTAAAGGAAGATGAATTTAATTCGTTATTGGGGAAATGTTGCCAACATGGAAACTCTGTAATGGAAACTAGTAAGAGACAAAAAAAAGTTTTTCTTTAAAAAGTATTAATATTTCTTCTATCAAAATGTAATAACTTTCTCCACTTGTTAAATTACTTCTTAAAAGGCGGCATGACAGAGAAAAGTAATTTTAATCCACAATATCATAGCTTAATATTTTTCACCCCAATGAAATCCTGATTAACAAAATAAAGTCCCACTCAGAAATGCAGCACATTAAGAAAGTTAAATGCATTGCAAATGCTGTTTCAGTTTAATAGTATTCTTGAAAATGTTCAGTTGTATCAATGGCTTGATTGACAGATCCCAAATAATTGAATATTATTGTAAAAGCTGCTTAGCTTAAATGTTAATGTTTGCATTGTTGATGTATTGTGAAGGAAAAAGCATCTGACTTGAGGGGCTGTGCAATTGTTTTGCTGTATACTGCCTGTGGCCCAAATGTGCTACCAATGTGTTTTACTCGATCTCAGTATGGTGCCAGTTTATGGGCTAGCCTGTCTCACTGTTTCTTTAATTAAAGTGGCCCAGATGTGGCTCTCAATTTGCTCTGCACCAATGAAATTACAGCACACCCTTCAAAACATCCACATCCACTGCATGTCGGAAAAGAAAATGTGTAAATTTATAGGCCCTAATATGTTTTGCTTGCAGATCCATTTATAGTGGCTTCTGCTGTGTTACTGTAGCTTTTGGAGCAGCACATGTTGCTGTACACATCAAATGCAGATGAATAACTGCAACTCTTCTTCCACTGTGAATCTGCTGTTGCCAAAGAATTGTCAAACCGAAAGATTTGCTCTCTGTAAGGTTGAAATATGACTTTAGGTTTGTTCTGTGCTGACACCCTCTTCAGATTTCCAGAACATCCCGTGATTGCATGCGGTTGCGCTGTAAATGTATGTTCCTCTGCATATAAAGCACTGTATCCCTATAGAAACTGTAAGATACGTTGAAACAAATGTGGTAAGATACGTTGAAACAAATGTGTCGATAAAGCCTATTGTTTCACAAGTTTGATTCTATGCCAGCAGGGCAGTGCAGAGACTTGACAGGCTTTACTTTAAGGATGTTAATCTGTTCATGGCAGACACAGCAATGAGCTGCGCTTCCTGCACTTCATCTGTAGCTCCTCAGGCTAGACGGTCTGCCAGGCTTCAGTCAGACGCTCCACCTCTCCACACACCCGATAGATTATCCTGTTGCCACTTAAGCAGGGCAGCAGCTTCCAAGAGAGCACTTTCTGTCTCTTCCACGCACCCACACCACTCCTGCCCTTAGGTGCTGATTCCAGGCAGAGGAGGAAGAAGAGCAATCAGACCCTGAGATCTTCCATCCCATCCCAGTAGCTTCCTTAGCATGGGCCGCACATGGCAAGAGCAGGCAGGTCCTCTTCCTAACTGCTGGAGGTGAGACATTTAAATTCCCGTCAGGTTTTCGGCACTCAAAGCAAAAGGATTTGAATATCCTTATTTGTCTGTACCCACATCACATTAGCCCTCAGGGAACTGATTTGGCTTCGGCTGCAGTCTCTTGAAACAATCCCGAAACGACCTTGAAACGATGAAAAGGCTGGTGCTACAGAGGATTAATCCTTGTTTATGCATCACTGAGGGTTAATTTGAGTGCCACTGGGGTGTTCACCTCAGACGGAGCACGATCAGCCTGAAATTCTTGTCTATGTTTTGTAAAAATAGTCTAGTCGTACCTGATTTGCCATTGTGGGCGTATTGTTGTGATTGATCGTTGTTATCTTTGGCCTCAATAAGGGTGTGATATCTGTTTCATATCTGTCTCTCTACTCTTTGAGCCCATTCATATAAAACAGACCTGCTCCATTTGCATGTGTACCTAGAGCCCGGTCTCATGAAAATGCGTATAAATAGTACGCCAAATAAAAACGAAAACTTGTGGTATTGATACGCAAAAATGGACTTTGGCGTGCATATGATACGCATGTGTTTGGCGTGCATATAATACGCAGTTTTCGCGTGCATATGATACGAAATTTGTTGCCGTGCATATGATACACAGTTTTCGCGTACATATGATACGCATCTACCCCACAACCCTAAACCTACCCATCGCGTAGCATATACACGCCAAAGTCCATTTTTGCATATCAATACCACGAGTTTTCGTTTTTATTTGGTGTACTATTTATACACACTTTCATGAGATCGGGTTGGTACCTATGGTGGCTAATAGCTTGAAATAGAAACCACCGGCATGCAAACCGTATAGCCTGAAGTATTCACAATCTTCAGGGACGGGAGATGTCTGCTTTTGACAACTGCTGAAAGTGACCCACGACTCGAGGTGAACGACAACAATTATTGATTATTGAATGATTAAAAAAAAGTTGTTTTGAGTCATTTAAAAAATTGAAAAAAATATGTCCTGGATCGTGACGCCACTGCATAGGAGGGGGAAAACTGAAGAAAGAAAAGCACAAGCCATGGCTGAGTGACATGAAAAAGCTCAGCTTCATTTTGAACAGTGAAACCTAATCCGTTGAGTTTTGACAGACAAAACTCAACTTATCTCTATAAAGATGTTCAAATTGTGCTTTGTCCCATGATGAGCGCTAGGAAGCCTGAGACAGTGTGAAATGTGGGATTGCTAAACCTTAATGTTTGTGCTAGTGTTGTTGATATGGGTGGGTGCTGGGGCATCTGTCAGTAGTGAGGGTGGCCCCTCTTCCTCTTGGTAATTGGATCTAAAAGTTTATAGCTGGGGATGACAGATGAGTGCATTGTTGAGAGAATGGGAGGTCTGAACTTGTGAGTCAGGTATCCTCATCTCCAACTCTGATATGTCATGTGGTGAAACTTATAACCACAGAGAAAAAAAGTGCATGAGTAATACTAAACTGAATTAATCTGTCAATAACATAACTCTTTTTTTAATACGGATATATTAAGTTATTCAAAAATACATTATGAGCATGTTTTTAATTTATGAATTTATAAAATTAGTTTTTGATGTGAATAAAGTAAAAAATGGCAGGGTGGTACAACTGTCCAGATTTTATAAACAAAAGTCATTAAAAAAGTTTAAAACCTCATTAAGTATATTTTGGCATAATCGTTTATTATGTTCTAATATCAAATGTATTAACAAAAGTATTTGAAAAAAATGTTGTCAGCCAAACCATAGTCATGCGGTCCAACCAACATGTAGAAACATGCAGAAAATAGGAACTAATATATGGAAAGAGCCCATATAGACCCTCATGAAAACTAAATAAGCTTTATGAATTTATTCATGATATTTAATATTTTTACTATTAATTAGGTTCTCATAGATCTAATATATGTAATATGAGATGTTGCCATCAACAGTTCACTGCTATAAAAAGCAAAATAAAGATTTTAAAAATATATTTTTTATTTAAAAAAAACATTTAAAACCCTTAAAAATTATTTTCCTTACTGTTTACACCCTTAAACGTCATTGACTCATCTATTAATATCTGTATAATTTTCCATTCATCACAAATCAGTGATTCATAATAAAAGCTAAGAGGATTTTTCGCTAATGCAGCAGCTTTAGTCATTGCATTGAAAGGTCTAGATTGCCAACTATGGTCTAGATGCTGCGGTTTCCAGATATTAATGTCTTCCTCATCTGTTTTGCTTGTGTGCAGGTTGTGGTGGACCACATGAGGAGGAAATGCAAATGCCATGGCACATCAGGAAGCTGTCAGCTCAAGACCTGCTGGCAGGTTACTCCAGAGTTCAGAACGGTGGGCTCGCTGCTGAAAGAACGCTTCAATATCGCCACGCTAATCAAAGCCCACAACAGAAACACGGGTCAGGTGGAGCACGCCCACCCGACACACCGACGGAGAGCCAATGCGAATGATCTTGTCTACTTTGAGAAGTCCCCGGATTTCTGCGAGAGGGACCTTGGGTCGGACTCTGCCGGGACGCAGGGCCGGATCTGTAACAAGACCAGCCAGGGAATGGACAACTGTGAGAGCCTGTGCTGTGGCCGGGGCCACAACATATTACAGCAGACTCGCAGCGAACGCTGCAATTGCAAGTTCCACTGGTGCTGTTACGTGGTGTGTGAGGAGTGCAGGATAACAGAGTGGGTCAGCGTCTGCAAATGAAATAAGCAATCATCTATTAAATGTACAAAAACTAACATTAAACATAGGGAAAGACTGAGAAATCCCTCCCTTTTGCAATGGACTGCCATTTCCATGATTCGGATGGAAAGCACAAAAGTAGACTGAGATGAATCGAGTACTAGAGAAGTGTGCACGTGTTTGCACACTGCATGGGTCCAAGCACAAGATTTCAGACTAATTTTGGACTTGCACTGCATATATTTTCAGAAAGTATTTTTAATTTAAATAAATTAAGAATATGGATATATTGTTGAGTTTATTGCCAACAGAGCGCTCATCGACACTACGTGGTGTTTGTTTTGTTTCAGTTTTTAAAGAATTCAATGGCTCATAGTCCTGTAATATAGCACCAAGCAGACGCATGGGATTCCGGTACTTAAAGAAGAGAAATAAATATATCTATATATAAATATAAATACCTTTGCACAGAGCCATTTTTTTTAGAAGAGTTTGCCAAATAAACTCTGAGTATAAAAACGGTATCATATACCAGTTAATATCAATTCAAAAAGGCCAGCATGTCTTGTTTAAATTTCCAGTGATTGTGTATATATATATACAGTGGGTACGGAAAGTATTCAGACCCCCTTAAATTTTTCACTCTTTGTTATATTGCAGCCATTTGCTAAAATCATTTAAGTTAATTTTTTTTCCTCATTAATGTACACACAGCACCCCATATTGACAGAAAAACACAGAATTATATATATATATATATATATATATATAACCACTTTAATGCTGGTAAAAGTGTAAACTGGTCTTCAAAGGCTTTTTAAGCACATTCAAATGAATGGATTGCAAGCTGTGGATCAGTCCTGGTGACCAGCGGAAATGACAACACTGTTACGTGGATCTGGACATTTGTTATGGACAAATCTCATGAAAAACAGATTGTAAAAAGGATCTGAGGAGACTAAATGTATGGAAGAAGCTGGACTAAACCTCTAAAGATGCTTGTGTGTACTGTATGTTGTTTCCCTGCAAACTGTTGGCTGTGCCTCTGTTCACTGTAACAGGAACATATTCACCAGAGCTTTTAATGTCAGCCAATAGATATTTAGACATATGTATAATCACGTCCTGATCACCACACTCGTAATGTGGTAGTTATAGGTCCCCTCAACTCACCAAACTTTATATAAAAATAAAATATCTCAATTTCTGCCATAGTCAAGTGTTCAGACATGACTACTCAACATTCCGAGTTGTCAGATTGCTTGTAGTCTAACATAATGTCTTACATAAAGTAGTAAAATATCAGTTGATATTTTATGAAAATAACTGTTCATGGCCAGTGTAAGAAACTTCTATATGTTTTAGATTTTTTGTTGTTGTTGTTGTTTAAACAAAATCCAATTTTCTGCAAAAATCATTACTTTGATCAGTAATAATTACACATACAATAAGCTTTTGTACACTTTTGCCCATCTGAACCATTTTTCATAGTATCTGATGAAAATAAATCATAATTACTCACATTTTAAAGGGAACTCCTACCAGTAATTTTAAACTTTGTCCCATAATGAAAGAAGGAAAAAAAATTTGTTTGTTTGTTTGTTTGTTTTAATCTGCTAATTTTGTTCTGTTTTTCTGTTTTGCATTTTTGTTGTATTTATTTATTTGTGTGATTTTTCTCATGTTAAAATATATGCCAAAACATCAAAAGTGCATTTGTCAAAATATACCGAGTCAGTTGAGTTTTGAGTTGTCAGAGTTAAGTTCCTGTTAACGTTTAATTTAGTTTGATTGTTTGCACATTTAGACCAATTATTCTGGAGAAAATGACTGACATGAAATACTGTGCGGGGTGAGCGCGATTATATGCATTTTTTATTTTAAATTGTATAATTTTAAGTTTGAATATATAAGTTATTTTATTTTGTGGATAACTTAATTTTTGTAAAACAATAAAGAACTTAATTATAAATGGTTAAATAGTGATGTTGACATTCCTGCATACTAGCTGTCACATTTCACCTGTTTTGCGTGTGCAGCAGGAAGGAAGAAAACCACACATTATACAGGACTGATCTGTTGGTCATCAGGCAGACCAATATACCCTATCGTGCATGTTTTTTAATTTATGAAAATCAGGAGAGAGAGAGCGAGAGAGAGTGCCAAAAAAAATTATAAATCATTTCTTCTGTTCTCTGGCAAAAGTAAACTATTTTTCATTTGTGAACTGCATGCATGAACAGTGAGGACAAGTACGTTGTTGCAGCCTGCAGAGAGATGCCTCAGGGCTTCAGTCAGTCGACAGCCATTTAAAGAGTAGCAAAACTGATCATCTCTGCTTTTATATAAACATGTTGCAGCATAAATTAGACGAGTAACCCTTTTAATCATTAACTGCCATAAAGAACATAGTAAAGTCATAACTCATAAAGAATATCATAAAGCTCCATAAGAGACAAGAAATGCACAAATAAAAGTGTACAGGATAATCTATACTGTACAATCATAATTCTAATCAGCAGATAGGTGCACATTATATCTGGCCAAACAAGACAACTCAACTGATTGTATTAAACAAAATACAGTAGAAAATCCTTATGTTCTGTTGAGATTAACCGTATGTTCTGTATTCTGAGGGCCAAAATGCTAAATAAAAACAGCCGTTTTTAAAATTGATTACTTTAATTAGTATTTCATTTTGTCAGGACAGAAGACATTTGAAGTGTGTGATCATGTTGTTTTATAAATACATAATATTTAATAAAAACATTTTAATTCTGATGTCATATGTCTATGTGCGCAAATTAATTTGTTTACAAAAATGATCCACGAGTATTAAATGCAATTAGAGTTGATGCCCTGATTTCTTACAGGCAAAACAAAATTCTACACATTGAAGTTTTATTTTTGCGCTTCAGTTTGAACTAAGCTGAAGAAAAAAACATGATTTGTGGTACTGTATTTACAGTATATTTGCACTGACAGTCAAATTCTTGGCTGACACTTTCATACCCATGTGACTTCCTAAGAAAGCGCTCATTTGCATATATTGTGTCTTGTATATCATTCACTAAAGTGTTGTTTTCTGTGCGGCTGAAGAGCACGCTCTGTGCAGGAAGTTGATGCTTAGGGACACGTAGAGAAGTTTGAGAAGACATTGAGTAAAAAAGAGGCCAGCTGGGGAAAGCAGCCGAAGGAAAACAAGCACCCCAGTGCCAATACCTGATGTGAAATAAATGTTCTGCGTTGTTCCCCAAGGGTGGATCACGTCAAGCTGATGTGATGGGCCAGTCTATACAAGCACAGGACAGAACAGACAGACAGACTGTACACACCATGCAAAGCTCAGAATGACACAGTTTTTATTGCAGCCAGAGATAAGTCATTATTATTTTGTTAGCTGAAGCAAAAGCATGACATGCGAGAGGCAGAGACCAAACCGTGTGTATTGAGACCTGTACACCATTTGGCCATGGTTGTTTCACCGTGCTAAAGGAATTATGATCTTGAGAGTCAAAGACTCATTTAATTATCTGTTTGCAAACATAAGTGAACTTTGACCTCCCTACATGGTCAGAGACCACACATGAATGTTTGAGCAGGTATTGGTTTGCAGATACATGAGGAATTCAGCATGAAAAGATCCTGTGCAGGCAGATTAACACACTAACAGGCCCTGGGTGGTGGTTTACCCGCACTTCACCAGATGGAAAATGACTGTCTGTTCTTCAACTGGTGTCATTATAAAAATAAAGTCAGTGTGATACAACTGTCCTGATATCTTGAAGAAAAAAAAAGAAAATCAATTCTTGAAAATAGGTAGTTTGCCATAATTTATTAATAATATATATCATATATCTATAAGGATGTTAATTATCATGTGGTTAATTTCCTTAAAAGCTTAATAACAAATTAATAATAAAAAATGTTTCTAATACCATTTAAAAGTTTGTGTGTGTGTGTGTGTGTGTGTGTGTGTGTGTGTGTGTGTGTGCGTACCGGTTTGGGTGGTTTATGAGGACACAAATTTGTACATGGGTATGACATAGGTACTGCAATGTGAAGGTGGTTTTTGAGGACAAATAAATAAATATATAAATAAACAAATAAGAATAATTAATATCTGTACACTAAACTGTTGTGTACAGAACATTTCTAAAAACTTGTTTTCCGTCAAGATTTTTTCTATATCACAGATACTCTTATTTGTCATTGTTCCTTTAATGTTGCTGTCAACATGATTATTGCTTCGTCTATAATAAATATTGACGTCATAATGCAGAGGAAATCAGCCACATTCCTCTTTTATCAATGCTATCAAAGTTTTTCTTGTGATCGTGCATAGTAATAATGTTTGGTAACACCCTTTGTTTGAATGTCAGACTCTGCATGCAACAGCTGCCCCTGAAATTCTGTGGTTCTGTGATGCGTGTGATTTTGTGAACATTCAAAATGAACAGGCAGGATTTAACTTGTTTAAGATTTTTTCTTATTGTATAGCACACCCACCCCACCACTATCCAGTTTTGGTCTATTATACACTCATTCAGTTCTCAACAATATTTGCTATTTGTCATCAGTTTCTTCTTTCATTTTTCAACTGATCTCAGGGTTGCAAAGCACATCTTAAAGGGTTAATTCACCCAAAAATGAAAATTAGCCCATTAATTACTCACCCTCAAGGCATCCTTAGGTGTATATGACTTTCTACTTAAAGACGAATCCAGTCGGAGTTATATTAAAAACTGTCTTTGATCTTCCAAGCTGTTTAATGGCAGTCAGCGGGTGTTGCAGTTCATCAGTCCAAAAGAAGTAAAATAAAGCGCATCCATCCATAATAAAAAGTGCCTCACACGGCTCCGAGGGGTGAACAACGGTCTCCAGTAGCGAATCGATGCGTTTTTGTAAGAAAAATAACTAAAAATACAAATTTAATAAAAATATTGAAAACGTAATAATCAATTCAATCTAGCTTGCGCTCAACTGTTGTAAATGGAAGCAGCTCCGGGCGGATGACGTAAAACGTCGGCGTTGCGCATGCGCCGCTCAGAAATAACGAACACGGAAGCGCAGGGGAGAGATCAAAACAAAACAACGGTCACGAATTAGAAGTACAAAACGAGGGCGTACCGGTTTGGGTGGTTTATGAGGACACAAATTTGTACATGGGTATGACATAGGTACTGCAATGTGAAGGTGGTTTTTGAGGACAAATAAATAAATATATAAATAAACAAATAAGAATAATTAATATCTGTACACTAAACTGTTGTGTACAGAACATTTCTAAAAACTTGTTTTCCGTCAAGATTTTTTCTATATCACAGATACTCTTATTTGTCATTGTTCCTTTAATGTTGCTGTCAACATGATTATTGCTTCGTCTATAATAAATATTGACGTCATAATGCAGAGGAAATCAGCCACATTCCTCTTTTATCAATGCTATCAAAGTTTTTCTTGTGATCGTGCATAGTAATAATGTTTGGTAACACCCTTTGTTTGAATGTCAGACTCTGCATGCAACAGCTGCCCCTGAAATTCTGTGGTTCTGTGATGCGTGTGATTTTGTGAACATTCAAAATGAACAGGCAGGATTTAACTTGTTTAAGATTTTTTCTTATTGTATAGCACACCCACCCCACCACTATCCAGTTTTGGTCTATTATACACTCATTCAGTTCTCAACAATATTTGCTATTTGTCATCAGTTTCTTCTTTCATTTTTCAACTGATCTCAGGGTTGCAAAGCACATCTTAAAGGGTTAATTCACCCAAAAATGAAAATTAGCCCATTAATTACTCACCCTCAAGGCATCCTTAGGTGTATATGACTTTCTACTTAAAGACGAATCCAGTCGGAGTTATATTAAAAACTGTCTTTGATCTTCCAAGCTGTTTAATGGCAGTCAGCGGGTGTTGCAGTTCATCAGTCCAAAAGAAGTAAAATAAAGCGCATCCATCCATAATAAAAAGTGCCTCACACGGCTCCGAGGGGTGAACAACGGTCTCCAGTAGCGAATCGATGCGTTTTTGTAAGAAAAATAACTAAAAATACAAATTTAATAAAAATATTGAAAACGTAATAATCAATTCAATCTAGCTTGCGCTCAACTGTTGTAAATGGAAGCAGCTCCGGGCGGATGACGTAAAACGTCGGCGTTGCGCATGCGCCGCTCAGAAATAACGAACACGGAAGCGCAGGGGAGAGATCAAAACAAAACAACGGCGCTGACTGCCAATAAACAGTTTGGAAGATCAAAGTCAATTTTTCAAAACTCCGATTGGATTCATCTGAAAGAAGGAAGTCATATATGCCTAGGATGGTTTGAGGGTGAGTAAACAATGGGCTAATTTTCATTTTTGGGTGAACTATCCCTTTAATGTCAGTAAAGATTCCTCAGCTCTCTGATGGCACCCATAAAGATTTTGGAAATCTGTAAAACAGTGAAACCACAAACAAAGGCAAAAAAAGGCTCAGTCAGAGAGAAGGTCCTTTGATTTGCAATAGGCCTCACAAGGATTAGAGCATGACACACAGCGAGACAGCAGTAAGACAAAAAGCAGGGAATTCTCCACAGTCAGACACCAGAAAGGTCATGATGCAAACAAGAAGCAACAGCAAAAAGAACTAACTATGGATACTTTAAATTATGATAAGAGTTCCTTTTTCCACCATTGAACTGCAAGTAAATCTTGCAATTTTATCAAATATTTTTATTTGCAAGGATTTATTCCAATGTATTCAATGTTTGCTTATTAAGTAGACAGGACATTTCATGGAAAACAGGATTTTCATTGCTCATTTGAAATTAGAGTGCAATCTATGTTCTAACATTCACAACACAAAACCACTCATCTAACAAACCCTTTGGGAAAACAAAAGCTGAAAATGGGTGGTTTAGAAATTGGCATGGTTATGACATCAGAAGGATGAATATATGCTTCAAACGGCCACCTACAGTTATATAGAAAGGCCAAATGACCGATAATACAAATGAGAATAAGAAAAAAAAAAATTTTTGTCTGCATGTTGGTTTTATGCATTAAAAATGTTGATAATATTTTCAACAAAAAGTAAAATAGTAATCAGTGTAACCATAAAAAAAAACAATATTTCTCTTATACTTTGAATTATAGTATATATATATATATATATTTTTTTTTTGACCTTGACACACAGACACAAGGATCTAGCAAGGCCTTTTCTGTGATATAATTTCTTGTTTTGGGAAGAAAATGTCTTCTTGCAAAAGTTTCAAATGTTATTTAAACTGGCAAAAAGTAACTGCTTTATTATTTTAGGAAATCCATATAAAAAAGTCTAACTCTTTTCTAACTCTTTTTCAGTGTAAGATGTCTTAAAAGCACAGTAGGAAAAAAACAACAACCTATTAATAGAGGGTGGACAATGGTCGTGTAAAACTAAAATATTATTTAAACATATATGTTTTTGGTGCTGAGAACCTTACTAACCATATAAGATATGGTATATGTGGACTTTAGGGTTAAAAAAATGGCATGCAGCAATAATGATCACTGACATCATACTCAAAGCAGAGCCAGAGCTGGCAGAGCGTAGGTGGTCACAGACTATAGCAAATAGAAGCACCTGATCCAGTTGAAGGTGATTAGAAGAGTTCAGGTTTGGTGGATGAGCTCTAAGATAAGCCACAGTCAGCACCGATCAAGCATCCATGGCATGATCAGAAGAGAACTCACACACACCAGCAGACTTAATCATCTTAACCCCTGATTTACACATCAATATTATATTGTAATATCTCATTTCAGTGCACCCTGAAGACTTTTCAGTTTTCAGTTGTGCTCTATTGTATGTATCCTGTTCTGTATGATTATCCAGTTCTGCTTGAGCATCTATGTAATCCGCATTTCTTCTCCAATTCTAAGATACCTGCTATTTCTCCATGAACTCCCTCCTCCACTATGTAATCAATCCACTCCAGCTCCTCTCCAGGTTTTTCTTTCCCACCACAAGTCTGTCTAATCCACCTTATTTTTAACATAAGACCGGGCACAGGTTTTATAACTCGTGGTGCCATTCACTTCCAGTTATTTTACCTGTCCAAAACAGTCCATTATGCGGTTTCATATTGCAAACTGGTACTCATTATCATATCATTTCAATTCATTAATCATTATCTTGTAACGCAAATAGTTTTACCATTTACTGCACTTTGTTACTCTTATATAACAGCTAATGAATCTGAAGTCTCACATTTAAAGAAAACAGCTTACTGCCGCATTGTAAAAAAAAGAGGATAGAGCTTAATAATAACATTTAAACTTTTACATTTTTTTCTCTTGGTCCCTCTTTTACTATGGACTACAAGTCAATCGTTTAAAACTCAAATTTTGAGCCATTCTAGACCATGTTAGTCACTCCAGCTTTAATTGAGTTAAATTCTTATGAAAGGAAACTCCACACTTTAATTTAATACATACATGTGCGCTGCATGCACTTCTTCCCCAGAGGCTTCATACCTCATTCTGGCAGCTTCTTTACAAATACTTGATCTGTGCTAGCATCACAGTTTGATCCTTATGATTATTTTAATAGGCCACATCAGTGTGGCAGGGTTTTTGAGGCAGCGAGAGGGATAATTTGCGAACAGTTTTTATGAAATATTGAGACTGGCCCAGCAAGTACATGCTTTTAACACCATTTGCAACATGTTTGGGGTGACCTTAGGCAACACTGCCAGCGAATTCACTTCCATTTTCAGAAAGAGAAGATGTGAAGTGGCGCTTTCCCCAGCGACTGCTCCACTTTACTCTCAGATTAGGCTCTGTGACAGCTGCCTCACAAGTGCGGAGATGGGGAACGACACTGGAAGCCATTCTTTGAAATATTGATCAACAGGGTTAAATATTTCCACGTCGCTCGTGCTATAAATGGATCTGAGCCAGTGAGCGACGCTCTGCTTCCGGCCCCATGCGTAAAACCTTTAGCTCACAGTCTACCCACTCTTGTTCCTCGGTTCCCCCGCCTGTCCTTACAGCAAATCTGGACTTTATTTAAGTGCGCCCTCTGTATTGAGCCGTAGTGAATACTGCATGAGCTCTGTTTCTCATAGGCTCCTTAAGTCACTTGTTGCATGTCTTAAAGAACATCACGTTCTTCAGGCACACAGCGGGAGAGCTGCGATCTGACAGAGACACAAACTGTTTTTCCCCCCTCCAGGTCCGGGGATTTCGTGTCTTTCTCAGAACTTTGAATACGTCGCCTGGTGTGCCGAGATGTTAAAATGGTAGCTGCGGGTTTTAATGGCAACTGGTAACAGCGCAATAACATATCACTTAGCGGAGGCAAAACCACATTTGTTCGATTACGTTTTTTTTTTTTGCAAGTGTTTACTTCCTCTTAAAGAACTATAACAAAAGGCTTTATTTTCATTGACCAAATATTTATCCCGCCCACACAGCAGGATATCAATGAGCATAAGACATGGAACATGTTCATCTGAAAGGACCAGATCAAAAGCGGTCCATGTTCTTGGAGAAAAACAAACAAACATTTTTTGGGGTCCCTCGACTGGAGAAATCCTTGTTCCCTTTCGTGGAACTTCGAACTGCGTCCTCTAGGGGTCGCTATGGGGGAGCCTACCCAGCCCTGTTTTATATAATGCAGCAGATGTGGTTGCCACTTTACTACTACACTCATTTTTGAGGTCCTCGTAGATCATCTGCTTCCATTTTAATTTGCAGGTGAATGACCGTAGTGAGATGAGTTACATCAGGTTTGGTAGCTGCAGATCACTGATTTTGAACTACTTGTTAGTATTCTGGTTTAAAATGTTGCAAAAAGGCATCTATTTAATTTCAGAATACAAAAAAACACAGATAATCTCTTTCTAGATTTCCATCCCCACATATTTGAAGCTTAATGAAAAGAAAAACACAGTGCGTAAGGTAAGGAGGTTTATCTTTTTTTCCTTTCAGGAGAGCCTTTCAAAGATCTTTGAACAATTTCACCCTTGATTGCTCTAAAATGCCTAAAATACCTAAAATACCTACTAATGTGCCAAAAGGGCCTAATATCAGAAAACAGGCCTTTATCACTAGCTCGGCCACATATTTTAATGCATCTATCTGGAGGTTAGCATGCAGACGGCTGGAATAGTGGGGCCTCCCACCATCTCACCACATTCTGACATATTTAAATACAGTCTTTGAAAATGTTTACGCATGGTCATCCTGGAAATCAAGTGTTCTTGTCTATGCCCCTTGATTTACCTCTAAGCTCCCGACCCTCTCACAGTGATCCTGGGCTCTACAGCTTTGATCAAAGTTATCTGCACTAAATGAGTTAAATTGCTGCATCGTCAACCAGCCTTTAAAACTTCTAAAGAGTATAATTAGCAATTCCAACATTAATAACATAAAAAGTAAAAGCAACCTTACCCTTTAATCTTAAACTCCACAAACGTTTCTCTTTTTTTTCTCCTCCTCCTTCCCCTGTCCTCTCTCCTCGTCCATTTTTTCAGTGACTGACCCAAACAAGCCACAAGCCAAGCTTTATGGTAGGCCTATATTAGATGAGACCATCTGAGTCGTTTTATTGATAGTAAGGAGGGGAAAGGTTGAGATACATCAAGAAAGGATACAAGAAAGAACAAATCCAGTGACAGTAAATAGACATTTAAAACCATCAGATTTCACCCCAAAAAATCATGTATTAGTCAAGCATTTGACTGAACTGGTGTAATACAACCTCAGTATAGCCTCAGTTAAAATCACCTTTTTATCTTAAATGCACACAATGCAGCGGCAAAAATACTTGAAAGGCAAACAGACACTGAAGCAAAATGCAAAACTCTTCTGCAATGCTGTCTTTGAGAGAAAATGTTTGTTCCTCCAGTCAAATGCCATATTTACATACAAATGAATGTTCCTCTTTTTGTGGCCCCCTGACACAACATCAAACAAGATAGGTTGGTATTATAGAGATATAGTGAATAGACCATTCATCTCTATGTGGTTTCCCAAATGTATGTTTGACTTAGAAATTATGACATGGTACTGAAATGACTAAAACATCAAACCCTCCGAAACAAAAAACCAAACCAACTAATTCAACTGAACAAAGCAAAATCAAATTAGATTTACTTTCTTTCAAAGGTACTATAATATGCATCAGATTATTGCATTAGCAGAGCATGCAAATAAAAATTCACTCAAGACTTGTGCAACTGTATGCTTAGATTAATATTTTGTCAGTCTGTTGGATGTGGATGCTTTTGGCCTCAGTGAGTGTAGATTCGATACACACTAATCAGTTATACTTCCAGTCCTTTGTTAAGAAAAATGGCTAGAGCCCGAGGCCAGTTCTGCTCGCAAACAGAAGTTCAGCATGCCGTGCACAGACCTGCCGTGCTAAGTATGAGGATCATTCCTGGCATTTTTCCTCCTGTTTTCTGTGTCTGTCTAAAACTGTGCACAGAATGAAATCAAATACATTATTTCACACCATTTTTCCTTGGAAGCTGTCGATCTGTGAAAGATCAGCACCGAGTAAAATACATCTGTAGAGAAGGTGAACAAGGATCACTGGGTTTGTAGATTTATGTTTAACGTGGAACATATCTATTCATGCGTCTTTGAAACAAGTAAATCAGCTGCAAACATTAGCTCGTCCTATCATTACCTACAGGTGGGTTAGCATGGAATGTTCTTAACTTTCCCTCCCGACTCGAGCCGCTCATCTGAACCCTGATTCACTGAGGAGCTGCATGACGATGTGTGTCACATCAAACCCTCTCTTAAGCTTCATAAGCTTGCGCTCCAAAAACACGGGAGTGAGAGAGAAGAGAAATAAAAGAAGATGGAGAGAGAAAAGGAGGAAGAGAGAGAGGAGTGGGCAAATTGGAACATGTCTTAGGGGGAGTGCCGGAGCCTCTCTGTACTTTAATGTTATAACCTGCCTGATCTTAAATGTTTGTCCTTACATCAAAAAGTAATAGAGACCATAAGTGCCACAAATGCCATCTTAGCCTTCAGAAACAGAACCATCATTAGGTAGTGATTATTAATGACCTTCACATTTGAAGAAACCCAGTGACTTTTTACTCTTAAAGGGACAGTTCACTCAAAAATAAAAATTGTGGTGTTATCATAAATTGCTAATTTATGGCTTTCTTTCTTCTGTGGAACTCAAAAGAAGATACTTTTAAAAATGCCAGTCTGGTGTTTTGGATAAAAAAACATTCTTCAAGATATCTTCTTTTATATTCCACAGAAGAAATAAAGTCATATAAGTTTGAAATGACACATGAGGGTGAGTAAATGATGACAGAATTTTCCTTTTTGGGTGAACTGTCCCTTTAAATCTCTTCAGTTTGTGATGTGGGGTGGGTTTTTTGTTTGTTTGAAGTATATTGTGCATTTTAGCGCTTTTATTCTTACATGATAAAACATAAAAAGATGTTTCAGGCCTCTCACTCCCTTGCAATAGATGCCAACTAGAGGAGCTGAGCCTTTTGAAACAATGTATGAGGGCCAGCTGCACCTCTCAGGGTTATGACATAAGGGTATTCTTTTACACAGATAAACAGAGCACAAAGGAGCTGAATAAGTTAGCTTGAAGGCGTTACAAACAGACTTTGACACAGGTATACGCTTCATCCTCAGGTGTCAACCACAACTGAGCGCAGATACCTCCCGTGTCCTTTTGACTGATGGGATACGCTTAGTCTTAATTGACATTTTTGCATTTTGACTAGAGGGCTAGGCAGTGAAGTCACTTGTGGGATTTTATTACGATGGAGAAACTCCTTCACTACCTCTGCAGGTTTCATTGTCTAGCGGTTTGGACACATGGAAATGACTGTTATTTGCTATTTGGGTGATGTGGTAAAAAAAAATGGAAAGCCTCTCCACCCCCAAAACCATTACAGAGCAAGTGGTTGCCAATGATAGCTAATTGTCCAATCTTTTTCTGAGAGGAAAGTCTCCCTTTTTAGGTTCTCTCTCTGTTCTCTCCTGCCAGCTCGGTGGTTGAACATGAAGACGAGTGAGTCACTGTGCATTCTTTGGATGTTCAGTAAGAAACAGACAGTAATGACACACTGCCTGCATGAGAGTGTAATAAAACCAAAACAAGAAAAAAACGAGGAGCGTCTGTGTGAAACGTGATTAGGAGAGGAGAATGGGGACACCCTTTGAAGATTTTAATCAGCGGTTAATGTATTGGAAAACGACTCGTAAGGCATCCCGCAAAGCGCCGCCATTCCTATTCCTCTCTGAATATTACAGTTTATCCAATTTGCCACTAATGCAAGAGAAAAAATGTTTCATGGACAGGAATGTGTTTAATTATGGAGAGCTTGAAGTGTGTGCCAGAAGTGAACGGAAGCAGTGTGAGGGGCTGCAGTAAAGGAGTGTGAGTGATGAATGCATGGGGCTTCCCACACTGAAAGAAAAACATGAGTCAGTGTGCAAATTACTAAATTATGGAGAACTTGTGGATGAAGCAATGTGGATTATATCAGCTCAACAAGTGAGTGAGTAAATAGGACAATGGGTGACCTTTCATAAGGAGGTTGAGTAAGTAAATAAGCGCAGGAGTGAATGAATGAGACTCTCTTGCTCTCTCTTTATATTTATGCATTTGGCAGACAATTTTATCCAAAATTATTTACATTGCATTGAAGTCATATATTCTGTCATGTATGTCTTTGGAATCAAATCCATGACCTTGGCCTCGCTAGTGCCATTCTGTACCATTTGATCTACAGGAACGTCAGTTCAGTTAAAGTGTGGTCAAATTCAAGCAAATACAGTCACTTCAATGGGAATCAGCGCAATGAACAATTTCGCTTGATGGACTTCTGGTGGCCAAGAAATTTTCTTATTGCGAATTTCACATCAGGTTCAAGTTTGGTGAACTCTTGACACAAGTTCACAGCGTCAACCAATAGAAAGCCTCTTGGTTCAGCAGTGACCTCTATGTGGGCAGAGATTTGTAATTTGAGGCACTCATACTGGAGGTGTCTACTTAGTCAGTTTCATATTACAGTACACTTCAATATTATAAAATGATCCATAAAAAGATGCAGTTTGAAAAGCAGAGCTGATTAGTTTGCTATACCCAGCAGAATAGATTTAGATGTTTATTTTGTCGTTATTATTACAGTATCTATTATTGTATTTTGTCACACCTGGTCAAGCTTTGTTTCGCCTGCTCATATTCGATCATTCACCCTGATTCATACAACAGCGTAAGGGAATGAATTAAAGGAATAGTTCATCAAGAAATCAAAAATTGCCCACTATCAGGCCATCCAACATGTCAATGAGTTTGTTTCTTCATCAGATTTGGAGAAATTTAGCATTACATCACTTGCACACCAATGGATCCTTTGCCGTGAATGGGTGCTGTCAGAGTGAGAGTCCAAACAGCTGATAAAAACATCACAATAATCCACAAGTGATGCACACAACTCCATCAATTAATGTCTTGTGAAGTGAAAAGCTGGGTGTTTTTAAGAAACAAATCCATCATTAAGGTGTTTTAACTTTAAACCATCACTTCTGGCCAAAATACATCCATAATTCATAATAAAGTCTATCCCTTGTTGTCCTCTCACTTCAAAATCCACCGGCATATTTGTTTAGAACTGTTTTGGACTGTTTTCACTTATAAAAAAGCTCCTGATCTGTACATATTCATCTTCTGATTCAGACGAGACAATTGGAGAAAGCAATAAAATAAAGGAATGTCCATAGCAACAAAAGCAATGATTTGGCATTAAAAATTATTTAATGATTTTTTTTTTTTTTATTACAAAGACACAGCTTTTTACTTCACAAGATGTTAATTGATGGACTGCAGTTGTGTGGATTAGATCTCATAGAATTAGAATGATTATTAAAACTCATCCTTGGTGTGAACAGGCCTTAAGTTAATGAAAACGTGAGTAAGATCCACACTCATTACTTTCACCCAAGCACTCACCCATTCATTCTCTCAAGGACTCATTCATTTATAAAGGGTTTGGGTCATTGAGGAAGTGAATGAATGAAATAAATGAGTCAGTGAGTAAATGAATGGGTGAGTGAATACATGCATGAGTGAGTGAATGAAAATGAATTAATGTTTGAGACAGACAGTCATGAGTGAGTGAGTGAATGAGTGAGTGAGTGAGTGGACCCTGGGCAGCAGTAGCAGCAGTGTGAAGTGCAGATCAGTGTGGAGAGCAGTAAAGCTGGTCTTTAATCTGGCTGCAGCAGCTGGATGCATCTGACAGCACAGAGGTTCTCATTATCTCCTCACTCCTCCACTCCGCTCTCTCTCATGTGGTCACACAGCTGCAAGTGGCGTGCCTTGACCCCATCACTCCCAATGCACATGGGACTTTCCACCAGAGAGAGAGACACAGAACTGTGAGCTGGAGAGAGCGAGAGACAGAAAGGGAGAGAGACAGACAGGCCACAGAGTTGAGATAGAAAAAACTGTGAAACTGTAGAGAGAGAGAGCGAGCAAGCAAACCTTTTAATCACAGTTTGAACAAAAACGAGGACCTCCTGACATGCTCTGTTATGTTTCAGTGGCGTATTGTAAACACATCTCATGACAGAACAGCACAGCACACGCGTTGACATTTCAACAGCTCATGAGAGACTGCTACTGAGGCAAATTATGATCTTTCTACAGCAAAAGTATGACAGGCAGCTGATTGGCCGTGCACATTTAATGTTTTGTGATTATGAAATGGAGTGTATCATGTAACAATAGCAGCGATGGAGCACTCACAAGTTTAATGGCTCATACATTTCTCGACTGCGGCCAAGCTCTCATAACTCAGAGGAGGGGAATGCTGCCGTACCTCTGTTAGCTTACGGACATCATACTTTGTGTATACAGAGGTGTATAAATACAATTATATTTGATTAGATGCTGAAAGAAATTGCTTTTATGATGTTTAGTTACGGGTGTTGAAAAATAAGCAAAACTGTCGATGTGTAAATATACTGTTAGTTGGTCGTGTGAGAGATATCAAAACACATCAACCATTTTTCAAGAGAAACACCTTGGAGAGAATGCTTCGGAGAGCATATTATCTGTGGCACCTGTAATTGCTTTCAGTTGAAAGATTTACATGAGCATACAGAAACAGTGTCTGCCACATGCATTCTTGTACTGTCTGGCATCTGTTAAACAGAAAAGTTTAACAACCATTAGCCGTTTGAACCAGTGTTGTTCATGACCTAAATGATGCAAGACAGAGAGCAACAAATAGGCAACAAATGCGTTAATTTAGTCGTAATTACAGTAAATAGCCATAAAGTGCATTTGTTGTTGGGGGGTGGGGGGATGTGTGGGACAGAAACAGAAGCCATTCACCTTATTAGAAGTCAGTGTACCATTAGAATGATTTTGAAATTGATATTTCAAGGTAAATATTTTGGTTTTTACAATTCAAGGAGTTCTGATGATGCGTGTAGAAGTTTTCTGGGATTTTTCTCATAAACAAAGCATTCAGCATGTGACACCATCTCTCTCTGTTAGATTCTTATCAGTGTCTCGAGGTGGTTGGTGAATCATGGATTTCCCCATATGGCCAAGAGCAGACATGAGTGTATTTACGACTATGTCTTAACATAAAAGTGATTTATAGCCAAGAATTCCTTTATCAATTATACATTAAACTGTGATCTTTTCCTCTGCGATGTTTCTTTGTTTCTAAAATGTTTAAATAAATCATAAATGAAAAAAATTTGAGAATGTGAAAATGTGTTCACTCAGTGGTTCACTCAAATCATACAGTAAGTATTCACTAAACTCTCACATTCAATAATAATTTCAGGAAATCACACTGCAATGAGATGTATTATAGAGTTATTTCACAAAAACTTGTGTTTTATTTGACCATTTTTGAGGACATTTGACAAATGCTTGAAAACTTTAGCACATATACAAAACTTTTTTTATGCGTGTAGAAGTTTTTTGGGATTTTTCTCATAAACAAAGCATTCAGCATGTGACACCATCTCTCTCTGTTAGATTCTTATCAGTGTCTCGAGGTGGTTGGTGAATCATGGATTTCCCCATATGGCCAAGAGCAGACATGAGTGTATTTACGACTATGTCTTAACATAAAAGTGATTTATAGCCAAGAATTCCTTTATCAATTATACATTAAACTGTGATCTTTTCCTCTGCGATGTTTCTTTGTTTCTAAAATGTTTAAATAAATCATAAATGAAAAAAATTTGAGAATGTGAAAATGTGTTCACTCAGTGGTTCACTCAAATCATACAGTAAGTATTCACTAAACTCTCACATTCAATAATAATTTCAGGAAATCACACTGCAATGAGATGTATTATAGAGTTATTTCACAAAAACTTGTGTTTTATTTGACCATTTTTGAGGACATTTGACAAATGCTTGAAAACTTTAGCACATATACAAAACTTTTTTTTGGGGGGGGGGAATAGTAGTAATAATACCTCAGGCTCAGTGTACATCGTAAAACAGTGTAAATAATAACAACACATTCCACGTATTTCATCATCATTATTTTTTTTTTTATTAAAATAATAAATGAATGCTGCCTTATTGGGATCTTACTTGCCCCTAACCCTAACCTACCCCTAGCCATACTGAACCTGCTGAACAGTAAAGTGTCCTCAAAGATCTAAGATGAGAGCCACATTATACCCTTTACTCCACATTTTTGAGTATCTTCTTCATTTTTTATTTAAAATAATTTTTTTGTGGGATGTGATGGGAAAACCCATATGAAAAAGAAGTACTCTTAAATGTGTTAAAATGCACTTGAAATTCAGATAGTATAGTTATAGTACAGTTGAACTATTGACATGCTTACCTGAATGTATTGAATTTCATTTTAATGTGTTTTCTAAAAGTATACTAGATGTACTTTGGTAATAAATATATGCTTAGTTACACTTTTTAAGAAATATGCTAAAACCCAAGCATACTTTTGTGACATTTTAGTGTATTTACGGAAAACATACTTGTTTTACTCTTACCTAAAGTATATTTTATGTTTACTTTGTGTAAGAACATAGTAAAATGATACAGCTTTTAGTGGGTTTAAAGTATATGCATATTATTTATAAACCATAAGTAGACATACTGCAATATATTTTCAATATTTATGTAATGAACATGCTTCAGCCTACTTTTCAAAAGGAAGTTATGTTGAAATTTTTGTTGACATTTTAATATATTTCATAAAGTATATTCATTCACTTACACATAAATACATTATAGCTATAAAATAAGCAAAAGTATTCTTACATTGTACCAACTTATAAATATACATTTGTCAACTATACCTTAGTAATAAGCACACTTAAAATCAATGTATATTGTTTGGTTTCACTTGTTTGTACTTGTAAAAGAATATTAGGCTGTTTTGCAATACAAATTAAATACATTTTAATTTCACTTTTAAATACATGATATATTAATTGTAAAAGGCTACTATTTTCCACACCACAAGAATTTCAACATTGTATCATTTGAAGTGCATCATAAATCATTTTTCCAAAGATATGCTTAAAATAACTATTTATTTACTAGTTTTTCAATAACTTCTTTATGTATGTGTGTGCATAAAAATACATTATGCATTTTTATTAAGTGATGGAATATTCATAGTGTACTTTCCAGTAATACAGGTGTAACAGAAATGTTCCACAAATTGATTGAAGTAGTTCTGTTATAACATTTCACTGATCTTTATTTGATTTTATCATCATTTATTATAATTATTTTGGTCAAGAGTTTGTATATGCTGCTGTACTTTTTAAATGTACTCAAGGAATGTATCGTTGTAACGTACACAGGATATAGCACATTCAAGTTTTCTAAATGTGAAAGTGTGTGTACATATGTGGCATGTCCATTAAATGATTTTTGTACTTTTTAATATCAAATGAAATGCTAATTTAAATGTACTAGTATTAGTATAAAGTTCATCGTAAGCATATCTTAAAGAGCACTTAACATACTTAAAGTTGTTCTAAAATAACACATTTATTAAGCACTTAGTATAGTATAATAAAAATAAAAGTGCATCGATATTAGTACAACTTAAGTGTATTTCTTTTTTACCTGGGAAGGGAGAAGAATTGGAATCAGAAAAGGCAGAATCAAACTCGGCCCATTCATGTCAAAAGCTAAATCCCCTGTCTTTACTTTCAACACTACGGTCTCAGTTTATACTGGACTGGTACAGTATCTTTTGTAATTGTGGGCCAGACAGTTGTGGGCAGAGTTAGTGTTAATAGACTTTGCCAGCATGACTGGCTATTTGCACTTAGTGTAAATAGACACTTTATTAATTTTATGTCCATTAATTGTATGTTTACTTGACTGTAGGCTAGTTAGCTTGCTACAGTAGTCAGTTAGCTTTCCTGGTTATTTCATCACTTATATTGCTAAAAAAAAAATCACAATGATGGTTTGAAACGTGTTTTGATGGATTTATTACTAAAACTATATGACATGGTAACATTTTGTTGTTCATTTACAATGTGTTCGCAAAGATGATGATTTTTTTGGGTATGATTTGACCCCAAAAGTGTGGGCTTTTTCTTGCAAAACAGTCTGGTAGAGCCATGTCCAACCATCATTGATCTTAAACCATGTGTCACATCATGTGATCAGGTTCAGGATGTATGCAGACTCAGTAGCTACTGTATCCTAGATTCACACAGGTCTAAATAAAGCAATAAAAGCCTGGTTACAGATGCTCTCATCAATATGGGTGACCACAGCTGGGCCGCCGGCACATCTGCTCTTGAGGTCACCCATCCCTCCACATTATGAGAGTCCATGATGATGAATGTACGGGCCTCTGAGAGAGCGCTGTGGTCCCTATGTGGTCTCATACTCACATTCAGCCAGGTTTAGACTCGCTCCGCTCCAAGCCAATTAGCGAGCAGCACGTGTTCTGATGTGAATTTGAAGATACAGTTGAGGGAAATGTCCATTTAAAAGTTAAAATGGCTCAACTAATGACTTGTGGAGCGATCTCTCAGTGCTATTAACCTGTGAAAGGTCATACTGATGAAGATCTGTTTCAAACTATAGCACTGAATGTTACGTCAGGTTTTAATTTTTTAAAATGGTACACGCTAGGACATTGTGCGATCTTTTCTAACTTGCAAATGACATCTGTACGACAATCAAGCTATATAACAGTTCCTCTTTTTATACACTTTTTAAATTTAATATCCTAATGTACTATGAATGCCGAACCTGAAATCAGTGTCTGGCCAGTGCTATTCATTAATACTAAGTGTTTTGGCCTGAAGTGCCAAAAACAAACCAGGTCATCACAGTTAGTAAGTGGCAATAGACGAAAGACTTATTAATGCTAGGTAAACTTTATGGGCGCTTTCACACTAGAGTTTGTGGTGCAGACCCAAGTCCGTTTGACGTCAGAGTTTGGTTCATTTGGTTGGTGTGAAAGCTGTTTTCCGAACTCTCCGAACTCGATCAGCGAACCACACCCCTCAGCTTAAAAAGGTGGTCTGGGGTTCGGTTCTTGTGAATTCTGTGAATTCTGGGATGTGCCCGAAGTCAAATGCCTCATCTGCAAAGGTCCAAATAACGACTGGAATGAATAATCAATTTCAATCTAGTGATAGATAAAATAGTTGTTAAACTGATTATCCAACAAGCACAAAAGTTATTTGCTTATGAACATATCTGAAATTACAATGCAATTGTGAGTTTGTAAAGCCTGTAAAATCTGTCTTAAGTCTGAACTTTACTACACTACCCCACTACGCTACTACAATATACTACACTACCAATCATTTTTAAAAAGAAATGTATTCAATTGATCAAAAGTAATAGAAAAACATAAAAACATTTATGTTACAAAACATTTCTATTTGAAAATGTACCATGGTTTCCACAAAAATATTACACCGCATAATTGTTTTCAACATTGATAATAATAAGAAATGTTTTGTGAGAAGCATATTAGAAATTTCTGAAGGATCATGTGACACTGAAAACTG
>NW_015640452.1:30459-49067 GCF_001515625.1 Sinocyclocheilus rhinocerous
ATTTAAAAGTTAAAATGGCTCAACTAATGACTTGTGGAGCGATCTCTCAGTGCTATTAACCTGTGAAAGGTCATACTGATGAAGATCCGTTTCAAATTATAGCACTGAATGTTACGTCAGGTTTTAATTTTTTCAAATGGTACACGCTAGGACATTGTGCGATCTTTTCTAACTTGCAAATGACATCTGTACGACAATCAAGCTATATAACAGTTCCTCTTTTTATACACTTTTTAAATTTAATATCCTAATGTACTATGAATGCCGAACCTTAAATCAGTGTCTGGCCAGTGCTATTCATTAATACTAAGTGTTTTGGCCTGAAGTGCCAAAAACAAACCAGGTCATCACAGTTAGTAAGTGGCAATAGAAGAAAGACTTATTAATGCTAGGTAAACTTTATGGGCGCTTTCACACTAGAGTTTGTGGTGCAGACCCAAGTCCGTTTGACGTCAGAGTTTGGTTCATTTGGTTGGTGTGAAAGCTGTTTTCCGAACTCGGGTGCGCACATCAGCGAACCACACCCCTCAGCTTAAAAAGGTGGTCTGGGGTTCGGTTCTTGTGAATTCTGGTACGTTAGGGATGTGCCCGAAGTCAAATGCCTCATCTGCAAAGGTCCAAATAACGACTGGAATGAATAATCAATTTCAATCTAGTGATAGATAAAATAGTTGTTAAACTGATTATCCAACAAGCACAAAAGTTATTTGCTTATGAACATATCTGAAATTACAATGCAATTGTGAGTTTGTAAAGCCTGTAAAATCTGTCTTAAGTCTGAACTTTACTACACTACCCCACTACGCTACTACAATATACTACACTACCAATCATTTTTAAAAAGAAATGTATTCAATTGATCAAAAGTAATAGAAAAACATAAAAACATTTATGTTACAAAACATTTCTATTTGAAAATGTACCATGGTTTCCACAAAAATATTACACCGCATAATTGTTTTCAACATTGATAATAATAAGAAATGTTTTGTGAGAAGCATATTAGAAATTTCTGAAGGATCATGTGACACTGAAAACTGGAGTAATGACTGCTGGCTAAACAGCTGGATTCTTTCACAGGAAAGAATTACATTTAAAATTATATTCAAATAGAAATCAGTTCTTTTAAATAATAAATAATAGTAATAATGAATAATAGTAATTATATTTTTGATTTTGTTTTATTTATTTGTTTGTTTGATTAATCAATTAAATGCAGCCTTGATGAGAATAAGGGACTTCTTTCAAAAGCTTTTTAAAAAAATGTACGACCTTAAACCCCAAATCTTTAAAGGGATAGTTGAAGTGATAGCCAGAAATGAAAACCATTTTACTCCTGATCAAATTGATCATAACCTGTATGATGTTCTTTCGCCTGTGGAAAATAAAAGAATATATTTTGAAAAATCTCTAAAAAGTGTCCATAGTCAGTGGAGTCCAATATTGTTTTGTGAATGTGTTACAGGTGAGTTTTTATTTTTGGGTGAACTATCCCTTTAATTATAATTGTATTTAAATACAGTAGTGTGAAGATTAGATTTTGTTAGTGGTAGGGTGGTGTAGCAGCTGGTAAAGATAATCAAAACAATCAGTCCCTGCATGGGCAACACCTCGTGCAATGTAAATAAATAACTTTTTGAGTACTGTAAATCGCTTTTTATAAAAACACTGATACGTGGCACATTAAGAGACAAAAAAATGTTGTCGAGTTTGTTTAGAGCACAATTATACATGTCTGTCCACATAAAATACCGCTACCCTAAAGAAAGGTCTTGGTCTCTTTGAAAATCTCACTGCAATTACAAAGACATAACCTTTATATGAGCAAGTGCACGTCAGTAGACAGCAAGACAATCAGACCACACCATCTGAACAATCTTTGTCTCACTAAAATTTAATAGGCCTGCATCTAGCTTCCTCTAAAATGTCTGACCTGAAATAAAAGAGGGCTTTGAGAGAAATAAACTGAAAAGACTGAAAATCACTAGTCTGAGACTTCCAGAGGTAAGATGTCAAACACTTGACAGAAGGGGGTCAATTGTTCGCAATAGCCTAAGCCTTTGATTATAAAGCAAGATGATTACCACAACCATCATTAGATAAAACAGAGGTCGGGCTTAGAGAGAGCCAATTTGCTTGTCTAAATGTCTGGGTACAAGTGAATAAATTGTTTTTTAACCAGTGTAGCAGGGGAAGATGAGTGGCTTAATGACTCATGTTGGCGTAGTTTATGATGAAAGAATCAGTATTCTGAGATGAAGTCATGCCTACAAAAACTTGAGCTCAGGTGAGATTCTGAACCACAGGACAGCAAAGAGTGATGTGATTATGACTACATCCATAATAATAGACTGAAATCTCTCCAAGCAAAATAGAAATGAAAACGATGCTTTTTTCTCCACCTTTGTTTGCACCTGAGATGTTTGAGGGAGGAAGATCACATGTCTGTTCTGGATCTGATTTCAAATTTGTCAGGTCATTAAAGACTGAAATAACAGGGTGGTTCTTAATGCAGCTATACACACTGGCAATGGAAAACACCTTTGGTTTGAAAAGTTGCAATTATTATCATCTTTTTTTCTTTTTAATTGGAGATGAGTCAAAGTTTCTCAGACTGTAACCATTTAAAAAAAAAAAAAAAAAAAAAAAAAAATAACAGGGTGGTTCTTAATGCAGCTATACACACTGGCAATGGAAAACACCTTTGGTTTGAAAAGTTGCAATTATTATCATCTTTTTTTCTTTTTAATTGGAGATGAGTCAAAGTTTCTCAGACTCTAACAAATTAAAAAAACAAAAAAAAAAAAACAAAGCATCATTTAACCAGATCATAAAGGAATTATGTTTTCAGTAAATCTTACAAATGTAATTCATTTGATTACATTGGCAACAAAAAAATCTAAAACTACTGTAAAATGATTAGAACAATAGCTTAAATAATACTCATGCTTTAATAAAATTATGAGCTTCACATTTCTGCTTTTTAATCCTCAAAAATTGGCCTGTTTTACTTACTGTTTAAGTACCTAACTATAACCTCGATTTTTGCTCTTTAGAAGGTAATCAATGTTATGCCACAAATGCTGTTGATTGCGCTTAACATGTACTGAACCCGGAATATTCCTTTAAGAACCCACAGGTGCTTAAAACAGGCCTACATTTTTGCCTTTTTTTACAGCAGCATATCAATCCTTTCACTGTCCTATAGGTTTGCCATATACGGTATGTTTGTAAACATTATTCTCTCTACTTGTGTGATTCCAGCTGCCATCCGTCTGCAGCTCAACTTTCAATCACTGTCCAAGCATAATTAGAGCTTGAATGACTTCGCTCTTTTCAATTAGCAGAAGATGGGAACGAGGGAGTGGATTTTTACGGTAACCGCCCGTGTGAATTATTTTGTCATTTTGCGGCCGACCTACAGGCGAACCGGAGGTCAGGAGGGGTCGCGTCACGGGCTCACGCTGCAGACTCATTTTCCCACCAAACTGCATCTTGTGTGGCTTCACAATCTCGCCCCCTCGTCTGCACGGGTGGACGAGAACCATTCTCAAACCGCTATCAGCTGAATGTTTAGCTGTGCCCACACTCACAGACAGCAGTAAGCTGTAATGATAGAATTGTATCCAGATGATAAGCCGGGGTCTTTTATAACTCATCAGCCAGCGCCACACTCCATCTGCACTTTGGTGCCAATTTATGGGGCTGGCATGTGAACCTGCTGTTGTTGCTGCCGCTTTGGACCACATCACTTAGATCTGAATCACTAAAGCCAGCCTTTCATCTGAGCTCGTGGACGGCAGCTGGGGAGGAGGGAGAGAGCGAGGGAGGTGTGTCCTCTCCTCCTCACACTAATTACAACCATACTGCTCCTTTGTCGTGTCTGAAGTGGAGAAAGATCAAATGAAGGCAGCGCTTTGTGCTCGGAGCAGGACGTTTAAGGGCAGACCTGTTCGTATGGGGGAAAGAGCAAAGGGAGAAAGCAAAAAACGGCAGTGCCTCAGCTTTACATCTGAGGTTTTCTTCTGATCGACTGTCACGTTAATGTTAATTAAGTTTTAATTTTCAGTTGGGTTTCCTGTCTCGTCGCTGGAAGCAGAGTTGAGAGGTGAAGTTTCTATAAGAGAGTGTCTGACTCCACAGAGCACACCTGTGTGCTATTGCCTCATAAAATACCTATTAACACTTAGCTGGACTGAGCTGGTAATATATAACTGGAATTATTAGCTACAAATCTGCCAGAACTATTTCAAAAACAATTCTATTGTTCTTCTAGAGTTCATGAGAGGTTCATCATTCTTCAGCAGTTCATTTAACTGACACTCTTTTTCACACACATTTCCCCCAAAATGGTAATATCTTTTGTCTCCACTTGGAACTACTTTCAGTTTCAAGACATGCTGTATGTCAAATTAGCAGGCTAACACAGTCTTAGTTGTGGTAATCTCATAGGTTTTATGTATCATAGGGGATGATAATTCATTTAGATTTGTAGAGTACTGAATACATAATTCACAGAATTACAGTGCAAGTCATATGTTTCTCTATGACTAGGATTATGTTATTTGTTTTATATGTGCTTAATATGTATATTAGTGTAAAAAATCTATATTCCGTTTTTACCTTTTATTTAGCTTTTCTGAGACAAACTTTTGACTATAGGCATTAAGGTTGCTCCACTTTGCTGTTTATTCTGGCCAAGTACTCAGACTACCTATTATACTGATAAGAGGTCCAATGGCACTGACTGTTGTAAGATTGCATAGTCCTAAAACTATGGGATAAAGTGCAGTCAGCTGGTCATTATCACATAACAAACCCAGGCAGAGCGGGGGGTCTTGTAGGGGGGTCTTGCATCACTCTCAAGTGGGTTATTTTGCAATAATGACCGGCTGACTATATTTTATCCCATTATACAGTACCTAGTCAAATAAATAATTAAATAGACATAAATATTGTATTAAGTTGAAATTACACCAGCATTCAAAAGGTTTGGGGTCAGTACGATTTCTCTTATGCTCACCAAGACTGCATTTATTTGAACAAAAATACAGTAAAAACAATAATATTGTAAAATATTGCAAATTAAAATAACTTTTCTATTTTAATACATTTTAAAATGTAATTTATTCCTGTGATGGCAAAGCTGAATTTTCAGCAGCGTCATACTCTAGTCTTCAATGTCACATGATCCTTTAGAAATCATTCTGATATGCTGATTTGGTGCTCAAGAAGCATTTCAGTATTGAAAATATTATCAAAGTTGTGCTGCTGATTATTTTTGTGGAAACTGTGAATACATTTTTTTAGGATTCTTTGATGAATAGAAACAGCATTTTAAAAAAAAATCTTTTGTAACCTTATAAATGTCTTCACTGTCACTTTTAATTTAAATTTAATGCATCGTTGATTAATTTTATGGACCCCAAACTTTTGAATGGTAGTATGTGAGAAGTAAGAGGCCACAGATTTGTATATAATCTAGTGGTCACTATTCAAACTATTTGACTGCAGAATGACTCAACTGACCAATCAGTATCAAGCCGTGCCAAAAACAAAAAAAGTATGATCAGAATGCTGAACGCCTTTCAAAGCTGAGCTGTACTGAAGATGTGCGCTCTCTCACATCATAACACCTCTAAACATCCAGTGATTCAGGATCTGTCGTTTACTTTCACCCGTGGAATTTGGCGACAAGACAGAGGTCTGCTCTCCCATACTGTGGTGGCTCTTCCTAACACAGTGCTAGACGGCATCTCAGTTTACCGCCATGCTTTCATCGACTGACTTACACAATCATGATATTACATCAGATGTTTCAGACCATCATCTTGCTATCAGTTTTGGTTATTTTACAAGCATACACTACATAATTAGCAAACAAGCCCCCACCTATAACTGCATGCTAGTGCAGCTCTTCGCAACTTCCTACGACTGCACGTTGTAGTTGTGTTTGGGGTCTGAATACTGCCTCCGGTCTTTAGCTGGGTGGGGCATCCAAGCATTCAGAAGCGTGTGTGTGTCAGGGGAATGTAGGCAGGCTGGACTGGGCCAGCACTGATGTGGTGGCACTGCTTCACACACACGTCTATGGACAGAGAGTGTGTGAGGATGACTCTATGGGAACAAGAGGGGGCCGGTGCACACACTCATCACTGTGAGATGCTCTGTGGTCTGTAGGGAATGATTCACTTCCCACTCAGCCTATCTGCAGACGACCAAGCTTCCTAAAGCTAACCTCTCTATTTACAGTGGCATTATAGTAACATGTTGGCCAATGACAAATAAGAATGTCCATGACAAAGATAGTCTTTGTATTCATGTTGGTTTCATATAAGGTTGAAAGTCTTTTCATTTAAAAATGTCTTATGACGTAACAATAAAGTAAAAAGTAAAAACATATTTTTCTTACAGTTTGTACAAATGTGAGCATGCACTGTACTTCTTAAACATTACTTAAAAAAAGTTTGTAAATATTTTGAATGGTTCAATATTTTTTTACAAATATTTTGAATTATTAATTCATAGATGTAATTGTTTTTGGAGGGACACAACACATGATTTTACAACCTGAAATAACTTTGCCTTAAAAAGGTCATAAAAAGGTCAAATTATCTGATATTTTAAGATAAAAAAATTCTAAATATTAATGACCATATATTAATATTATATTAATTGATATCATTAATATTAATATTAATGACCAGTTATGCATTAACAGATCTAGACTAAATAAAATTTTGTCAGATTGACCCATGTGTCATTCATTTAATATCAGCAATATCATTATTTTTTGTGATTTAAAATGGGATGTAGTTCTATTATTTTGCCATCAAACCTAACTTTCCTCATAATGACATAATCCTTCTTTTGTTTCCTAAATCTCTTTAATTCATTCCATTGTTGTTTTGCTTAATCCCTGGACTCATAAAGTCTTTTGCAGAAATCCCTGATACAGCTTGTCTTAATTTCGGTGGAGAATCGTATACTGTGTTTGTTCCCATGTATCACGCACACATTTCATCATTAAAAAAGGACCCTGTGCTTGTCATCTGGATCATTACAGCAAATTTCAATCATGATAAAGACCAACTGAAATACTGTTTGTTGCTGAAAAAAAAACTGAAGGAATAACAGGAACATGGATCAAATCCAATCATGTGTTTGCTTGAGGCTAATAGGGAGATGGCGAGAAAAGCATTTGTTTGTCCCACAGTGAACACAGAAAACATCCTATTTCAGCTGACAGCAATCCTATCAGCCTCTGTGGCTCTCATAGATGTGATGTTCCTAATTGCTGCTGGCAGGAGACTGGCCGTGTTAAAAATAACTGTATAAGTACTGTGGTATCATATATCTGTTACACAACACTGCTCTCAGTAAATTGTGGCTATGACACATGTCGAGGATCTGGCGTGGTTCTGGCAGCGGTGGCCCGCGAGCAGCTGGGCCGCTCCGCTGCTGCTGACGGAGCCGTAACGTTTCCAGCAGGCAACCCGGAGCATTTGAACTCTGAAGGCAGAAGGAAGTTCAGCTTTACCAGGGATCAAACGGCCTATAGGCTGCAGCCACCACAGCTGGCCACCAATCTGGGGGGAACACCCTCGCTGTGGCTTTCTCGACAAATATTAAAGACCGTTCCTTTCGTAGGGACAGGGCTGCTCTTTCTAGCCCTGCCAGTTTGTGGTTGTGTAAATAAAAACTGCCATGGACTCATTCATTTGAACGTTTAATATCTGAGAATCTAGTGAAATCTCAAAATACACAAGAAAACATGCACATGTTCTGTTTACCAGCTGCAGAAATACTTTTGCTGGCCACACTCTGCTGTGCTTTTCCATTTGTCCCCCTCTTTTGACTCACAACAAAAATGTGTATTAGCATACTTGTTCAAATGCTGTGTAAAACGGATGTGCTAAAATTATGCCAGTGCTGACTAACGTATCTCAATACTAATATGCTGGGCACAAAAAAGACAGTCTCCATAACAACATGGAAAATGTTTGTGTAAGTAATTCATTAAGTGATGCTCCATTTCTGGCTCCCATAAGCTGTTCAAACTATATGCGCCAAATTGTACGTGAGTGCGGTGTTTACTGGACGGTAATACAGTGAAGTTAAGCAAACTTTAAGTGAGTTCATACCACAGGTAATCAACTTAGTATTGTGCTTGGCATGTTTCCTTGACAGTAAGCAAGCAACTATAGTCTACTGTAAAACACTCTGTACAGGCAGACAGTAGCAGGGTTTTCTGCTGTCCTACATATTCTGCAATCACTGTGTAGTTGCTTAAAGCAATAGCTCACCCAAAATGAAAATATGCTGAAAATTTACTCACCCTCAGGCCATCCAAGATGTAGATGAGTTTGTTTCTTCATCAGATTTGGAGACATTTAGCAGTACATCACTTGCTCACCAATGGATCTTATGCAGTGAATGGGTGCCGTCAGAATGAGAGTCCAAACAGCTGATGAAAACTACACAATAACCCACAAGTAATGCAGTCCATCAATTAATGTCTTGTAAAGGGAAAATCTGCATCTTTGTAATAAACAAATTCATCATTAAGGCATTTTAACTTTAAACAGTCACTTTAAACATAATGAACATAACTTTGAAAATTAAGTACACTCACATGAGATGAAGAATCCGTTCATATAAGTCTAACAAAAGCTGTTTTACTTTACAGGAGCAGGTCATCTCATGGTAGTAGCCATTTTGAAATCACATGACCTACTGAATGCTTTTTTACTACTAGTGGACAAAAGAGAATGGCTGACTGTAAATGGATTTTTTTTTATGTAACAAAAAGTTGCTTTAGCTGGATTCTGCATCCACAACAGGAGGTGTCAGTATAAGCTCAAGACAACCACCATCATATTAGCCAACAATTTAAAGAGATAGTTCACCTTTTACTCACCTTCATGTTGTTTAAAATCAAGACTTGATAAAATTACAAAACTGCTTGAAAATCAACAGAAATATATTGAAGAAATTATACACACTTGGATCTCCATGACAACCCCAATAATCACAGCATACAGTATGTGCCAAAAGGCATATAAGTGTCCCTAAAAAACTTATAGGTGTGGAAATGTAGGTGTGGAGATTTTGATCTACCATAACCACGTAACCGCTTTAAAGTGAGTATCTGGGATTCCCCAAAGTGGCAGTATCATCAGGTGTAATTTCCCTCACCTTGCCTCACCTTTTCAAGGTTACTACACTACTATAAACATATAGCAGGGTAAGAGAAATACCATCAGCGGTTAGGGCAGAAAGAGAATAAAAAAACACAAACTCTATGAATCATGGAGGACAAGCACAATGACATCTGGCAGGCAGGTGGGTTTCAGAATCACTGGAGGGCTTTTAGTGCCGAGCTTTAGGAAGTGCCCCCTCTACAGGACACAGTGAGCATTACATCTCTAATCCTTACCTTTGCATTGGTGACAGCCAGTCTAGTAGAAGAAACTGCATCACTAGCTGCCTCTCTAGCAAATAGTCTTGTTCCAGAGCACAAATTAGATGAAGTTTGTCCTTTAAAAAAATCAAAAAGGAATAAAAAAATAAGTAAAAACATATTAAGCAGTCTCAATGTTATATACACTACTTATATAACATATAAACTCATTTATAAACTATATATAGTTTATATTTTACTCAATAACAAAAGCTTCATAGAAACCCTAGAGGCACAAAGCATCCTACTGATATTGTGCCAAAGACTGGAAACGTTTTTGCCTTCTGGTGCCTTCAGAAACCG
This sequence comes from Sinocyclocheilus rhinocerous, assembly GCF_001515625.1. Classification (NCBI taxonomy): domain Eukaryota; kingdom Metazoa; phylum Chordata; class Actinopteri; order Cypriniformes; family Cyprinidae; genus Sinocyclocheilus; species Sinocyclocheilus rhinocerous. The sequence continues at coordinate 40,226 of NW_015640452.1, forward strand.
CACAAACAAACTATTTAAGTTCATCACCTCTGATTGGTTCAATTTTCTGCAGCAGTTGATGAGCTGATGATATACGTGTCTCTGTGCTATTTTATGCAGCTGTATTTTCCTTCTGGGCATCTGCAATTATTGCTGCTTCATAATAGTGATGGTATTGGCTGCCAAGCAAGCATGGCAGAAGATGGCATTGAGTTATGAAAATACGGAAAACAATCAAATAATGTGAAAGAGTCAAGTAATTCTCAGTTGGGAAAAATGCTGCATTACCCTTGACCCATTTTTCAAAGTTCAGTCCAGCACAAAAATAATCAACATCTGGAGCATCTGCGTGTATTTTAACGACATGTATCATTCCAAATTTTTGGTCTGGAACAGATAGGCTTGGTAACTCATTGGAAAGTTCAATGTAAGCATAAACACATGAAACCATATGGCCCGACAAGGTACCTAACCCCCTCCGTAGTCCAAAAGGTTACCTTTGTTCCCGTCAGCAACGGCAACCATCCCAACGGTAACAAATGTCCATTTTCCCAGTGCCCACCAGAGAGCGTGTCCTCTGCTCGGTTCTCCCAGGACAGATTTATGTGCGCCTTTAGTGTTCTCAGCAGCTGTGGGAGTGTAGCACTCTTGGCTAAAGCGGCTTGTGTTAATGATTAGTATGTTTATGGGTCTGCAGGCAGACTCTCCCAGAGACGGTGACACCAGATGCAGCTCCAGCCAGCAGGCAGACAATGCTGCTGGACAGAGATGGATGAGTCTAGCAGGCTCTCGCTGAGATGCTCATATTGCCTTACAGCGAACAGAGGCCTCACTGCTGGCCATTTTATGGGCTAACACTGGCACATACTGCTGCCCTCTAAAGACTTCAACAATGTCATATAGAGTCATTTCGGTGCTAATGTAATCACAGGATTGTAGACTTAAAGAAGTTGACGGAACGATATATCTACACTCAAATGTCTTCACTCTTCTGTTTCTGTCCATTTTTCAACAAAGTTCATTAAATTTCATTCAACAATTTTTTTTCTAAATTAGATTAATTATATTATATTAATAATGTTATTCATACTGTAGATTGGCCATCTGTCAAGGGTGTTTCCCTTGCCTTCGGCCCAAGACGATGGGATAGGCTTGAGAAGCCCTGTCAAACGATATGCAGAATCAATGGATAGATGGATATCATTCATACATTTTTTTTAAAAGAGTGTTTCTACTTTTTGGGCCACTTAGGTATCTTATTTTGTCCTTAATTTAGGCCTTTTTCATATGGGTATGATATGCATCATGCTGCTTTCTTACCCATTCATGACAGTAGACCACATATGTTGCAGAGCATACCTGATAATTTTACAAAGAAAGTGAAGTTTAAAGTTGTCAAGCTTTTCACAGGAATCCTCTCTGCATTTCTGTCTCATCACTGTGTCCAGACACAAGTCTAGGTAGCCGAGGAATGGCTCTTGTCTAATATCTGTAATGAGCTTAGGCACAGTTTGCCCCAAAGATGAACCACGAACCAGGATCATCCCCCTATGACAGTTTAGCTTTTGACATTTCTGCCTTTCACTATCAAGTGGTTGAGTCCACAGAGACATCTGCCCTCCGCCGAGGAGAGCATGTCTGACCACAGGGAAATCTGTTTCATATGACTGAGCTAAAGCCTTCTGGAGTGTTCATCAGACACAAGCCATCCTTAATCATTTTATTTCAATTAACATTCTGGCAGTGCTCAATTTTACAGTCCCAAATGCTTTAATGTTTACAGTATGCTCAACCTAAATTCTAAATGACAATGAGAAAAACGTAAAATGTATTTTATTTTGCAGATCCAGTGTTATATTAGTATATTACATTTTTATTTACTAGTATATTATTTATTAACGTTTTCAGTGTATTAATATTGCATTAATGTATTTCTATGCTGTTATGATATTTATTAATTAAATTTTTTTTTTTTTCAATTGAAATTTATTTTAGGTTTTAGTCATTTTTTTTCAATATATGCTTTTGGCAATTGTTATTAGTTTTTGTTTTTAAATATCTATATATCTATTTTTGTTTTTATTTTAGTGTTAGTACTTAAACTCATTTTATTTCAGTTAAAGTTTTTTTATAGTAGTAGTTTTAATTAACAGTAACAACACTGAGAGCATGTCTTTGTCACCTATAGCAATCAAAACTGTGACTCCAAACAACTAACTGTTGGCATAAAACTGCACTTAAGGCCTCTTTACACAGCTGAGTTAAGGTTGCTCTGTGCCTGCTCAAAATTCTGTGTAAAGACAAGATGCTGGATAAAAGCCAGACTAAATTATGCTTGCTCTGATCCACTTTAGCCCCTAGTATTAATGTATACACATGTAATTTTTGTGTAAATGCATTTATGTCCCCTCTGAGCAGCATTGAAAATTCTGTGTAAAAACACCAAAATGTTAAAGGTCCTAGAACGCATCTCCATTAATGCCATTTTGCTTTATTATGCATGAGGAGACTTTTTTTTACAAATCACTTTGTTGTTGCCCTCAGTTTCTGATGTAATAATGAGCACATGGACCAAAGCACACTTAAAAAAAAAAAGTTCCCTTTCATGGGAACTTCGAACTGCGTCCTCTAGGGGTCCACTTCTTCAACAAACCAACAGACTCTTTATCTCACAAAACCATCATTACAGAATTTGTTTCAGAAGTTATTATGCTCTCAGCCAAAGCATTTTTCATGAGCAGCAGTGAACCAAACAATGCCAAGTCAAAGCTGTTTACTATCTCTTGGCGTTTTTTGAATTATAACAATGCATTTTCAAGTTAAATTGGCTTAATTGCAGTTTCTGATAGCAATCAGGTCTGCCATACCACTAGCTGCATGTCTGGTATTTGTTTTATTGTGTTTGAAGTCTGATGAGCTCATAAATAGAGAGAAAACGACCAGTGAAGGGATTGATGGGGGAAGCATTTCTCGAGCTGGACACACACTCACACCGCTGCACATCGAGACCCATCCCACCCCAGGTGTGGATGCTGGGATCGCTCTCAAACATTCAAACCACTGTCAAAAACACAACCTTTATTGATCCATAGAAGCCCCCCCTCCAGGCCCAGCTGGAACGGTCACTGTGTTTTTTCTCTAAACAAATATATTTGGAAATGTTCTGTCACTGTTTATGGGAATGTGTGTGAGAGGCGAATGTTTGAACCGATACCGTGGAAACAGGCGATGTTTAGAGCTGATAGTCTCTCCCCTTTAATTGTGGGAAATGGGTTTCAGATGTGCGTCGCCCGCTGATCACTTTCGGCCCGGGCTCCCTCGTCATGTCTTATAAAACCACTTCAAGGAGTGCCTGATGGGGGGATGATACCAGGGCTGGGACGGAGGTCTCGACAGCTGCCTAAATACTCCTCTGGGTCCCTCTGAAATAACAACAGACGCATTAGCAGTAGCTGAGAGCTCCATCACCACATTTTTCAAATTTGAAAACAATTACTCTCCGTTTAGTCATAATGAGAACAGATGCTGAAATTATTGGCTTTATTTAATATCGTTCACTTGACACGGATTATGTTTTGGCCTATACTTAGCAGCTTTTCATGCTTTGATGAATCATTAGCCTATTGCGGGCAGAAGGGTTATGGTTAAAATAAGAAATATAATTTTATGTGAGTATAGGGACTGATGGGGCTACGAAGCTGTTTTATGCTCATATTTTGTACTTTCATCTGATATGGGAGTCTGTGTTGCCCTCTGTTGGAGAATCATTAAGAATGCTAACCATGCTAATAGTGGCTGCTGTAAATATTAAATAAATATATAACACATAGCCGCTGCTGTAAGAGCAAGATTCATTTTTTTATGGAAAGTTGATGGAAAGTTCAGAGCCTTATTTCATACACTACTGGCTGTTTTATGACCGTATCATGTAGCTGCTACATTGAGAAAGTTTATTCTAATTCTTGCTGCTTTAAGGACGCTTAATGAAAAATGTTTACAAGTTTGCAATGTCTCTGCTTTAGTGTGCTGCATAAATTGTAAAACAATATATAAACGGTATAAACAGCCCCTATTCTTAGCTTTTAGAGAGTAGAGCGTTTGCCTCTTTCTCATAAACCAAAGTCACATGCGAGTTAGGGGCTGTGTTTTTAATGCTCTCTAATGATTTCTCATTGTTGATCACGCCATTAAAGCTTGGCAGCAGGTGGATTCTGGAAAATGACCTCCCGACACACAATCTCCATTTCCTAGAAGGAAAGGAGAAAAAGGCCTTGTCCCGGGGTACACATCTCTGTGGTTTTCTCTCTTTAATTTGACAAGTCATAGTGTTGCAGTATGGCAGGCTCAGGTGACATCATCGCCCAGCTTGGAACGGGCCGCTGTTAGTGCTTTTCAACGTGTGCTGTTGATTTTGGACAAGGTGTATGAAGTACTTTGCAGAACAGGGATCCAGCCTTCCCTCTGTGGCAGTGAAATAACCCAGTGTGTGTCCAAAACTGATTAAGAGGTTGGTTCCACCACCTGAAAACAGGAATGCGGAAACCTTGTTGATCTCTCCTGTGCAGCATGACATGATATGTGGTGTGTTCACTGTATTTTAAGACTGCACTGGTGTCTTAATGGGTGATATGTTACAATAAGATTTAATCTATTACATGGATAGTTCACCCAAAAATGTAAATTCTGTCATCATGTACTCACACTCATAAAATTCCTGTATGACTTTATTTAATTTTTTTTCTGTGGAAAATATGTTGTGAAGAACGTTTTTGCCCATGTTTTTGCTCATATTAAAAGTCACTGTGGGGTCCAAAACAACACTGAACCCCATTGACTTTCATTGTATAGACTAGAAATAAATAAATAAGATAAAATGAAATAAAAAGCATTTTTTCAGAATTTAAATTCATGTTCCATGTAAAAAATAAAAAATAAATAAATTCATGTTTCACAGAAAAAAAGTCATACAGTGAACTACCCCATTAAATAATGTTCTTTTATACAATGTGAAATGTTAAAAATGTATTAGTAAATGCATAAATTAACATTAACCTACTGTGCTTAGCTCATAGAAAACAGATAACAAAGACACAAAAGAAGATATTTTGAAAAATGTGAGTAACTGAACAGTCAGTGCTCCTCACTGACTTCCACAGTAATGAAAAAAAAAAGGGGACTATCAACTGTTTGATTACCCACATTCTTTAAAATTCTTATTTTATGTTCATTTTCAGCAAAAGAAAGAAACTCATGCATGTTTGGATGTTTTGTGTGAACTATGCCTTTAACTGTAATTTCATAATTACTCTCACTGTTTTTGCTGCTGAATGTACTGACATGCATTAATGGTAAACCAAAGTCAATTTTAATGTCATTTTCTATTACAACATTTTATTATGTATTTAAATTAAGTGAACAGTAATACTGGACACAGTTCAAATTCTAATCAAGTTCTTTACATGTGATTTAATATGTTATATATATTAAATAAGTGTATTTCCTTAAAGCATGACAAAAGATTATTAAAACATTTTGTAAGAAACAAACTATACTCTAAAAATACACTTAAGGAGACTTTTATTTAATTTATTAATATTATATTATCTGCAAGTACATTTATTTAAAAAAATACACTTTTTTCACAAGGGAAGCAGAGAAAGTCTGAACAGATTACTGATTTGTCAATTAATTGATGCTTACATCCAAAGCAGTTTACAGAATATAGATACAATCCCTTTGGAGTAACTTGGGGTCAAGTGTTTTACTCTAAGGGGTTATTAGTTTATGGATGACCCACTGTGGGGTTTGAACCTGCAACAGTCCAATTAGCAGCCCAGGTCTTCAACCACTAGGCTGCACAACCCACTATTGTACTATTTAAATTATGCATTCAATAACATCTTTACATTCCCTTCACCTAAAACTAGAGTTGCATCAGAATGCTATCACGTTTGCTTGCTGAAAACCAACTTCTGGACACACGTGGTTGTGCTTCATGTGTTTTCCATGTCAATTCGGTACTTCAAACATGCTGATAAATGGGCCTGGGGCGCAGGAATCTGCTCACTGTGTCTCTCACCCTCACTTTGTCATTCATTGGTGTCGTAAAAGATCACAGGACTCCAAGTGATGATCTTATAAACGTATTTATACATTTGCCCTGAAATGAAGCGTTGAACATTTCTCCGGCTGATCGGACGTCCGAGTGAGTTTCCCAGCCCTGGGAGAGGAAGATTTTAGGGTTTATTTTGGGAGGTCAGTAAGAGGTGGGTCATGGGTAATGGATTTATCATAGGGCTTTAGCCTTTCATGAGCCGCATTACTTCAGGGATCCGTCTGTTGATTCTGGCAGTGGCACAGCATTCAGTATGACCCTGTCCCCAAACACATGGCCCATGCTGTCCAGTGATTTACAGAAGTCAACTCTCATGCTTGTCATAAACAGACAACGATGCCATCTGCTGGTGAAACTCAATTTTGACTTCAGTCAAAGTTTGACCGTCTACTCCAGGGTTCTCCAAACTCAGTCCTGGAGGGCCGCTGTCCTGCAGTATTTAGCTTCAACCCTAATTAAACACACCTGAACCAGCTAATCTAAGGCTGTGTTCGAAATGACATACTAACATACTGCCTACTGCCCAGTATACAGTGTATACTGCCTACTATTTTTTTTTAAGAATAGTGTGTGAAACAGTATACAATTAGTAACAATATGTTTCAGAGTAGTATGCTACAGTGTTGTCACATGACAAACACTGAACCTTAATTCAGCACAGCTGTCGAGGCTGTTACCTTACAAATAAATGTGCTAACCATTCTTTTTACAAAGGCTTGTTAATAAGGGTTCATACTAGTAAACAATGCTATATTGCCCAATTGAACTAATTTCATAATTAATTAACTTTACATATTGAACAGAACTGAATCAACACTGAGCTGTCTTTAACTGAACAACGATATTGTTTTATTTTTGGCAGTTACACTAAGTGCAAATAATGATAACTTTTGTTTACACTAAAATAGCAGTATTTTCTTTAGCAATAGGCTAAGTGTAAAATAGTAGTTAGGTGGCAGATATTTATACTTCAGTACTGTAGTACATTATAAAACACTATAAATTAACATATTGAGTGTAAATTCATATTTATTAATATTATTAAATGGATGCCGCCTTATTGGGACAATAAAGCCCTTCCTACACCTAACCATACCCAATAACACTGCATTATTAATGAGCCGTTTTATTTCCACTTTTCAAATATTTTCTTTATTTTTATTGATCTTTCCGATCTGATATGTGATGGGAAAAGGGGAAGAACAAGTTTTTATTATTTAATTAATTATTAATTATTAAAATAGCTGTTAAACTTTCATTAATATCAGTAATGATAATTACTAAATTATACTGCTGCTTAAAAGACGGCCCTGTGAAAGACTATTGAACAGATACACATCAGTGCAAATCAGAAATGAGTGAGGGAAGGAAAGATCACTGTTTACATTTTTAACACCCCTCTATAACCCTTTAACATTTGTTCTTGAACTTCTTGAACTTGTCCATCCTGTACAGCTGATGTAAAGACCTTTAGGTTGAAATCAAGGGGAAAATGTGACTACGCTAAGGTTCGAGTTTCCATTGTTAGACTATGAGATATGACCTTAGATACAGCACCAGCTGGGGGGGTTTCACTCTGCATCACCTGCACTCAATCACCCAAAAGACCATCAGCAAGAACTCATCAGTGGGACATTTAGGCAGTTTGTTAATGTGTACTTCAACGCATTTGCACCGAGCCTATGAAAGATATATTATTTACTGTGAGTTTAAATACACAAAATCCCACATTATATCCCCAGAAATATTTAGTGGTTTGCTTGAATTTCTGGTACTGTTTTTTTAATAGCATGTGACACCAGTGGCGGCTGGTGGGAAATTTTCTAGGTAGGGCACCACTTCCAAAAACGTTTTTAAGCATACATCCCAGTATGATTTATCCCAGTATAACAAAAAAAGAATATTAAGACTTGAAACATTTTTAATAAAGATAAGTTTTACCAAGTTCAAGGTTAAGTTTGAGGATAATTCTCACAAAACTTTATTTTCTACAAGCTTTCTTCAAGATAAATTTTTAAAAAAAAATTATTTTCATAATTCAAAATGTATGTATACAGTGCAACAGCAAAAACTGTGAGCCCTTCATTTAATATAGTTAATCTATATCACACTAAGAGTGGCGTTTTTTCCAGATATCAGCATTATAACAAATGTAATATTGATTTTATACAAGCTTAATAAAGTTATTATTAAGTTAGGCTACTTAAATTTAGATGCCTGTTTTTGCTGTATTTCGCCAATGAAAATAGTTCCAAACAGCGCTGTTTTGCCCCGCTGAGCAACACAGGATGGTGTTTTCTTATTGAATGAATCTGTTTTTTAAACGAATGATTTAGTGACTCACTCATTTCAACCTTTTGAATGAATCGATTTAATCTCAATGACTCGCATTAACATTGATTGCCACATAGGGCTGCCACCTATATGGCGGCTTTAAATTCACATTTCAAGTATCTTTTCATGTTTTAAAACTTTTCAAATATCAATATTCAAAGTTTTACATTTAAAACAAAACAGTATTTATGCATTTGTAACTGCTGGTTAAATGCATTCATGTCCCCTCAGACCCATGTCTGTTAAAGATTGCTTAATCTGGATAGCATCTGCTGTGTACACACATCTGATAGACGTCTCTAAGATGTCATATTTACATACATTCTAAATCATAAACATCTTAAAGACATTTTCTAAACGTCTATATATATCTATATATATTATATGGACAAATGTTCACAAGTTGTGATTTTT
>NW_015640452.1:49193-65752 GCF_001515625.1 Sinocyclocheilus rhinocerous
GGGTGTAAAAATAAACTCAACAGTACTAATATTGTAAATGACAACATGATAATACTGTAAATTAAAGTAGGCTACTGTAATGTACAAAATGAAAATGTAAATAAAAATACAGTACTGTACATAACTGTAAATGAAAGTACAGTACTGTACAAAATACTGTAATACAGTAGCAATAAAACATTTTACAGTAAATTACTGCCATCCAGCTGCCAGTAAATTCAATCTAACCATCTAGTAGTCACATTTCAGGAGGAGCCTTAAAGAGCAGGTCATATGGTATTTTAAAGTGTCCTAATAGTGTGTTGGAGTCCCCTACAACAGGTTTGAATAAGGTCAGAAAACATTGTAATTTTCTCAGAATATACATTTCATATTAGAATCATTTTTCAATTATTTCGAAACGATTCCTCCCTTCTATAAGTCTACTCTGCTCTGATTGGTCAGCTGACCAAGTCTGTGATTGGTCTTTCTGTATGCAAGGCGTGTCGGAAACGAAACGGTCATTACCATAATTATTTTTTTTGCTCCGTGAACAAAGATGTTATAAGGTTACAAAAATGGCATCGATATTACCTTATCAATTCGAGCCAGAGTCCGAGGATGATACCGATGCTCAACCGGAAACTCCATCGCAAACAGGACTTGATCAGGACCTTTCTCAGTAGTAAGTTAAAACTTTGTAGGTGGTACTTTATGTGATGTGACAGCAGTTTTATTGCATTCATTATTATTATTATTATTTACTGATTTGAGGTGCATGTGTGGGAACTGTGTTAGAATGGCCAGTGAGGCTGAAAAACACAGCGTTTTCTCGACATGATGTAAACACAGTAACTAGCGGAAGTGTTTGTGGGCAGGTCAGAGAGTTCGTATTTCGCGGGCAGGCGGGGATTATGCAAATGTGTTACCTTGTGGTGTATATAGGTAACAGGCAGAAGAAGATTCGAAAATATAACTCGTTAAGGCGGTTCAGAGTTGACTCTTTATTTTGAGAGACAATATCTTTATTCATCATGCACGTTTTTGATTAACAACTTTGCACACTGTTTACATTGAAGGATAGCTACATTACAAACTTCAAAAAAGATATTTTTCGAAAACCCATACGACCTGCTCTTTAACTTAATCTGACCAATCATAGAGTAGGCATAGGTAAACCACTGCTTCCCTCACTCCTGGCGTCCTTCCTCCACCTTGTGTTATTAATAAACTGAATAATTTAATTTGCGTGGGATAATTATTGAGCTCCCACCAAGGATCACATGATTGTAAACAACAAAATGATTTTCTTTGAAGTGATAAATGGCCGATGGTCTTATTCTCTTTGAAAAAGCTCCTTTCGATGTGAAAATTAAGCAATATAACACAAGCAATCATAAATACTGAGTAACTTACATTTAAGAGACAACATTAGTCACTGTTTGTCTACTTTTGCCAAAGAAAATAACAGAAGCGGTAGATTTAACCACTGCACGTCTCCAAGCAGCAGTAGCTGCTGTCCTAATGAGTTGGTTCAAAAACACTGATTCAATCCAGTGAATGATTCAATGACTCACTCATAAAGACAGTGGCGTGTTTCGCTTCTTTGAGGTTTTGGCCAATTATTTTGTACATAAATGCAGATTTTACATCCTTGTATAACATTCTTCTGTCTTTTTCGTTTTTGTCTATAATTAATAATTAATTGATTTATTGATTTGTTTATTTATTTATTTTTAATAGTTATGTTTTTGCAGTTTGGAATTGTATTATGCTTTGTGTTTATTGAGGAGTGTTTCCTATTTCATTCAAGCAATAATAAAATAATAATAATTCGTCCTTCGGATGAGACGTTAAACCGAGGTCCTGACTCTCTGTGGTCATTAAAAATCCCAGGATATCTTTCGAAAAGAGTAGAGGTGTGACCTCGGCATCCTGGTCAAATTTGCCCATTGGCCTCTGACCATCATGGCCTCCTAACAATCCCCATATCTGCTGATTGGCTTCATCACTCTGTCTCCTCTCCACCAATAAGCTGGTGTGTGGTGGGCGTTCTGGCGCACTATGTTCTGCCGTCGCATCATCCAGGTGGATGCTGCACACTGGTGGTGGATGAGGAGATACCCCCTGACAATGTAAAGCGCTTTGAGTGCCTAGAAAAGCACTATATAAATGTAATGAATTATTATTATTATTATTAAAACTTGTTTTTTTCTCTCTCTCTCTAATCTGTGTTTGAACGAATCGGTTGAATGAATGACTCTTTATGAATCGCTCATAAAGAGTCACTTGCCGCCACCTACTGGCGTACTGATGTGACCTATAGAAAGTTCTCACTGCTACAAATATAAAAGGAGTGATAGGACACCAAAATCCGAGGACCGGAACTAACTATTAAATAAATCAACAGAGCTAATCAATGAAGTGTGACACCTTTGAAAATTATACCTGAATAGTTATAATAGTTTTGTCACGTTGCGGTCCTCTCAGTGTAGTCGGGGTGTTATTTCCTCCCCTCATTTTCCTGAGGCAGCAGATGCCGTATGATGTCTTTCAGCTTCAGATAAAAACAAACAGGCCTTTCAAGTGATAGCTGCCCAGTTAAATATTGTGTCAGGTTTGTTTGCATGACAGGACTAGGCTATACCGCGTCGTCTTGTGCATGGCTTTCAAGCAGCAGGCTTTGATCAAAGACAGGTGTGTCTGTGTTCAAGAGAGCTCGGCTAGTCATATCGAGCCTTTATTAGTATAAACCAGTGTTTGATCTTCATTTAGACCCGTTGAGGTTAAACAAAGCTGGCAGCTTTTATGTTTTTTCGTTGTTAAATACAAACTACAGTTTCTATGTTCTTGTTTTGTTCTTAATAACTGTTCAGCATTTACTCACCTAAAATGCGTCGGTGGCCCTATCGCAAAATAAATGACGAAACGAAATGCTCTTGTTGACATCGCTGTTTTGTTAAGTCTACATCCGGTGCGCCATTTGGACAGGACCAGTGTGTTCACTTGTATTCCTTTTACGTATTTTAATTGTGTATGAGTATAACTTACTGGTTTTACTTTGTGGTCGTATGCGTGTTTCACTCTGGTTTCAAAAAGGGGTTTCAAAGAACCATTTTGGGTTCCCCAAAGAATCTTACAGTGAACAGTTTTTCTTAATGTTTAGAACATTTTAATAATAATGAATCCTAATCTCATGAATCACTAAAGTGGAAAAGGAACGTCAATGCAATGTTTCAATGGATGTTAAAGGTTCTTCATGGAACCATAAAGAATGTTTTTTTTTTTTACAGTGTATCTGTTTGAACACTTTTTCATGCTCTGTACTTTGTGTGTGTGTGTGTGTGTGTTTCTGTTTGGGACGGTCTGTCTTATCGTCTCAGTGTTGTCCAGCTGCAGTATCAGTGATGTGTTGTGCCGCCCACCTGCCTCTGGCTGTGCCGCTAAGCCCTTTCTGGAGTCCTGATGGACAACCCTGTGATAAGAGCAGCAACATGATCTCTGTGTTTGCTTTTGATGTGACCCACAACAAAGAGGTGGACAGATTCTTGTGCTTTACAGGGCAAGAGAAATGAAACAGCCACAGTCTATTGTGCAGAATGACATAGCTGAGTTCATTGAGTTTTTCTCTTTATTGACATTGGCACGGATCATATGCTCACATTCTTTCCCATAAATCCCTTAACATGTTTGGAAATTAATTGTGGTAGGGTGGTATTTGTTCTCTACACATGCAGTTGCAGTGAGCATTGAGAACATTTCTAAAATTATTATTACATAGTTCCATAAACTGTATTTAACACCTTTAAATTCCATGGTGCTTGTTCCAAGTATGTCCACCTAAATGTGGACAAATTGAGTAAATGGTTGTCCTTCATATGAAGAGCTTTTTCCTCTACTAACAGCTGGGGAGGTATAGTCAGCATTTGTTCAGAGATTTCTCTGTTGGCAGCAGTGCCTCGGCTGAAAGCAGGATTCTGTCATGAATGAGAATATTAGACAGATAGGGACCCCGGGGGTGTATAATTTCGCTAGCTCTTGCCTGGGGTTATTAAATATTAGCCTGAGGTGCTGAAGGGCGTTGCTGACGGGGGCTATCATCAGCTCTCCCTATCATCAGGATTTTGCACTTCTTCCAAACGCTTGCACTTCTGAGATTTAGTAGATGGCGCCCTCTTCTGTCCTTACATAGTGATCAGATTAACTGAAAAGTGAATTTCAGATACTTTGAGAAAGCCAAGATATACATTTATATAATTAAGAATTCATGATATATCCATATCATATTGGTTATTGCCTGACATTTTTATATATTGGTATCTATATTGGATATTCACTTGTGCATGTTCATTTCCCCTATTTAAACATTTCATCTAACACTTACTAAAATTAACTTTAAAATAACTGATAATGTAATAATAACAAATGTAATCCAAAACACATCTGAAATATAGATGTATTAATACTGTGCTGTATGTTTTTAACATGTTATGTTTTAATATATAATTTGATAAATTTTTCAATGTATAAAATAATTTTATATAGTAATAATTTTCTAATTGTAATATGAATACCCGTATACAAGTATCCCTATATATGAGATCAGATATTTATGAACATATGTGATGTGAAGCATGCAGCTGGACTGTGTCACCCCAGTTTTAGACAAACTTTGCTTTTATAGAGTGCATTTTGTATAACTGACCACAAGGTGGTGGGAGAGTGCAAGGAAGGAGTGACTTACGCAAGGCAGCTAAAATAATCCATTAGGACAGTGATACTAAACAGCCTTGATTTAACTGCTATATCTAGTCATCTGGCTTCATTGAAGAATGTTCTGATAACGAGTTTGCTGTAAATCTGGGACGTAACTCACATATCATTGCCTTGACTCAGTAAGTACTTCCTCCACAACAGTTGTCTCTCAACTGTTGCCATACTGTGTTGCTGATTCATATCTGTAATTAGGTAAACTTTTCAAATGGAACTGACTGAGGTGTAATTTATAAAAAATAGATGCTTAATAAAGAGAGCCATTAAATTATGGTTGGTTATTATGATAAGCAGATCATTTCATTGCCCTTTAGAAGAAGTGTACTAGATTGATAGACAGAGGAGGAGAAAGAAGGAATATTTTTCTGTTCAGAGACATTGCTTTTCGCAGTAACTGTGTAAGGTTGCTGCAAGAGATGAATATTCATAACCCTCTCCTGCATATTCATTAGACAGGTGCTGCTCTGACTGCAGTACTGTCAGTTCTAGCAGTGTGACGCTGCACTGTGGGCAATTCCTCTGAGTCTCACAGGTTCGCTGTGTCCTATAGTTGTTGGAGCATGTTTTGTTATCACACTATGTGCATTGTAAGTTACAATTTGTAACATACCATATTTTCAAAGTCAAAGATAATACTCTCAATATGAGTAGTAAGTGATTGTATTGTATTGTTTTGTTTTTTGTGCCATAATGTGCACTATGCCACATGCCAGTTATTTGTATCAAATACAATTAAACACTCTGCAAACATCTTCAAGACTTTATAATATAATTAATTCAAAGTATTATAATTCAAATGTAGTATAATTCAAAGGTACTTCGGAGCGTATTAAAGTTTATCTGTCCTGCCAGCTGTTATGATCAGACAGGCCTTCTGTCATTCTGCAGAGTTACAGATGGGAGACCAGCATGGGGTCAGTACCAAGAAGACAAAGACCACTACCATTTAACTTACACAGAAAAACATGAACAGTGTGTTTCTGTGCAAGTTAATCTAGCTGTCTAAGAAACCTGGCATTATTTATTACGAAAACTGTTGGCTCTGTGACAAACTGCTTTTGTTCCTCCTCTTTTCTAAGTCGCTTTGGATAAAAGCGTAACTGTTAATGTAAACAGGATTTGAGACATTTCATATTTGGATTGCATTCTGTTATATTGCATCATATCTTCTGTATCATCAGGCAGAATGAATGTAAACTACTACTCGTGTAACCTCCGTTTCTGCCAAGACAGAGTAATTTGCTTTCAGTAAGTTGTTCCAAACATCAAAAACATGTGCAGAGGGTTAGGGAAAATGTAATTCATTTTATATGGTTTTTAAAAATTATTTTCAAAAGTGTAGAAAACCATCTGGGCCAAATATTATTAAATTATTATATTTTTTTAAATGCAATTTTTCATTGCATTTATCTTGGTTAATTTCTGGTGATTGTTTTCTTTTTGAACTATTTCAGTGCTAAGTAGGTTAAATGGAGGAGCTGAGGAGAGAATTGTAGCCTGTCTGGGAATAGCAGAACTATACTTGGCTCATGCGGTCTAAAAATTCCACCTTCTGAAGTGATATGTGGACGCAGGCGTTTGTTTCTATTGGTGCTTTAGTCTGTCATTCGTCTTCTGTAGCCCTGAGGTTGGCTAATTGCACAGACATGATGGGATAATCCCGGTTAACAGAAGCTGATGTCAGATTGGTTTGGCTCACCACAAATCCTAGTTGAGGTAGGCAATGCAAGACGTCAGTCACTGTTGCAGAAGAAGTGGAGGGAGTGTCTGACTGCTCTGGAATTTCCTTTCTGATGGGCTGTCAGTCCACCTGCTAACCTGCCTGTTTAACTATCCAAATGGAGCTGCACTTGTGATCTGATACGCTCAATCTCTATTGCGACGTCTCCGCGCGCGCAGGGCCGTTTCATAACATTTTTGTCGCGCGCTCTGCGATATGGGGACCGTGCTCTCTTTATCACCTTTTGCAACTAAAGGGACCATTCTGCAAGATGTAGGAGACGAAGCCAACGGGAAAATAGAGAAAAGCCTTAAAAAACAGTCAGTGATCGTGTCCACGCTCACATTTAAACGGCTAGTGACTGCATCAGGTAAGAAAAAAAGTGCCAAGAAAGTAAGTCCGAATCCTCTTCCGCTGCCAGCGAGCAGCGACAGTCAGGTCGAGCATCTGAATCAGGAAAACTTCAGGAAATCGCAACAGTCCGAGAAGAAAACGAAAAATGGACCTCTTGCGGTGCCCATCCCCGCGGTTCCTCCCCATCTGGACCAGGATCAGGACCAGTTCACTTCAGCGGCGAAGCAACTGGTGTCGGTTCAGAAGCAGCCCAGCAGCCGGTCGCTCATCTCGCCGAGGCGCGTGATCGTCCAGGCCTCCACAGGGGAGCTGCTCCGTTGCCTGGGCGAATTCCTGTACAAACGATGCTGCAAAGTCAAGGAACTCACCGCAAATGAGGTTATTCTCTGGTTCCGAAACGTGGACAGGACTCTGCTTTTGCAGGGCTGGCAGGACCACGGGTTCATTACGCCTGCCAGCCTCGTGTTCGTCTATCTGCTCATTAGGGAAACTGTAACCGATGATGTTGACAATCCACGTGAACTCCAAGGGACCTTTCTGACCTGCCTCTATCTGGCGTATTCCTACATAGGGAACGAGATCTCGTACCCTCTCAAGCCCTTCATGGTCGACACCAATAAGGACGTGTTCTGGGAACGTTCGTTAGATGTCATCGATAAACTGAGCGGCAAAATGCTGCAGATTAACATTGATCCGCACTTTTTCACAGAGGTTTTCCAAGACTTAAAAAACGAAGGAGATTATAAGAAGGATGGAAGCGAACTGGACCGCTGAGTGTGATCAGAATCTGAGCAGAGATCAATTACTACTGCTTTATTGGATGTAATTGTAATCAGCTCTGCCTGACTGTTGCATTGCACCATGAGCCGATTTATCAATTTAGTATTTATGACACTGTTGTGTTGGCTTTGTTTTAACAGTATTAAGTAGCCCGGTGAAGTGATTTATAATAGCCAACATCGCTTCACCGGTGTAGCTGCAGTTTTATGCATGTCGTATAGATACATCAGTTGCTGTGATTCACAGTCATTCATAAAAAGGGAAGGCACAACGTTTATTAACTGTCAGTCTCATCTGTCATTTCTAAGTTATCTGGGTCTCTATCCTCCTGAGACCTAAAGAAATGTTGTATTTTTTAGGTATGCATTAGATTTGTTTTACATAATGTACGTGATTGGTGTAGCCCAAGCGGCAACCTCCCGCTCTTTCTCGTGAAGCCAACACGGAAGTGACTTAAACTGTAATTCGTCAACTGGCCGCTAGAGGCTGGCTGCAAAAGGGAGTCAATCCCATAGACTCCCCATGTTAAAATGCCCAACTTTACAGCAGAAAAAAACATGTTTACAGCCTGGTTCAAAAAATTTTTTTGGTCTATATAGCTAATTTTGCCCTTCATGACAACTGTGAGGGGGGTGAATTTTTTTAATAACTCATCCGTTTAAATGCCCTTCATGACAACTGTGAGGGGGGTGAATTTTTTTATAAGTCATCCGTTTAAATTATATTAAGCCATACATTTCTGTATAATTAAGGGCGTGGCCACTTGAGTGACAGGTGGATTGCCGCGGCTGACACTGCCGTCGAGCTTGGTGGTCCTGGCTTCAGCAACCAGCTCCCACCTTTTTGCCCATTTTCGATTATCCGGGAGTGACGCGCGGTGACGCGCTGCCAAGATGGCGACGGCCCGCTCCGCCCACTTTGAGCTTCAAAAACGCTCTTCAGAAAACTACGGGTGACGTCACGGACACTAAGTCCATGTTTTTATACAGTCTATGGTGTAGCCCAACAAACTTAGTATTCGTTTAGTTCTAAAAAATCTATACCCTTTATGGAATATTGTATTGGACACATTATTATTAAAAAGTCTGGACATTGCTATATCAAGGCTTGAAAGGTACTGTGGACAAATGACTGGGTCTCAGGAGGATAAAGCTCCATTTGAAGAGATGAATGGAACTATCCAAGGTGCTGACCTGTTTGTGCTCATTTACTCTCTTGACAGACGCCTGTCTCCAGCCATTCTGGATTTGAAACTTGAAAGTGTTTTCTCTTCACTGAGATGTGCCAATTCATGTGTGATCTTACTGTTTTGATTCATTCACATTGGTTTTAGAAAAATGGGCAGATCATACTTGGAGTTCATTTTATACTTCGACGTGATTTTTCAGTGCTCTTGCTTGAATTAAATAAAACCCAGTCTGCCTGGTTTTCTTGATCGATAATGAACGCATCGAGCTCATTAATGCACTGACCACGTGCCATTTGACTGCATATTATGATAAGATTATATAGCATCCATTTAAACTTTGCACTCTAACTTCAGCTGATCTTTGGGACAAGGCATCTAGGCTATCCATCATCTCTACAGTGTTAACTAAAACTCCAAATCTCTTACACGCAGTCACTTTTCTTATACTTTTTCGTATAGGCCTAACTTACACACTATACATTCTTGCGCTCTGTTTATTTTATGTGGGTTTTTTTTTTGTTTGTTTGTTTGTTTTTGCCCTTTTAACACACTATACATTCTTGCGCTCGTTTATTTTATGTGGGTTTTTTTTTTGTTTGTTTGTTTGTTTTTGCCCTTTTAATCGTTTCCCTTTGATTCCTATTGATATCTTTTTTAGAAAAAGGAAGGAAATTAATTTAGCTTAGATTATTATCTATCTATAGTTAATTTACAGATGGATCAATCCTGTTTATGACTTAACTCCAAGTCTTCACTACGTCTTTGTTTTCTGTGGGCTTTTTCATCATCAACCAATCCCGTTCACCTGAAAGCAAGAATGAGCGAGTTGTGAATAAAATACTCGACATGAATGATCTTCGAGTTCATTGGCCGGAATTTGCTGCAGTCTGTGAGAGGGGTTTCTCTTGGTCAGCAGAAGACATGTGAACTCTAGTCTGTCGCTATAGTAACCGCAGTATCGCTCATTCACGGCATGCGGAACCTCGCACGCTTTGTCTTCAAGCCACATGCACACTAGAAATATGTCAAGGATGTTATTTTCTTCTATCTATCTATCTATCTATCTGTCTATATCTGTCTGTCTGTCTGTCTGTCTACATTTAAAAATAGATATTTTGAAGTTGTAAATAAGATTACTGGAGTACTGTTTACAAGAAAATACTATTTCAGTCTTTCAACTTCAAAATTCCATGTTTAAATTCAATGTGTTATACTTGCCAACTCTAAATGAAACAATTGTTACTCAGAAATAGTACATTTCAAAATAATTACAAAGAAACAGCATGAAACATTGAATCAAATATAACATTTTGCAGAAAGACTGAAGTTGTATTTTCTTGTGAAACATACTCCGAATGTTTTATTTACAATATTGAAAAACAATTTCAGATCATTGTTAGTTCTTCTTTAAATTCCAATTTTCAGAATTTCTTAATTAAATTGTTATTTAAAAAAGCCATTCTTTATTCAGTTCTCAGTTGTAGACAACTGATTCATAATATTCAAAAACAATATCAATGACACTATATTGTGTGATTGTTTCTTATTAGTTGCACCTTTGAAGACTCCAGGATCCTTAGTAAACAAGTGATTACCCACAGACCCTAACCAAAGTGCCAAGCACAGGATGATTAGTTCTTTTTTTGTACTTGTTAAAATGGTTCCTTAATCTGTCAGGAGGCTTTCTTCAGTAGTCATCTTGACCTTATGACACTGTGCCCTGGCTATATATACTGTATATAAGAGGTCTTACCTAAGGTTTTCCACTAACTGATCCCAGATTAGTAGAAATAGGTTATATCACGTTGGAAATCAAAGTGTCAGTAGTAATACTCTTTTGGCAGGTCAGTGAATAAACACCTTTACCATGAGCACATTAAGACAAGCTAATGAAAGCACTCCTCTCCAAACAGACAACTTAATTATCTACGGTACACTTTTTTTTTTAAATGAAGAATATACTTATTTTGTTCTAAGGAATAATTCAGCCAAAAAATAAAGTGTGATAATTTACTCACCCTCGTGTTTTTTTTTTTTGTTGTTTTTTTTTGTATCTAAACCAATATGATTTTTTTTCAAAAAAGGAGACATTTTGAAGAATGTCATGCTGCTCTTTATCATCCAATGAAAGCATATAGTGACCAGGGGCTCCAAATAGAATAAAGTGCCATAAATCAGTCCATATGATTCTTGCAGGGATGGAATAACATGAAGGTGAATAAATTATGACAGAAATCCATAATAAAGGCGTGTTTACACAAAGGACGATAAATATATTGTCCGATACAGATATAGTTTTAAAAAATCATTCAATGTAAAAGACAGCAGAGTCCACAACACAACTGTAACAATAACGGAACAGAGTAACAAAATTGTTGGAATTACTTTTGAAATGATTTTTATTTCCCCAGCTGACATAAACATTCAATCAGAATCCACCCTGCTTTAAAGAATTCAAGCATTTAAAGCGACAGACAACAGAAGACTAATAATCAGAACCTTATCATCCGCTGGTGTGGACACTAATATAGTTATTGTTACAGTTACCTTTATATTCATCGCTCTTGGTGTAAATGTCCCATAAAACAGATAACAGGTTTTTAAAAAATGACATTAATAATATAAAATGTTGCAAATGGGATATTCTTTGTCTGAATTTTTTAAGCATTCAGTATGGAATAATGAGCCACAGACGTGATTACACTTTTTTTCCAGTCTCTCTGGGGGAGAGCGAGATGGAGGATGTTGACTACAGTGGGCGTTCCGTGACTGACTTGAATGGATGATACATTCAGTGCCACCCACTGGCTGAGAGTTAGTCACTGGATCACACAGACAGATTCAAAGCAGTACTGCTCATTAAGGTTTCTCTAGGGGGCTACCAGCCAACACTCCTCTCCTGTCACAGAGGGTTGTTTACCAGAAAGACTGCCGTACAATTATTTCAGCAGCCTTTTAGGGGGCTAATAACCATTAACAAGCTTGAATTAGATTGATTGCTCTTCAACTTCCTTTAATGATAGCATTTATCCTTGACCCATCATGACCAGCAAGTGGCACCATGTTTGTAAACACAATTTAACTAAAGCATTGGGTCTTTTTAAATGCCTTAAAGCATTACCAGTGTGTGAGTTAGTTTATAAGGAAGGAATAAAGTACACTTTGTACACTTGTTTAGGGCTGAAGAGATTGGAAATGTTTTCCTCCCACCTGTGTGTTATGCAAAATTCGGTGCATTGGACTTAGCACAGATAACATCCAGATTAACTCTTGTACATTCACCTACTCAATGACACCCTAAAGCTCAGGAGAGCTTATTATAAGAGTGATTTAGCTCAGTGAGTACTGAGGAGACCGACGGAGGGTAGATCTTATACAGTGGGTATAGAAAAGAATCACCCCATTTAAAATAATCACATTTTGTTGCTTTGCAACCTGAAGATGGACACAGTTTTTGTTTTATCCAGCTGTATTGCAACTTATAACGTCCAAGTTAAAGATATTACACCAACATGTCAGAAAAAAAATTATTAAAAAAAATGTAAACTCAATCAGGTGTAGCTAATCACCTTCTCAAGCCATCTGACTTTGAACTGTGATCAGCTGTGGTCATTTTGATCAGCTCAGCATGAAAATAGCTTTCCTGAAGCATTTCAGTCGTTGGTAGTGCAACTGAAGCAAACAATCAACTATGGGTGGCAAGACAGTGTCAAAAGATCTCCAGGATAAAGTTGGGGACAGACACAAATCAGGAGCTGGATACTAAAAAATGTCAAAGGCTTTATCAATGCCTAGAAGCACAGTGAAGTCTGTTGCAGTTCTGCAAAGAAGAGTGGGCAAATATTGCAAAGTCTAGATGTGCAAAGTTAGTAGAGACAGAGACATTTCCCAACAGACTAAAGGCTGTAATTAAAGCAAAAGAAGATGATTCAACAAAATACTGACACAAGGGGGGGATCCTTTTTCCAAATCAGTGATTCTGTTTTTTTTATTAGTTTATTTTATTTATTTTTTTCTGACATGTTGGTGTAACATTTTTCACTTAGATGTTATAAGTTGCACTGAGTAAATACAGCTGGATAAAACAAAAACTGTGTCCATTTTCATTTCAGGCTGCAAAGCAACAAAATATGATTATTGTGAAGGGATGATTCTTTTCAATACCCAATGTATATAGATTAGACTCTCTTTGTTGTTATGGTTTACATTTTCTCTTTCCCTACTTCTCTCAAATAAAAAAGGTTACTATTTTTAATGTAATAATAACTAAAAAATTTTGCTTGTATTTACTACTGTAATTGGATATAAGTTTTTGTAAGGTTACATATAAACAGGTCAAAAGTTTTAAACATCATAAGCCACAGAACGTTAAAAATATATTGAGAACATTTTCTATGTATATCCTTCAAATTATAATTATAATTATTGATTATTTTGGAGAAGAAAATTATTATAATTTAAATATAGGGGAGGCCAGGGCTGATTGTCACAACAAAGTGTTTCATAATTGTTGGACTCTTTAAATTTAGCATAAAAGCTTATAATAGATAGGCAGGTTCTGTTGTGACAACTTGTCCCATATAGTGTAAGCACTATTGGGGCATATTATGTGTTAAAGGGGCTGTACAGCCTTTTTGTAACCAAGTGTTTAAGATGTGTCTACACAAAAACTGACTTCCAAAATCAAACCGAGCCTGAGAAATATTTTCTGGAGTAAAAAGTGTCACGATTAAGCAAAACCTTGGAGGATCCTTCATTTTTTGTTATTTATATTACACTCACATACAAATATTGCTTTGACTGAACGAAAGCAAAAAGTCTGTGCAGGCACTTTCTCAAAGCTGGAGTCTGTTGGCCAGACTAGAGCTGGATTTAAAATAGGTCCAGTGTGTCAGTGCAAACAAATCCTGCCATAAATGGCGGACCCCAGTAGAGCTGCTATTGACATGCAGATCACACTGATGGGACTTATGAGTCTCCTCACAATGCACAGCAATGCTAGAGAAATTCCTCATCTATGACGTCAAATAAACTGCCAGTCAATTAAACAAGAAGCCATTTGCCACAATGTAGGAAATGCATTGCCATTTGTATATCTTAGTCTTGATACGTTAAGGAAAATGTCGGGATTTCTTTTTATTTTACCCTGTTTGTCTCTTTTAGTATTTTAATATATGAAGCTGAAAGAATGTCCTGTGGCGCTGTCTCTCTCATAGGTGTAACTATGGTCTAATATAGATACATGGCGCCCTCTTGTGTCCAGATTGTGTAGGCCTAATTGTAAATCGAAGAGTGCGCACATGCACGGTCGCCACTTTTTTTTATCTTGAGGGAGACTTCCCACTTTTTATACGATAATATTTTCCATCCCCTATTTTATTAATCCCCTTTCTTTTTTCTTTTTACAATGCCTGTGAGGCATTTAGTTAGCCTAAATATGGCGATTTATAGGCCTACGGGAAAACCCACGTTTACTTACTATAATATAGGCCTAAGTGTATTTTTATTACTAAAATTTACTATTTTGGTTTTTAGGCTATATAAGCTTATCCTTACAATTAAATAAACATGATAATAGCCTACTAATAAAAGCCTAACAATAATTATAAACGAATCCTTTGCACAGACAGTGACGCCCACAGCATCAACGCCATAAATACAGTAATTCTGCCCTAATTATAGGGTACAAAATAAATTAGGCTACATGCCAAGTACTTTTTTAAGAATAAATTAAAATTACTTTATAAACCACCCAAACTGAGGTTGTGTTACTACAGAAACACACAAAGACAAATATAACAGGTCATGATTTTTACCTTAACAATTTTAATGTATTGTCACAGGGAAAATACATTATGAAATAATAAATCGAGTGAAAACAAGACAAGGACATAGACTGGTGATCTGGGTCAGTGTATCATCCGATCATTCAACTATTCCATTCAAACTGATTAACTACTTTTATTTGTCATAACATTAATTATGATTCTGAAGTAGGCCCTGCCTGTTTTTCTAGGTGCCATTGATAAATGCTATGTCACTGGTTAAAAGTGAAATGTTTGGGAGCTACTTCCACTAGATATATTGCAGAGCTAAAAAAGAGAGCAGGAGCGATGGACCGGAGCAGGACTTCGTCCTGCAACAAGTTTTGAAAGGGACGAAATTATTTTTAATGTCACCCAATTATTAATTCAGGTCCTATATTTGTCTGTTATTTTTCCCTTCCAAAACTCATCAGAGAAATGCCTTTTCTCGTGGAGCTCCTGAGACTAAATTTAAATTATTTTATAGCATATAGGCTATAGCCTACTATAATATATAATATATATATATATAAATAATTGTGAAATAGTAAAATCAATATCAATTTGAAGACAATATTTTATTCCAGTGCAAAAACATTGGCAGTAGGCCTACTGTACCGAATATTTCTTTCTGAATTTGAATATTTCTTTATATAATTTAATGATCGAATGATACATGGACCGATCCGTCATTGCGTGTTTAAGTGGACCATGTGGGAAAATATTAATTCTATGGTTAATTAGGATGTAAACGCTTCTTAAAATGTAGCCCTATGCCCAAAATTCAGACTTACACCGTCCACGAGTCAATACTGAAGTTATAATAAAATATCAAAATGCACTTTATGTTGTCCAGCTGATTTTTAAAGGGTCATGAACTGAAATCAAACTTCCCTTGATCTTTTGACATATAACAGGTCAATGTAGCCTACTATAAAAAACACCCTGTAAGTTTCAAAACTCAAAACTTTCTCGTTAAAGAGCTTTTATTGAAACCATAAGCTCAGAAAAGGACTAGTTTTGGAATGTGCCACTTTATGACGTAATACTGTGGCAAGGCACCGCAGGAGAAGGTCAACGCCTACTTATACGTCACTGCCGCTTTAGCTCCGCCCACTGATACGCGCTTGTAGTAGGAGGAGAGGAAATAGAGAAACACAGGATTACTTTATCAACAGAACCATGCAGATGACATTACAAGATTAGCCTACAATGTGTAGTGTAAATTGTGGAAAAAATAGTCTTTGAATTGCCTAACATATCTAGATCTGACGGGAGCGCTGTTGCGTCATGTCACGAATCAATTTCAGGTCAGAAGAGAAGCGGCGCGAATGCTTGCATGTCAGAAATAGAGCGGGACATCAGTTTACTGTCGGGGGTTTGTAGTCAATCTGTGCCGCATCCAGTGTAAACAGAATCGCTGATTATAGTGGGTTCTGTTGTGCCGCTCACGTCAGGTGTAAACACGGGGTAAAATTAGCAAAGAGCTCCTGATCTCGTCAGTGAAACATTGTTTGTTTGTTTGCTTTACTTTGGATTCATTTTTAAACAAGACAGTATGATGCAGGCTTTTCAGGAAGACGGAAAGTAAACGATGATGCAGCACTGAGTCTGACTAGAGTGGATCCAACAGTAATGTCGCAACACAAGTGCGAGTAAACGTGCTTTTACCACTATTGCATTGTCTGTTCCAGACCGTTCTGCAGAGGCTCAAAAACAGGATAGAACATAGTCTATTACTTCTAAAATAGGCCTATGTTTTTTTTTCACACTAACATTATAAGTGAACCTCAGAGAACATTATAAAATTTAAAAAATGCAATTCATGACCCCTTTAATGATAAATTAATCAGTGACAAAGTGATAGTATTTGTTTTCCATAAGATAGCGCTAAACTGCTTTCTTATTTTAAAGTGATCAACATTAATAATCCACCAAATAATCCTCTCTCTCTCTCTCT
>NW_015640452.1:65801-70971 GCF_001515625.1 Sinocyclocheilus rhinocerous
TCTCTCTCTCTCTCTCTGGGGTGTGATTAGAATAGCCTGCAATAATCAGTTGCGCTTTTGAATATTAGCCTTGTGTAGTCTATCAGCGCGCACTCCTGAGGCAAAAAAACCCCAAAAAAATCAGTTATAGTGATTATTGATATTATTTAGGTTATTTAAACTGTTGATATTGTTAACGCAACTTAAATGTGACGCAGACACGGCACCGAAGGGTCCTGGCGGTTGCAGGTTGTGGCTGTGATAGAGGGTCGGAGGAGATCCGGGCCAGTATGAGAACCCCGACGGACCAGCACCTGGAGCAACCAGACTGAGTTTGGAAATGCCTGAAAATTGGATGGGAGCGAAGTTGCTCTGGAATTTGTAAATAGCTTGCTCGGTTGAGGAGGGCTGGCACACTTGCGCAAGGCCGTTAAAGTCAAATTTGTACGCGTAGCGCTTTCCGTGCACCTTGGTCATGATGTTTTTGTCGTAGTAATAGCGCAGAGCTCGGCTCAGTTTGTCATAGTTCATGTTCGGTTTACTCTTGCGTTCCCCCCACCGTCTGGCCACCTCGTCCGGGTCTATCAGTTTAAATTCTCCACTGGTCCCCTCCCAGGCGATGCAGGTCATATTGGTGCTGTCAGACAGCAGCTCCAGAAGAAATTGCCATAGCTGGATTTGTCCACTTCCTAAAATGCAAGGAACGTAGGCTTACATATATGTAGGGAAAACAGACAGACCTTTTGTAATCAGTATTCTATGTGAAGAGTGAAAGTAAATAACGGACACTATTAAAGGGTTACTTATCAAAATCACTCTTTTTACAAAAACAGTTTTACTGAGTTCTTGGGTCCTTGAGATGGTTTTATGGTTCTTTGGAGATGAAAAACTTACAATGAAAATGTTTTTTTCATTGGTGTATTGGCTTCTTGGTTCTGCACCAATCTAAAAACTAAAGGTTCTTTATTGATATCTATGGTTCCACGAAGAAGGTTTTTTTTTTTTTGCAGTGTTAAAAAGGTTCTTAAAATGTTTTTCACACTAACGAAATATTCACTGAAAGGTTCTTTTGGGAACACAAAATGTTCTATAGCATCACAGGTGAAACCCCTCTTTTGGAATTTTTAAGAGATGATTTTCTAAAGATCTAAAAATAAAAAAATAAATATACCACAAGTGCAGCTTTTTGTTAGTGTAGCATATAATTGGGTTTATTTAATGTTTTATTTTTAGGCCTAATCATGAATATAAAATGAAATAAAATCATAAATAAGCAGTCTAACAATTTTAAATAATGCACACAATAGCATATTTTAAAAATTCTGCAAAAACACTTTTTGCACAAAAATAATAACATTCACCTGTCAACAATTCATCGCAAAACTCACCTTTTTGCACGCCTGTGTTGATGGGGGTCCAAGAAGGGCTTTTGCTTTCCTTCAGAAGATTTTCTGTGGGGTCTGAAAGAAAGCGTTTAAAAATACTATGATTCACATTCTAAATGCCTTCTGAAAATATTGGAGTAACATTAGTAAAACGCAACAGATGCATTAAATATATTTCCCCCGTCTGTATATTCGTCATTTGTACTTTTAGAGAAAACACGTAATGTCACCCATCTATAAAAAACCAATGGCAGCAAAAGAGGTTAAATATTATGAGTATTGTCGTGTTGCGGCTCGATGTATTTGCCCAGACTTCAGCGCTGAGGTCAGGAAACGCGTCCAGGAAAAAGGATATCCGATTTCCGACAAAAGAGGACATGCGTTCCAGATGGAGAAGTCAGAGACACCGGCGATGGTGCGCAGCATTGCACCCGCAGACCCATAACATCGCCCTTTTTTTTTTTCAGTCATTTCAGCAATATTTCTCATTTTACGCACAAAAAGACTGTGTACCTGAGAGATACATGTTAAACATAAGGCTTCCTCCGCAGTTCTGTCGCATTGTGGTGGCGGTGGAGGACATGAAAGGGTAGGCTTTCATTGGCGCCAAGATTTTTATTAAACTTTATATTGTGTTTTTAATATCAGGTGATAGCTGTAATGACATGCATGGTTACACTGTAAAAATGAATGGCTAATTTAAGGAGATATTACCTGAATCCACAGGTTCTCTTGTTTATTTATTTTTTTCCTTGAGAATTTTAATTGCGTTTTGAATTCAAATGTTTGAGCTAAAATGATAAAATGAAATTTTCAAAATCAGATGGGGCCGTGATGGGGATAATAATAAATTTAATAGTAAATTCAATTACCAATTGATAATTTATTGAAAACCAATTGATAAATTACCTAAATGTAAAATGTCCATATTTTATTAGCCGTACAAATTTCCTCAGTAGGGGGTAAATTGTAACTGCAGCACCCTTTATATTTGTTATTAATTTCAGTTCAGGGATCGGTAGGAGATTTCTAAATAACGTTAATGTGAAGCAGGCAAACACTGGAAAATTAGTTATATCAAAGTTTAAGATACATAGCACAAACAACATTGTGTTAGAGATTTAACAAATTGTGTTACAGTACCTTCTATTGTTGATGTAGCCTAACCTTTTAGTCAGGTTGATTTAGCTCTAATAAATAGCCTACGATTTTTATTTAAATATTTTACTTTATATGATAACTAATCAACTTATGATATAAATTTTAAAAAGTAGCATATTTAGGTAATTTATTCAAACTTTTTACTGTGTATAGTTTAAAAGGTTTGATTTGTGACCGTGCCGGTCTATGTCCTGATTTGCTCCCTTAATAAGTTGACTTACCCCGTCCTGTTATGTCAGACTGCAGCTTGTCTCAGATCCAGCTGCTTTCAGCACTCTTGGCTGTCTTAAAATCATTGAACTTAGAACGAGTGCTACACTTTTAATGAGCTCGTAGTGAAATGTGTATTTGATAAAGGTGTGTACGGTTGAACATTTATTAGGAGATCCTGGACTGGGTGTGGGAGCGGGTTTTCAAACAGCAACTGCTCTGTCCACATCTGATCCTGTGAGTGGGTGTGTGCAGTCAAATACTGCTAGCGTCCTGAACGGTTAAACCACAAACAAATAAGAGGCGGAATCACACCCGGATCCCAGGTTTACGAACCGTTTGATTGGACGAACAAGAACCCGCACTTCCTTTAGCGCATAGTTAAAAAGATTCGTCCACTGCATTAGATCTCGGCTGTTTTTAACAATGAATGTACGACATGTATTTTAATCCACAAAGGTCAGGACCTCGGACAGCTCCAAACGAACCCAAATGGGTGAGACTCCCTCCCCCACATCATTCGTTTGTCGTACATTAACTGCGTGTTCCATACTTATGGGCTATATCATATGTTCTGTCTAGAATGGGAAAGACTGGCAGTACTGATATATTTCTGTAAAACATATGCTATCTGTTTTCAGTCCACGTTTGTAAGAACGTAAAATGTAAATAACATTACTGTATTGGTAATTGTTAACCGCACTTTAAATGTTTTTATTAAAATAATGCAGCTGACGTTTCAGCTTAACGTGTTCATAAAGGGCTTCTTTTTTTTTTGCTTAAAAAAATAAATGTTTCAAAACTCAGAGTTGCTTTACTTGTTTTCCATTTCCTTTTCTACGACTGTTATGTAGAATAAATAATGACATTTTAAATTATTTAGTGACAAATTCCGTAGTACAGTATTCCCCTCTATAAATACAATGAATTGACAAAACAGATTAATGCAGTAAAAATACATGATACAGCGGGATATTGTTTTTTGTGATAACAGTACTGTACGTGTTGTTTACAGTGGTAGTAGTATAAAATACAGTCAGTTGTATATATATATAATACAAATAATTTACATATGTAAAGTAAATATTTTATTTCATTTTATACATAAATATTTATTTATATGTGAATGTAGCTGAAATCCTCAAAAGCAGGTCCACAAAGAACAAATAATGAGGCATTAACATAAAGTTACTCATGCTCTTGTTTATTAGAAATATCAGAGTCTCATATTTATCATATAGGTGGTTTAGGACATCATTAAGCAAGACTTGGTGTTGTTCAGCTAGCATAAAACATCCTAATTGTTAAATATAATGAAGTGGCTTATTCCTCCATCAGTCTAGTCTGACTATTCTAGAAAAAACCTTGCTAAAATTTCTGCATGATTACATATACCTAGAAATGTGGGAGGCCTGTTCTAATTACATATAGCTTTGAAAAAAACATCGGATCTTCTTGTTTTAAATCAATAATTGCCTTTTAGCAGATCCATGAATTGAGCAAAGTTGTTTTAATTACAAAAAGCAAGGAATTGCCACAAACACTCTTTTACTATAGTTTAAATAATGTCTTTATTGCCTATAGTATTGACACGGCATGACATGGTGGGTACACAATGGTGGTGGGTCTTATTGCTGAATTCTGCGCATAGACTGGATCTGATTGGTATGTGCCTGGGTGCCGTACTCATTGTAGCATCTGTACTCTCCTTGGTGTCTGTCTCTCTCATAGATGTACTGATATCCACGGTAACCGGGAAACTGATAGCCTACCCAGCTGCCAGAGAAAAAGGCAAATCTCATTTATTGCACTGCACACCAATAAGACTGTGGGCAGGGAGCTGCTACATCAGTGATACATTATTTGTCACAAAGAAATGGAGATCCACAAAGGACAACACTCTGTATAATATAATATAATATGAGTTATAAAGACAATTGATGTAATGTTTGTTACAAACAAAATGTTTTGATTGCATGTATTGTAGATATGTGTTTTAATGACATTTACTGAAAATCTTACATATATATATATATGCAATCAAAACATTTTGTCTGGCTTTTGTAACAAACATTCAAAAATACTGAATAATTAAATATAGTTATTCAATATTTAGTTATTTATCCTAGTTTATTAATGACAGATGACCTGTGTTAAAAAGGTGGTGAGGTGACTTACGCTCCAGAGTTGACTTTGATTGAGGGAACTTCCTTGCTCAAATTTACGTCCCATGAAGTCTTCACACTCATAGAGGGTAATCTTACTGTCACTGTGCTTCTGTCGGGGAGAGAGTGAGTGTGGGAAATGAAATGATTTTGAGGATATTTGTTATGACGTGAACCTAATGTGCTGTTTCAACAAAGAAATTTCAGAAATTATGAAAGAGGTGCTGGAGTAAGTCTTCACAGATTTGACATAATGTTGCTTGTGACCCT
>NW_015640452.1:71538-72015 GCF_001515625.1 Sinocyclocheilus rhinocerous
ATGGAGAGGATCTTGAGACTCCAGTAGCTTCAAACACCTGTTTGCTGCTCAGCAGTGGCTTTTTTACAGCTGTCATTACAATACAGTTCATTTGTTTGACAGAAACTTTCCTTAATAAATCTTAATCTGACCAAGATCTTCTGTGCTCTAAATTACTTACAAATCTTTTGACAGTTCAATAATCTCTATTTGCTTTTCGCAAAATATTATTTGTTTTGATGCCTTTTGCAAGACATTGCATTGTTTCATACTTTTCATCTTGAGAAAGATCTTTCTTCCTCATCATATTTCTTGAGAACTGTGACTTGCTTAATAATGTGGAACAACCTCTTTAAGTAGGGTTTCCATTTACCTAAGAAGACCTGGCAAACTATTGAACAAACCTGTCTGAGATTGATACCAGTTACCTGAAATGATGTGAAAAACAACACAAACAAAAATCTGACTCTTTATTGTACCGAAATCCTATTGATATGT
>NW_015640452.1:75824-77286 GCF_001515625.1 Sinocyclocheilus rhinocerous
TTAAGTAGGGTTTCCATTTACCTAAGAAGACCTGGCAAACTATTGAACAAACCTGTCTGAGATTGATACCAGTTATCTAAAAAGATGTGAAAAACAACACAAACAAAAATCGGACTCTTTCTTGTACCGAAATCCTATTGATGTCACTTGCATAATAATTTGGAACACAGTGTGTATGTATGTATATATATATATATATATACAGTATATATATTTTTTTTTATTATTATTTTTTTTTAATATACATACACACACACATACATACACACACACATACACTACCATTGAAAGGTTTGGGGTTGGTAAGATTTTATGTTTTTGTCTCTTTGGCTCAAGGTGGCATTTATTTGAACAAAAATACAGTAAAAACTTTAATATTGTAATATATTTTTACAATTAAAAAATGTTTTCTATTTTAATATATTTTAAAATATAATTTATTCCTCTGATATCAAAGCTGAATTTTCAGCAGTCATTACTCCAGTCTTTAGTGTCACATGATTCATCAGAATTATTCCTCTTCAAAGCTGAATTTTCAGCAGTCATTACTCCAGTCTTTAGTGTCACATGATTCATCAGAAATAATTCTAATAGTCTGATTTGGTGCTAACTAAACATTTCTTATTACTATCAATTTTGAAAACAGTTTTTTTTTCTGCAATGTTTACATTGTTTCAGGATTTTTTTGATGAATAAAAAAGTTCAAAAGAACAGCACTTATTTGAAACAGAAATTTTTTGTAACATTATGCCTTTACTGCCACATATTATTTTCTTTAAAAAATTATTTAAAAAAAATCTTTAGTGTATATTTATTTTATATTTGTGCACATATTACTTTTTACAAATATCTCACTGTATCAATCAATCAAAATATATCTCTTATATTAAATATGGTTGTCATATATCCTTCTCTGCTTCATCTTTTGCACATTAAAACATCCAAAGGTTAAACTTACGGGCCGTTCTCCACCTTAATGGAGCGAATCTTTCTGAAGTCTCTATTCAGAATGTTCTGGCACTCAAATGTGAATTCACAGCTCTTGCCCTGGAAGTATTCCTCATCGAACACAGTCATCCTAAACTTCCCCCTCTGCTCCAACTGCTCCTGCGGATTCATGGCTGCTGTCGATCACCGCACTCTCTATCAGGAAAATGAGGAGAGGAGAGGGGCATAACCAAGACCACAGCGTGAATTCATGCACATGTGAGAAATTCCTGGGTAGATCAAGTGAAAATCGATTCCTGGATAAAGTGTTGACAGTATGTGTTTCCTGCTGGCATGATCTTTTTTTTATCATTGCACAGGTATCTGATGTTTCACTTTGAGGGCTAGCAGTGGCATACTCACGTACTGAGGTGGGACAGATCCAGTATAATCAATGTGGTGGCCAAGCCCTTTGTCCAGTGTTTTTATAGGACAGGGCCCCTCATTTAGTGCAGAATGCACATCAGGCCTGCAC
>NW_015640452.1:77303-79616 GCF_001515625.1 Sinocyclocheilus rhinocerous
AAATTATTTAAAAAAAATCTTTAGTGTATATTTATTTTATATTTGTGCACATATTACTTTTTACAAATATCTCACTGTATCAATCAATCAAAATATATCTCTTATATTAAATATGGTTGTCATATATCCTTCTCTGCTTCATCTTTTGCACATTAAAACATCCAAAGGTTAAACTTACGGGCCGTTCTCCACCTTAATGGAGCGAATCTTTCTGAAGTCTCTATTCAGAATGTTCTGGCACTCAAATGTGAATTCACAGCTCTTGCCCTGGAAGTATTCCTCATCGAACACAGTCATCCTAAACTTCCCCCTCTGCTCCAACTGCTCCTGCGGATTCATGGCTGCTGTCGATCACCGCACTCTCTATCAGGAAAATGAGGAGAGGAGAGGGGCATAACCAAGACCACAGCGTGAATTCATGCACATGTGAGAAATTCCTGGGTAGATCAAGTGAAAATCGATTCCTGGATAAAGTGTTGACAGTATGTGTTTCCTGCTGACATGATCTTTTTTGGTCAATATGATCACATTCGCTCTATCTGTGCTCTTTATCATTGCACAGGTATCTGATGTTTCACTTTGAGGGCTAGCAGTGGCATACTCACGTACTGAGGTGGGACAGATCCAGTATAATCAATGTGGTGGCCAAGCCCTTTGTCCAGTGTTTTTATAGGACAGGGCCCCTCATTTAGTGCAGAATGCACATCAGGCCTGCACACTCAGCAGCAGCCAACAGAAAAAAATGCATTAGCCTTCACTATTGTGGAGCCCTGTGCAGCCTATTGTGGAGGTCTTAGACCCACTGACTCATCAAAACTCCACTATCTGCCCCCACACCAGACCCTTGGCTAGTTACCATGGTGATGCTTTGACATTAGACTTTGAATGGATAGAGCAGATAATAGCAGAATTGCTGGAGATTAGACTGAGCCCTGGTCACTCTCTGTTGCCTGCTTGTAGATGCTCTCTATGGGCAGAACTGGCTGCTGTTGGCCTAAAGGAGGACTTCTCTCGCACTCTAATTTTTCTGAAAAATAATGATATTAGAATACATTTCACAAATAATTTGATCACAATATCTACCTTATTTAGACAACGCGGACGTAAACTATTTTCTTTGAACGTGCAAGACTTCCGTTTTTTTAGCTGCTGTAGAATAAGTAATTAGTGCAGTAAACGATCAAACTTATTGTGCTACAAACCAGTGTATTTATAATTACGATAGTGAATTAAAATAATATAATATGATAATGATAACACTAGTTTGCAATATCAAGCAACATAACCAGCTGTTTTTATTCGTCTGGAAGCGAATACCGGAAGCCTGCACATTCAAGTTACAAAATAGCCACACTGGCACTTACATTAAAAATAAGGTGGAGTAGACCTAATTCACATTGCTAAATACACCAGGGGAGCCTGCAGGATTTCATCTGAGGGAAAGCAACAGACGCTTTTTTTCTTCACAAACTACACTTAAAAGATCAATTCATTAGCCTATATGTAAAGGTCCCCTGAAATGCTTAGAAACACGCTGCGTTAGTCTATGTGTTGACGTCATTTTAACTGAAACAGGAAGACAGGGCGGGACATATCAAGCAGCCCCGCCCCTTTTTTAAAATTGCCAATAGCATTCGTTTATATCACAGCTTGGGCTAGAGCCGTTCAGAGCCAGTGAGCTCCGTAAAGCCGCATTTGACAGGGTATGCTAGCCACAATCTCATCCGTATTGCTATAAAATATAGCATTCTGTGTAGAATTCAAATAGCTCGGATACGTTTTGTGATCTGCTCCTTGCTATCATGTCTCTGGACCGGAGCAGAGTGTGTGCGGTGCGGTGGTTAGCGTGTGACACAGGCAAATTGTCTTGAGTAGACTGTGTAGTGACACACATCTGACTTGAAACCAGAGGTGGACAGTAGTGAAGTATTTTTACTTTACTCAAGTAAATTTTAAAAGTATCTGTAGTTTATCAGAGTGTTTTTCTTTGAAAAACTTTTACTTCACTACATTTCAAAGCATAATATCATACTTTTTACTGCACTACATTTCATAAATAATTTGTTGTTTGTTTTACCTTTAATACTTAAGAATATTAAAAACGTAGTAGGCCTACTTTCTTGTACTCAAGTAGGGGGCGCTTCGGATTCTAGAGAGCGCTTGATTGGACAGAAAGTTTGATGAGAAGCTGAAGTACGATGTGACGTCAAAAAAATCGTTGAGCCGTTTTGGCGGAAGTGACGAACTGCAAGCTTTGAATGCTTATATCTTCTAAATGCGAATTGTGTCACTGTTTTGGAGCACACTGCCTTA
>NW_015640452.1:79626-88055 GCF_001515625.1 Sinocyclocheilus rhinocerous
CTCAAGTAAATCTTTGAATTACTTTTACTTGAGTAAAGGTAAGAAAGTAAAAAAATTCTAATGTAATTAAGTATTAAATTATATTTAATATTAAATGTAGTGCAGTAAAAAGTACAATATTATGCTTTGGAATGTTGTGAAGTAACGGTTTCTAAAGAAAAACACTGATAAAGTACAGACATCTGAAAAGTACTTTTACAGCAGAGTGAAAATACTTCACTACTGTCCGCCTCTGCTTGAAACTCTTCAGACCGAGTGCCTGTGCGAGCCAGGGCTAACAACGAGCCGCCCGGGCGGGGCCAATGTATGGGAATCCAACACACCGCAAGTGGGACGAAACTGCGCGGTATTAAAGAGTTCTTATATATTATATGCATTTATTTAAAGTACAACCCTACTGTTTACATGTAGTAGAAAGATAAGCAAAAAACATGTAGCAAATAACTTAAAGGATCATATGATGCTGCTAAAAAGAACATTATTTTGTGTATTTGGTGTAATGAAATGTGTTTATGCGGTTTAAAGTTCAAAAAACACATTATTTTCCACCTACTGTACATTATTGTTTCTCCTCTATGCCCCGCCTTTTTGAAACGCGTCGATTTTTACAAAGCTCATCGGTCTGAAAA
Organism: Sinocyclocheilus rhinocerous; assembly: GCF_001515625.1. Lineage (NCBI taxonomy): Eukaryota > Metazoa > Chordata > Actinopteri > Cypriniformes > Cyprinidae > Sinocyclocheilus > Sinocyclocheilus rhinocerous. The sequence goes on from NW_015640452.1 coordinate 80,256, forward strand.
AGCAAGGTGTGCTGTGATTGGCCAGCAACGGTCCTCCATAAAATGTGCTGCATACATCTAAATATTTGGGTCGAAGTGTTCTGGAACTCGTCCTCTTTTGGAAGACCAAACAAAGTAGTTTCGCTTTCACAAGGAAGCACACAGCGTCTTCAGGACATGGCTGCAGCGTCAACAATACTACAGCGAGAATAAAAGTAACGCCTTCTTTCTTTGAGTGAACATTTGGGCGGCATTATGCAAATCTTGCCAGATCGTGAGTAGGTATGTGGGGGCGTGTTAAAACGAGCCGTTTTAGGAGGGCGTGGTTAACTCTTAACTTTTATAAAGAATATCTCTTTGGTTTTGAGACTTTAGTGTTTGCAACTTTACAGATCTTCTTTATGCACCAAGAGCTTGTAACACTCCAAAGAGAAAGGAAAATTTGAAATCGCATCATATGACCCCTTTAATACTGATCTTCATTTTGTTATGTGCAGGGAAAAACACGAACTTCTTTAATGTTCGCGCTGCGCTGTTGTAAGGCCGCGCTGGTGAGATTAGTTCGCGCCGCGCTGTCAGTTCGGTGGCGCTAGCAAACACGTCCTCCTTGTGCTGTTGAGTCGGTCGCGCCGCTCGGTCCTTTGAGCCACGCCTATGACAGGTCAGTGCGGCGCGAACTCTTTAATACCGCGCTGTTTCGTCCCACTTTCTGTGTGTTTGGCTTCTCATACCAATGGCCTCGCACCTCAAGCCGCATTTCCACTGTCGGACCAGCGCTACTCTAAAACCCGCCCTTACACGCCTCTCTGAAGCAAACGTCACACAACCCCAGCATTTCTGCAGCGAGGGGGAAATTAACGAAAACTATACCGTAAAACAAACGTAAAAGAAACGGACGTTTCCTTAGGCTACATAAAGACTTAAGACGTCAGCATATATATTTTATACACCAATGATTTACGATAAACAGTAATTTATTAATTTGTGTATGAGTGGTTATGAACGAATGAATGAAACGCATTTGTCCGTGTTTCACTCCATCTCGAATCGCGCTCGCGGAAAGCCCTATCATACACCCGGCGCAATGCGGTGTTTTTTGCTAGTTTCAGTTGTCATTTTCACGTCCTGCGCCACGTTTATAAGAAATGCATTTGCGTGCTGGTCTGAAAACGAGGTGTGTTCAGGCGCATTGCTGGCGCGTTACTATTTTGAGGCAACTGAACTAGACTGCGCCATTGACCAACAAAAACCTGCTTTAAAGTCAATGGCGCAGTAGTTTTATTGTTATTTAAAGAGCGCGTTAGTATTATTATTAGCTTATTACACACACAGTGACGCACAGCAGCACACAAACATGCCAACTATTAAAAATTAAATGCAATATAAAATATTATTATTGTGTAGGCTACATAAATGTAAAAATGCCCACATGTCATAATGGATAGTCATTGCATGTATCAGAATTAGGCTACCTATTTGCTCGCGCAGGAGCAGCTCCGTTTCATCTCTGGAGACGCGTTCTGTATTTGTGCTTGCAAATTCCGCCGTGTAAATAGCAAATGGCACGAGCGCAACTGGCTCTTAAAGGGAATGGAAGATGAGACTCTTATTGAAGTGGGGTATGAGTGGTTATTAACGAGTGAATGAAACGCATTTGTCCGTGTTTCATTCGGTACATCTCGAATCGCGCTCGCGGAAAGCGCTTGAGAAACAGTGTCTATTCTGCGGCTCGGTACGCTTTCAACTCGTTTTTTTAGTCTGGAGCAAGACTGTATGACATTCACATTACATGATTTAACTGATTTTTACGTAGAAAGGGCGACAGCACACCGCATTAAAAGAAATGATCATTCATGTTTTCATGACCGCTGGCCAAATTCAAAAACAAAACTAAAATTAAATCATCTTTGAGAGCAAGGGTAAATAGCAAATGGCACGAGCGCAACTGGCTCTTAAAGGGAATGGGAGATGAGACTCTTATTGAAGTGGGGTATGAGTGGTTATTAACGAGTGAATGAAACGCATTTGTCCGTGTTTCACTCGGTACATCTCGAATCGCGCTCGCGGAAAGCGCTTGAGAAACAGTGTCTATTCTGAGGCTCGGTACGCTTTCAACTCGTTTTTTTAGTCTGGAGCAAGACTGTATGACATTCACATTACATGATTTAACTGATTTTTATGTAGAAAGGGCGACAGCACACCACATTAAAAGAAATGATCATTCATGTTTTCATAACCGCTGGCCAAATTCAAAAACGAAACTAAAATTAAATCATCTTTGAGAGCAAGGGGGCCCCCTGGTGTTTCGGGGGCCCTACGCAGCTTGCGTATTTTGCGTATAGGGAGGACCGGCTCTGAGACTACATCATTTTTTTTTAAAATCTATAATAATTTCAGCTGTTCAGATACATATACGGCATGTTTTTGTACAATAAAACAACTTTTAGAGCATGATCAGGTTAATAAAAAAAGTAGGCCGTTTAAATTCATTTTAAACTACAATCAGTCCAGTGGTCAGCCGTGTTGATGACATCTGGTGGTGTGATAACTTTACTGCATGACAGTAGCTAGAATTCAGTAAGCTACATTTAAAAAATTTTATGACCTTTATCACCACAACAATATGTTGTATTATTCAAATAACTAAATTTATTACAATGATGTTGGAAACAAAACCCTATGAAATATTCTAATAAGCCAAGGCATGAATATGTGTGTGTGCATGCACATGTGATTATTCACCTGTTAGGTGTTGTTTGCGTAAGAACAGGCGCTGTAGAGATGCAGGGCGCACAGCTGGTGTCCTGTTATACTGATTTTACTGATCTGAGAGAAACAATATATTTATAATTAAGTTGCATCCATAACGTAATTTTATAAGAACACAGAGTAATTGCAACATACTAGCTCTACTCAAAAATCAGTAAATTCAGCAATGATGCATTAAATCCAAAAGTGATATAATATAAAATATAATATAAAAACAGCACAACTGTTTTCAGCATTGATAAAAATAAGAAATCAGCATATTGGAATGATTTCTGAAGGATCATGTAACACTGAAGACTGGAGTAATGAGTAATATATATATATATATATATATACAGAATTTAAAGTTGTACTAATATTTTACAGTATTACTGTTTTGATTCTTTGTCAAATAAACGCAGCCTTTTTTTTTTAGCATAAGAGACTTCATTCAAAAACATAAAAAAATGATGAGGCTACATCAGAAGATGATCTGTAAGTGTGTGTTCAATGTACAGTTCCATAACTGTCAGAGTGATTTGACATGCAAATCAATCCTTTGCCAATCAGAAAGTGTGGTAGCCTACTTCCGTCTCACTCTAAAAGGAAACTGTGTCATTGTATCCTCATAGTGGCAGGATTTGGGATATCTGTCTATTTAAACAAAATATAAAGTTTAAGTTCATCAATATCTAAAAAATGTATCAAAGTTTAAATACTAATTGAATTGTAAAATATCCACATTTCATATAGATGTGAAGATAAACATGTTTAGTTTTTATTATTTTTTTGTATTATTATTATATTTGTTTTAGTTTATTATTGTTGTGTGTTGTCAGTATCATCAAACCATGTGTGAATATTGTTTTTCCTGATTCTCCTGAGCCATTCATTTACTTTGCAGGTGTGATGGTGAGGTGAAACTGGCCGGATCTTTCTAAATAGTTAGTGCTGGGTGACGTTTTCTTTAGGGTGCCATGGAAACTAATCCTTCTAAGGGCAAATGTGAACAGCTCCAGACATCTAGTGCAGGTGACATCTGCTCAGATAATGTCCTTTATGTGTTTGAGCACAAGCATAGCGCTTCTGCAAGAACATGGCCACAACAGACATTTATATCCAGTCTACTGCCAAAGGCAAAAAAAAAAGATCATTTGCATTTTCAACAGTAACTCTTTTAACTGCCACATAGCCAACAGGAAATGTCTGTTTAGCAGGTAGCTGTTTGCTAAGCACTTTATGGAATAATAGGCTAGATATGCTTCATTCAGAGACAATTATATTGAATTACAGACACAATATAATTGGCACAACATAAGCAGAACTGTAAATGTATCAAATGTTAAAATAAATAAACAACAACAACAAATTTATGAAGTATTTGTTTCCACTTAAAAACGAACTGACCATGCTAAAAAAAAATTAAAATTTGTTTCTGTTTTATTAAAATAATGAATAATATCCATTCAATAACCTTATAGAGATCAAATATGCCATTACCTGCTGAATTATGAAAACAAACATTCTGACAAGGATAGAGATATTTAGTAAGGATATTTACACACTAAAGAATGGGGCTTTTCTCAATTATCTGACTAGAAAATATTTCCTTATTCCAGTTTAATGGCAATATTTTATTGGCAATATGATTATATTTATATTGTTCTTAATATATATAGGCTATATATATATATAGCCTTCGTGTGTATATACACACATGAAGGTTTAATACTAAAAACTGTTGACCTTATAGTGTTACAGGTGATCCTGGTAAAAAAATAAATAAATAAAATAACATGCCAAACCAATGAATAAAATGAAAATAAGACATATGAGACATTTGTATCCTATGTTGACATATTTCATAAGCATGCATTCGTTATAGGCTAGTTCAGCGCATTAATTCGCATTTTATTACTTGTCTTAAAACGGTTAAGCTTCGGTGAAGAGTGCAACAGCAGTGAAATGTCAGTCGATGTGTCCCGCTCCTCTGGTGTTTTACTGACGCGTGTCTGCATCTGCGTAACGCGAGCCGAACGAACAAAACCTTTTCATCTGCATGGTATTGTGCGTGTGGCTCAACGTGAGACAAGTACAGAAAACACACAAAACATCCATCCTGGACGTCCATTCATTCATTCATTGGGTTTCTGATGATGACTTGTCTTCTTTCCTTAAAGACACAACAAACAAGAACAACAGATCATGTGAGCAATGATTTTCCCAAGTAATAACTTTCTTCAACAATACAAAACATCATATCAGTAGTCCGTGTAAATGAAAATATGAATATACAGTTCATGACATTTAAATTATTTAAATAGGCCTATACATTGAAGTGTTAACAAAACCTGAGTAAAAAAAAAAAAAAAAAACTTACCGTGTAATTTGGCTCATCAGTGGCGTTATAATAGAACTGCTAATGCACACAGACCTGAGACCTTTAGCTTTATAGACCAGTGTCGGTGTATTTAGTGAGCACGCGGGTAAATGCATTGATCTGCTCTCTGTCTTCAGCGCGCGGAACTCTGTCCTGGACACCTGTTACACGCACTTTCCTCTCATCCAATATTGACACAAGGAGTCAAATGGTAGGGCCAGAGTAGATTACTTCTATTAAGTCAATCATGTCGCTCTGAGCAAACCGACCTCGCGTTTCGCCGAGATACAAAGCGGGGGAGACATCTGGAGCGCATGATAGGTGTGAGGTCAGAACTTGCGCTCTCCTGCAGGTGAATGCATATGTTGATTTCATAAATATAATCGGAGAATTAAACGGTATAGCCTAAAAGTACAAATTTGCTATCTAACGTTATTTATTTTGTACATTTGTGCTCTTTGGAAAAGGAAGGGAAAAGGAAAAAAGTTAAAATGAGGTCACGGAAACTGCATTTATATTTCCTAATTAAACATACAATAATTTGATAAATGTGGATTTTTTTAATTAGGTAGGCTACGCCTCACTGCTGGTAATGACATTAAACCACAACACAATTGTCAAAGAAGTGGGACAATGTCTAACAGAAATAAAAATGTAAGGCCATATTTTCGTATCAATGATAAATGCTGTTCTTTTGATCTTTCTATTAATCAAAGAATCCTGAAAAAAAAGCATCACGGTTTCCACAAAAACATCAAGCAGCACAAATGCTTTCAACATTGATAAGGAAAGTTTCTTGAGCAGAATTTGTTCTTCTCTTAAGACACTGAAAACTGTAGTAATGGCTGCTGAAAATGCAGCTTTGCCATCACAGAAATAAATTATATTTTAAAATATATTAAAATAGAAAAGTTATTTTCAATATTTTTATATTTATAATAATATTTTGCAATATTAGTGTTTTTCCTGTGCCCCAGACCTTAAATGGTACATACCTCCATATCTAGGCTTATTGACACAGTTACCTGAAATTTATGTTTTATTGATTAAATTGATTGAAATTGATGTTCTAATGTAATTTAATAACAATGTTACACTGTTACATTATAAAATTAAATATAATTAAATGTGTTTTATCAGAAATGTCTCTATTTCACTTTGCAGTTTGACTGGCCCATTTTTGCTGATCAGCCGGCCCATTTTACCTGAACACTGCTATCTCAAAAAATGTGGGGCAGCTAATGTTTCAAAACCTGTAGGGCCTGAACAATTATATTTTATTACATCAATTCAACACAAAAATATTAAAAACAGTCCTTATTAATCATAAGAACACAGTTAAGTGTCATACATGGTTTTTTGTTAGTGTCCCAAGCGATTAACCAAAAAGTGGCCCAGTTTACCTGATATCACCCTATACTTTATATGACAAAGTATTTTTCACAAATAAATAAATATTTAATAAAAATGTCCATTCTCAGCGCCGTCAAAATAAATGTCCGGCGCGCCGTCAAAATAAAAGATATATCGATAGACCACTATGTATTATTTATTTTGAACAATCTATATAGCCATTTGAAAAATAGCAAAAAAAAAAAAAAAAGACGTTACCAGCATAATTTTAAATCACGAATTCAATGTTTAAAGCATTCAATTTGCACGGACTGAAGGTCACACAGAGAACACGCGATCATGCAGGTCACATGAACACCTCACAAGATTACAAATAAAAAGTAATATATAATAGGATGGTTTAAAATTGTGATCAGTACTTCAAGATCTGCCTCTGCTGTCTCAGGAAATTTTGTTCATTTTGTGATGTTTTGCTAATCACATGATTCCAGTAATGTTATAAGGTTTCTTATCAAGTCTTGTTTCTGTAAAGGTCTGTCATCTGTGGAATCAGAGTAATATACTGTCTGACCAAAGGTTATGTATCGAAGATTACGACCAAACTGATTGTGTGTGTGCTGTCAGCAGAAAGAAGAAGCGCTGGTCATGTGCTGAACTGAGCTGACTTCTTCTGATCAACTTCTACATTTCTGAGTCAACGCAGCCGAGAGCGGATCATGAAGAGAAGACTTCTTCTGGTATCTAACTCCACTCTTCATGGAGGAAGATATCTTCAACACTGCCAGCAGCAGATCCAAGACTTTTTTGGAAAGTAAGTTGCCAGCAGCTTAACTAGGAATGTAGGAATAAAACTTTTGGGATATTGATGTTACTGTTCTAAGAATAGTTTTGTAATTACAGTCATAAAACCCTTTATATTAATATTCTGATTAACTATTCTGATAATAATATTCTGATACATTTTATATCTGTATGCAGGCATGTCACTGGATAAGTGCAAAGTATAAGTCCATTTATTGGCCTTAAACAGCAGTTATGACAAGTGTATAAGCGTAATGAGACACACTTTTGTGTTTTTGTAATCAAATTAATCGGACCTGCATTGACCCCGGTTGTTTTTTTGTTCAACAGGGAAGAGGATCCTGTTTGTCCCATATGCACTACATGATCGAGACACCTATACCAAGACTGCCAGAGACAAGTTCAAGACATTGGGTTTGTGTCTTGTTGATTTTACCACATGTACAGTCATGGCCAAAAGTTTTGGCAGTGACATAAATTTTGTGTTTTGCAAAGTTTGCTGCTTCAGTATTTGTAGATTATTTTTCCACATGTTTCTA
>NW_015640452.1:88234-111109 GCF_001515625.1 Sinocyclocheilus rhinocerous
CGCAGGAGGAGACGGCCCTGTTCTGTAGCTGACTCCTCAGGAGGAGACGGCCCTGTTCTGTAGCTGACTCCTCAGGAGCCGACGGTCCTGTTCCGTAGCTGACTCCCTCAGGAGGAGACGGTCCGATTCCGTAGCTGACTCCTCAGGAGGAGACGGTCCTGGCGCTTGCTGGACACTCTGGGACATCCTGAAGACTTCTTCACTGCAGTCGAACCTCTCTCCTTGGAAGTTCTTGATGATCCGGTAAATGGTTCTTTCAGGTGCAATATTCTTTGTAGCAATTTCCTTGCATGTGAGGCCATTTTGATGCATAGTGATGATGGCTGCATTGGCCTTCATCTCTGCTGTTCTCCTCTTTTCTCTTTTTCCAGGCTATGAGGTGGACAGTGTCCATGAGACACCAGACCCTGTGGACGCCGTTAGGAAAGCTGAAGGAATATTCATTGGTATGAAGGATTTTTATTAAATGTACTGATATACTTTATATAAAGTATACATTAAATATATACATATAAATATAAATTTTCTTAAAAATTTGAATCTTAAAAATATACGATTTATAAGAATTTCTTAATATTTGGTTTGTCCCCCCTTTTGGAGTTCACAAATTCAATTACACAGTTTTGCTTACATTTAATTAGTCACTCAGAAATAATGGAGAATCTTATAGTTGTGTCACAGCATTTATTTGTATACATTTGTCAAAATCCTGAAGCTTTAACCCTCTAATGCACAGTGACCATTACAGAGGTGTAACTCTGACAGAATGAATAATTTGGGTTATCAATATGTTCTTGTTTTGAAAAAAAAAATAATAAAGATCAGAGCAATAAATTGTTATTGTTCACTCAAACTATTCAAAATAATTGTTAATTGACAAAAATGAAAAAAATAAATAAAAATAAATAAATAAATATTAGAAGAAAAACTTAAAAATGTGAAATGTTGCCTGAGCAACTAATTGAAATAAAATAATGTGTATAATTAAAAAATCCCTGCATCACAGGGTTGAATTCCCATGTTTTCAGTGTGGTCTTAGACTTTGTGCTGTACTGTTTTTGTGTCCAATAGGTGGCGGTAACAAATTCCGCCTGCTGAAAGCTCTCTATTACAACAAGCTGGTAACTGAGATTAGAAAGAGAGTTTTAGAGGTTAGTGTCTTGATTAATCAAAAACTAAAATACAGTATAATTGCCCGTAACAGGTGTGGTTGTTTTCTCATATAATTGACAAAAATGAAAAAAATAAATAAAAAAAAATAAATAAATATTAGAAGAAAAACTTAAAAATGTGAAATGTTGCCTGAGCAACTAATTGAAATAAAATAATGTGTATAATTTAAAAATCCCTGCGTCACAGGGTTGAATTCCCATGTTTTCAGTGTGGTCTTAGACTTTGTGCTGTACTGTTTTTGTGTCCAATAGGTGGCGGTAACAAATTCCGCCTGCTGAAAGCTCTCTATTACAACAAGCTGGTAACTGAGATTAGAAAGAGAGTTTTAGAGGTTAGTGTCTTGATTAATCAAAAACTAAAATACAGTATAATTGCCCGTAACAGGTGTGGTTGTTTTCTCATAGGATGGGATACCTTACATGGGATCAAGTGCAGGTACCAATGTCTCCACCATCAGCATCAACACCACCAATGACATGCCCATCGTCTATACACCCACATTTGCTGCCATTGGTTTAGTGCCCTTCAACATTAACCCTTCACTATCTGGATCCTGATCCCAACAGCAAACATATGGGGGTATGAACAGTTGATCATGCGCAACAGCATGACTAATTATCCATGTTGAATCCATAAAAATCCCCCCGCCCCGAAAAAAAAAATGCAGTGCCATATTGTGTGAAAATTGATTGCCATAAATGAAAAAAATAACCCTACTGAAAATATAAAATGTAACAAACCAAACTTTTAAAGTAGATCGTTCAGGCATCATGAACGCAGATTTGATTTTGCATTTTACAGGAAACGCATGAACAGAGAATTATCCAATACCACGAGGAGCCGGACACACCATGTGTGCTGGTATGATAACGTACACTACTGCTGGGGTCAGTAAATGGGGTCTATTTAATGTTCAACAAAGATGCATTATATTTATAAACTGTGAAACAATTGTTTTCAGGATTCTTTGATAAATAGAAAGTTCAAAGAAAAGCATTTATTTGAATTAGAAATCTTTTGTAACATAATCTGTACTGTTACTTTTGATCACTTTAATGCATCCTTGCTAAATAAAAAAATATTGATTCTTCAAAAAAAAGAAAGAAAGAAAATCAAAAAAAGTTGAGCACTACCACTGTATGTTGTTGATGGCAGGGTCTTCGGGAAGGCTCGATGCTCTTAGTGGAGGGAAACAATGCCACCTTACTTGGGTGCACCAAAGCACGACTGTTCCAGAGGTAATGCAGAGACTCTTGCTCATGCACATGCAAAATATAACCGAAAACAATCGTGACAAATCCTATTTCCTACTTACTGTGCCTATTTGGCATTATTTTTTTCTGAGGCTGTGGGTTTCTTTCTCAGGGGGAAGCAAACTACAGGTTATGAACCAGGCAGTGATCTCAGCTTCTTACTAACAGATGCACAGTGAGCTTCTACAGTATGTACAATGCAAACATTTTTTACAATAAATGATAAAATCCACAATTAATTTTACAGTTCTTCATTTTCTTCATCACAAGCACAGAACTTATTTACAGCTGTTTTGTTTCAAGTACACAAGGACAAAAACTATGGAAGCACTGTAGAATTTAAAGAGGATTATTCTTGAATTTAAAGCCTGCAGTTGGTTATTCATCAACCAGATAATTGTTAACAGCTAAACAAGTCCTGTGAGGTCAAGTTCATCACTGTAGATTAGAAAACTGTGTTATGATAACAGGACCTTTAGACACCAGAAACAAATTCCAGCAAAGTCCAGCTATATTCATAAGACCAACTACCAAAACAAACAAACAAAACAATTCCTACTACATCAGTATATTGGTTTATTGAATTACACAAGCATTAACAGCATGTTGCTAAACAAAATTGGGGGAAAAAAAGAAAAGGAAAGTCAAAAAGTCAAGAGTCAGTGATCTGTTTTAAACATGGTAGATTCTCAAAAATACATTTTTTTTTACAAACTTTACAAACAAAAGAGAATATATTCTGGATCATTTTATTTGTGGAAAATGCATAATTTTGATTGAATTATAAATGTATACAATTTTTCATTTAGACAACATACTTATGGCAACCCAATATGGGTAAATTCATATGGGCAGCAGCATTACTATAATACAGCAACATAAGAAATCCAGGTTTTTCAGTGTTATGGGTTGTTATTTCAGTATATCTGAAGTCAAAATTAAGACCAATAACTATGAACCGCAACCTTTAAACCATAAATCATTAGTTAAATAACTGTTTTCAATATAACGAAACAATGGAAAAAATGCCAATATTGTTAAGGATTCCAGCCTCAGTTTTTCCATGCCATCAAACTTTTCTATTCTTATCAATTAATATTCATTGGGATACATTACACTAAATGTTTTTTTTTTACTATTCTAATCAACATGTATTTGGGCAAAAGAGATAATCTTTCATCTAAAAAAATACTTTGCTTAGATTGTGACCAAGAGGAATATTAAAACTAAAGGGGAATTAAAACATTATAATAAAGGTGCTCTGTCCATAATGGGTATTATTCAAAATGCAAAAATGCTACAATTTTATTGCTCTATTGTGCAAAGATATTATTTTTTCTTTTTATAATACAAATTCAACCAAACGCTCTAAATGCACAAACACAACCCTGCTCTAAATGAATGTGTTTACAGTAGACACACTTAAGAATATTTTCTCAAAATAATACACTTTACGCCCAAATAAGAAATCAAGAGTCCAAATCCCAACAGCTGAAACAACTGCAAAGAAAACAGATAAGAACTGGAAGTCCAAAGTCCTGCAGAAAGCCCCAAACAGCAGAAAATGAGCTGTGAAAAACAATATAACAGAAGATTCTCCCACAGAAGAAGCAGAACCAGCAATCTAATGATGTGCCAAACTATGTCACATCTTTCCACAAAATAAAACTGTAAAAATCATGATCTCATTTTCTATTATTTAAGATTCATTACCTTTATTTTTGTTTCTTGTAAACAATTTGAAATGTATTATGATTTTAAATGTGTTAATTCACTATGCCCAACTGAAAATCAAATCTCGTCTTAAGACTCAGTGCAGTTAAAGAAGGACAGGAGCAAAGGGAAAAGGGACTGGCACAGGGATTTAGTCTTATTAACAGAGCATCATGGTTATTCAAACCACCTCAGCTAAGCCTCAGTTTTTCCATGCCATCAAACTTTTCTATTCTTATCAATTACTATTAATTGGGATACATTACACTAAATGTTTTTTTTTTTTGTACTATTCTAATCAAGTATTTGGGCAAAAGAGATAATCTTTCATCTAAAAAAATACTTTGCTTAGATTGTGACCAAGAGGAATATTAAAACTAAAGGGGAATTAAAACATTATAATAAAGGTGCTCTGTCCATAAGGGGTATTATTCAAAATGCAAAAATGCTACAATTTTATTGCTCTATTGTGCAAAGATATTATTTTTTCTTTTTATAATACAAATTCAACCAAACGCTCTAAATGCACAAACACAACCCTGCTCTAAATGAATGTGTTTACAGTAGACACACTTAAGAATATTTTCTCAAAATAATACACTTTACGCCCAAATAAGAAATCAAGAGTCCAAATCCCAACAGCTGAAACAACTGCAAAGAAAACAGATAAGAACTGGAAGTCCAAAGTCCTGCAGAAAGCCCCAAACAGCAGAAAATGAGCTGTGAAAAACAATATAACAGAAGATTCTCCCACAGAAGAAGCAGAACCAGCAATCTAATGATGTGCCAAACTATGTCACATCTTTCCACAAAATAAAACTGTAAAAATCATGATCTCATTTTCTATTATTTAAGATTCATTACCTTTATTTTTGTTTCTTGTAAACAATTTGAAATGTATTATGATTTTAAATGTGTTAATTCACTATGCCCAACTGAAAATCAAATCTCGTCTTAAGACTCAGTGCAGTTAAAGAAGGACAGGAGCAAAGGGAAAAGGGACTGGCACAGGGATTTAGTCTTATTAACAGAGCATCATGGTTATTCAAACCACCTCAGCTATGTACCATTCAAATGACGACAGCCATCTCACTCATCGGGGCTGTCTGCATGATTAAATGCTGACCTGCTAATAAAGATGAAGGAGTGTTGTATTCTCATCAGCATTGGTGTAAATCAGGCACATTCCTGCCTTGGCACTGTTATAGGCTAGTGAAGATGAAGAGCTCAGGCTTCTGTGTTTCTGTCTCCGTTCTCCTGAGGCTGAAGCTGCTCTTTCTCTATACTGTCATCCTGGGGCGGCCGCACACGTTTAAAGAAGCCCATCTGAGGAGGAGAGAAATCAAGATGAAACCAGTCACTGATATGTGGGTGCATAGTTCAATACCAAAACTTACATCTCTGATACAAATACCATTGAAAATTGACTGTTCAAGCAATGAACATTTAATAAAAATCAAAAGAGACAGAGAATTTTAGTTTTTTTTTACATTTAAAGGGGTCATATGATGCGATTTAAATTTTTCCTTTCTCTTTGGAGTGTTACAAGCTCTTGGTGCATAAAGAAGATCTGTAAAGTTGCAAACACTAAAGTCTCAAAACCAAAGAGATATTCTTTATAAAAGTTAAGAGTCAGCCACACCTACCTAAAACGGGAGGAGAAACAATAATGTACAGTATGTGGAAAATGATGTGTTTTTTTAACCTTAAACCGCATAAACACATTTCATTCCACCAAATACACAAAATAATGTTCTTTTTAGCAACATCATATGACCCCTTTAATAAAATAAATAAGTAACTATTGAAAAGGTCATGGAAATGCAAGTAACAGTCACTCATTAGGGGCTAAAAATATTAATTAATATTGAATTGATTACAGACAGGACTTGGCAACGCTGCTTCTGACATCCATAGTCCATCAAACTATCAATCAGTCCAAGTAATTTAACTCATGTTTACAGCTGTTCACCTTATACATGACAAAGATGAGCAAAGCCAGGAGAAGAAGTCCAGCCAGGACAGCCAAAGCCACCACCCATCCTGGGACAGGCTGAGGGTTCTCTGAATTCCAGATCACCTTCAGAGAGGCCTGCAGGACAGAGATGTGTCATTATGACACCATACAACCCTCTGTCATGATCAGTGAAGACAGTTAAAAACACCATATATCCGGCACACAAATGTGTTAGTTTCATAAACAGTAGTTACACATAACCATTCCACTCACTTCCTGACTCAAGAAAATCCAAGAAAAAGAAAGTATATCCTGTTATGTCCCGTTTACATTGATGATCATATAAACTTACTGATGTTGTGCTGGTTGGGAGCTCAGAATAGAGATTTTTATATGGCATCTCTATGACACTGAAGGAGGCTGTGGATCGAACATTGTACGATTTGTTTTGATTTTCAGCCTAAAAGGAAAGAAAGCCACTGCTGCTTTTATGTGTATTAGCATATGTGCAGTGAAAACAGTATATTAAAGATCTTTAAGGCTTTGTGGTGTTAGTCAATTGTATTGTTTTTACCTTGAGGAACGTGCTCACGGCGAGTCTGGAGTAAATAAATAGAATAGCACTCTGGCCTTTCTCCAGCCGGCCGACCCAACACTTAATCTCCTGACACTCGGTATTCCCACAATCCTGTGTGGATACACACAAACCATTGTACTTGCATTCATGCATACTGGTGTAAAGGACAGTTCAATGAATGATTAGAATGATTTCTGAAGGATAATGTGACACTGTAGACTGGAGTAATGATGGCGAAAATTCAGCTTCGCCATCACAGAAATAAAATATATTCAAATAGAAAACAGCTATTTTAAATTGCATTAATATTTCATAATATTATGTTTCTTGTATTTTTCATTAAATAAATGCAGCCTTGGTGAGCATAAGAAACGTCTTTCAAAAATATAAATAAATATAAATTATATTAAAAAAAAAGATTTTTGAACAGTAGTGTGTATATATTTCAGATTTAATATAAAACTGTTACAAGTACTTCACAGACAGTGGTGGTTGTCAAATGGCAAGTGTTATAGCTGTGAATATACCAGATTCTCCAGGTTCTCTTCCCCTTGTTTGTCCTCCAGGTCTCTGCGGTGGACGCTGTGTCTGTTCCTCCCCTCAGCTCTGTCTCCGCTGGCCGAGGTCTCATTTTTGTCAATAAATCTGGGATTCTAGGTGAAAGAAAAAGCAGAAGTTTATCCCTGGTATATTAGATGAGATCCTAAATACAACCAAGTTGTGAACAAGAAAGGTTTTAACTATCCATGTAACTAATTTGTCTGTCCACACAAAATGTCACAACCGATCATACAGCTTGTGTGGAGTGGTGTTTCAGATCCTGTTTACTCCGGTTATTAACAATGGTCTTACATATAAATACATACTATCATGATTCAATTGTGGGATACATACAGTGACATTAAGAGGGTTGAGCTCCCTGTTTGAGCTGCAATTCATGTTTCCGTCCACTTCAATCTTGGTGATGTAGAGCAGAGAGCCATTGTTGAATCTGTAGGGCCACTGCACATCCAAAATGGCCTTACTGAAAGTACTGGGTCCTGTGTTCCTTAGCTAGGAAGATCAGTGATTGCAGCATTAAAATCATAAAAAATGATGCACTGCCAAAGTTTAATAAATGTATAATGTCTTCGACCAATGATCTTTATGGTATTTTCTACCTCATAGATGTGCTGTACAAGAGGTCCAATATCATCCTCCAGAACAGGACTCTCTTTTGGCTGCCAGTTAGCGATGGGTAAAAACACTTGCTCTGGCGCAGACACCCTACACATGATAGAGCAGATAAATACACAGTGTGACTGTGCCTAGTACAAGTCAATTAATGTACAAGTGTTTTTTCAGCATTCAGGTTTTCATGAACATATTCCATCTATACTGAACAATTTTTACTTTCTTAATTAATAATCCTGGTCATATTGCACAAGTCATTCTAAATAAAAAAAAAAAGCTTTTTAATCTTCTATCTAAATGTAATAACTTGTTGCAACTCTAAAGTAAAATGTGTTCTAAATGGCATTTCATGCTGATTTTAAAGTCACATTTGTTTAACAGAAATATGATTTAAATGATCATACCCTCTTAATTTCACTTTGGCCAGCACAGCAAGCTTTGTGACAACAGACACCAGATTGCTGGTATTGTTGAACTGATTTGAGCTGAAAGCAGAAGGGAATTATTAACTTCCACAATCAAGCAATAGGCGGTGCTGTTCTTTCAAAAACTGATACATTTCATTAATTTACAGATAAAATTCCATAAACTCCACTCTGTGTTTCAGAAATGCACTATAAATCATTGAGCTAAAGCCAGGCAAAGACATGAGGGTGTGTAGAAAAAGTGAGAGACAGGTAGCAAAGCAGGATGTTCTCACAGAGACACAAAAAGAGCAGTTCCCTGTAATTAACACTTTTTAAAAAACCACTGGCAGTCAGCAGGAAACTGCAGCATTAGAAGCAAATGCTGTCTGAAGTTTTACTGATTTAAATAAAAAGACAGGAAGCGAAAATATATGTTTAGAGTGTCTTTGCTTTACATTTGTTCTAATGGCCCACCAAACTCCATTTAATTAAGATTGCACAAGCAAATCTATCAACTATATTATTGTAAAAGCAATATATCAATTAATTAAAATACCTCTGTATCTGCAAGTCAAACTTGACTTCTGTATCCTGTTCAGAGAGCTGGTGCACGCTGAAGCGCAATCCTGCTATTATCTACACAAACACCACAATTTTACAGAAAAATATGAAATGAAATAAAACAGCTAATTTATGTTACAGTAAGCAACATTAAAAATAAAATGACTTTTGGTACAAATACACATGCAGACACTTCAGACTTTCACTTCAGAAAGTCTGTTGGTTACCTTAGTTCCTCCTTTCATTGGGTTCCCAAGATCACACACCACCACTCTGGTCTGATTCTCTTTCTTGAAGGCACAGGACAGTCTAGACAATGTCTGAAATACAGAAATAACAAAAGAACCCTCAGCAAATCTTAAATGACTTCACCACACACACACACACACACACACAGACACACACACAGACACACACACACACACACACACACAGAGAGAACAGCATTTATTTGAAATAGAAATAGAAAATGTCTTTACTGTCACTTTTGACCAATTTAGTGCCCCTTGCTGAACAAAAGAATTATTTTCTTCAACCCTCACCCCTTTAAATTTTTAGTGCTTTGATTCAACAAAATTTGTGCTTCATAGACAGTATCTGTGGCATTGCTATTGATAAATTGAAATAATTCCAACTTAATTGCACTAAATTATCTTAATGAGGTAATGCTTTCCAAGGCAATTTGCAGCTTGTATTTTTTTAAAGCGCTTATAAATCTTACTTTAAGCGATCTAACTACTGTCCAAACTAAACCAAACAAACTAATTGTTATTAAACCTGGAACTTCTGTTAAATCAGCTCTCATTGTCTCATGTCTCATTACAGGAGGTCACAGTAGGGAGGACAGTGCACTTTATGAGGTGTAGATGGGTCACTGCTCACCTCACTGTTACGCACGACCCCAATGAAATCTGCCTGAGATGGTAGGGTGACAGTAAGGTCGGCCTCATATGCCCCTTCTCCTGCATTCTCTGCTGTGACCGCTAGGGTCAGGGGGTTATCATCACCTATGTAGATCTCTTTCTGGTCACTAGAGCACAAAACATCAAAAGCACAAAGTTAATCTCCAGCTCCACACCAGCAGACACTGCAGTGGAAATTAAGGCTCAAATGAAACAATGACTCGCCTCACAACAGACAGTTTCAAGTCTGGCTTGCAAATATTGTCTTCACCACAATCAAGGAGTATGTGGGCCTGGAAAGTCACAAGGGAGTATAGGAAATTAAAGTGGGTTTCTATTTTTATCCAGTGTTATTTAATGTTAATTGTTTGTTGTAAATCAGCATGCAAGTCTTTGTTAATGGTTAGTGGACGATTTATCTTTTGAGCGGCTTCTGCACAATATAACATCTAGTTTAGGGTTCCCACACTTTATGACCAATGAATTCCCATGGTTTTCCAGTCGTTTGTAATAACTATTTTAAAAAAAAGCGATAACTATAGAAAAAAAAACAAAAAAAAACTTTTGTTAAAAGTCTGAAAGCCATTAAAAAGATTTTAACTCAACCATGTCAGCCATATACACTGAATAAACCTTGTTCATCTATTACATCAAAGAATCCTGAAAAAAACTTATTATGGTTTCTACAAAAATATTAAGCTTTTTTTAAACACTGATAATAAGAAATGTTTATTGAGCATCAAATCAGCATTAGAATGATTTCTGAAGGATCCTGTGACACTGAAGACTGGAATAATGGCTGCTGAAAATTCAGCTTTGCCAAAACAGGAATAAATTACATTTAAAAAAATATTAAAACAGAAAACAGTTATTTTTGAATTGTAATAATATTTCACAAAATACTGTTATTTGCTGTATTTTTTATTTCACAAATGCAGCCTGGGTGAGCATAAGATAATTCTTTCAAAAAAACAAAACAAAACAAAAAAACAACACCTTAGCGACCCCAAACTTTTGAAAAGTAGTGTATATGTAGTGCCCCTGTAACCAGAGGTCTAGTGGGTAACAACTGTACCTGCTTAGTGACATTTGTAGGTGTAGACTGGTCAAGGATGGGCAACAGGCCGGTCTTATCTGCTGCTGTTTTGTAATCCAAGCTGTACTCCATAAAAACAGAAATGGGTGTGATCTTATCCCTGAATTCTGAGTCATCCTGTTAAGAGAGAGAGAGGTAGAGAGTGGATGGAGAGAGAAATTGGGCCTCTAGTTCAATGAGCTCAAGGCTGGGGAATTTCAGTCCAGCTTACAAGCTCTACAACATGCTCTTTTATGTCCAAGAAAGAGAGCTTTGGCTTTCCAGGTCAAATCCTTCTTTAGCTCTGTAACACATTGTTCCTTTTTGAAAACAAAATAACTTGAGCATCAAATCAGCATTAGAATGATTTCTGAAGGATCCTGTGACACTGAAGACTGGAATAATGGCTGCTGAAAATTCAGCTTTGCCAAAACAGGAATAAATTACATTTAAAAAAATATTAAAACAGAAAACAGTTATTTTTGAATTGTAATAATATTTCACAAAATACTGTTATTTGCTGTATTTTTTATTTCACAAATGCAGCCTGGGTGAGCATAAGATAATTCTTTCAAAAAAACAAAACAAAACAAAAAAACAACACCTTAGCGACCCCAAACTTTTGAAAAGTAGTGTATATGTAGTGCCCCTGTAACCAGAGGTCTAGTGGGTAACAACTGTACCTGCTTAGTGACATTTGTAGGTGTAGACTGGTCAAGGATGGGCAACAGGCCGGTCTTATCTGCTGCTGTTTTGTAATCCAAGCTGTACTCCATAAAAACAGAAATGGGTGTGATCTTATCCCTGAATTCTGAGTCATCCTGTTAAGAGAGAGAGAGGTAGAGAGTGGATGGAGAGAGAAATTGGGCCTCTAGTTCAATGAGCTCAAGGCTGGGGAATTTCAGTCCAGCTTACAAGCTCTACAACATGCTCTTTTATGTCCAAGAAAGAGAGCTTTGGCTTTCCAGGTCAAATCCTTCTTTAGCTCTGTAACACATTGTTCCTTTTTGAAAACAAAATAACGGCATATTCCAGTGCCAAACATCTGGGCTATCTGCCACTACAGCTTTAAGCACGGAGCAAACACATATTTGATGACATAAAGGCATCAGCACTTCTTCAGTTGGCCAAATAAAGCAAAACTACACTAAACTTTTCACAGCCCAGTACTGGTATAACCAGCAGAAGTGAATGAGTCACACAGGGATTCTATGTGTTCCTGTATCCCAACTGGTAGAGCATTACATTAGGAACACCTAGGTCATGGCAAGCACTGCAAAATGCTTTGGATAAAAACATCTGTCAAATGCATAAATGTGAATGGATTTGCTCACTATTAAATAAGCCTGAAGCTCCTCGCAGGCTGGTCCCTGGCTGTTGGAGACAGTCATGTTCTTTGAATAATGAGGCATCTTGTTATGGAGGAACAGGACCCGTTTGATGGCTCCCTTGTGTTTGAGGCGGTCCAGGGTCAAATCCACTTGGAAATCTTTGAATGAAAGGGTTTTCCAGGTCACTTTTTCATTTCAATTATAATGGAGAGAAACACAAATAGTAATAAAAAGCAGTAAATTCAGAAGGAATAAGGGAGCTATATACATTTTCCACATAACAGAGTTGCTCCTTAAAAAGAAAGAGGCCATTTAAAAGAAACAAGCATAAGAAATATAATATGCAACTGAAACTGTTTAGACCACAAGCAGTCAACCGTGAAACCTTTAAACGCAGTGATACCCCTGAATCTCTGTAAGCATTCAACTGCTTTAAATCTCTGGTTCAGTCTGCCTGGAATAAACTGGGGTTAATGGTCTTGCTCAAAAGACACAATGGTTATGGCTCTTAGATCTTAGAGTTTCACTACGGACCTTTTAGTTACAAGCACAGATATATAAAAACAGCTGTACTTAAAGGCAGCATATGAGCACTCGACTTTGAAAATCTACTTCAAGAGCTTAAAACATTCTATTTAAAGGGAGAGTACACCCATGCCATTCCAAATCTGTATGACTTACTTTCTTCTGCGTAACACAAAAGAGGACATTAAAGAGATTGAACTACACTGGAAACCAGGTAATACTGGACCCCACTGACTTACATTGCATGACAAACTCTAAGACATTTCTCAGAATCTCTTCTTTTATGTTCTACAGAAGAAAGAAAGCTATTTGGGTTTGGAGCAACATGAGGATGAGTACATTTATGGGTGAACTATCACCCACACTGACACATTAACAACACTTATTCAGTATTCAGAAATTTGTCTGCCTAGTCATAGTGAGGTAAATAAAGTAGGACAGAACTAGTGACTATACCTATTATTATACTATATTTCACCCAAAAGCAATCCCACATCCTGTGTATAAGCACAGAAAAGCACTGAAACTCATTTCACATACAATGTGGGGTTTACATAGACATCATAAAGGCAAAGTCGCAAAAATCACATGTTTAAAGGAATGCTGTCGTGGAAAACAAAAATGATCACTTTTTTAGCTAAACTAACTAGTTTACAATGTTTTCGAAACAAGTTTTTTATGCTCACCAAGGTTACATTTATTTGATTAAAAATACATAAAAAATGGTAATATTGTAAAATATTATTACAATTAAAAGTAACCATTTTCTATTTGAATATATTTTAAAATATAATTTATTCCTGTAATGGGAAAGCTGAATTTTCAGCATCATTACTCCAGTCTTCAGTGTCACAACATCCTTCAGAAATCAATCTAATATGCTGATTTGCTGCTAAAGAAACATTTCTTACTATTACAATGTTACAATGTTAAAATCCGTTTTTGCAGAAAATGATTTTTTTTTTTAGGATTCTTTGATGGACAGATGTTCAAAAGAACAGCATTCATTTCAAACAGAAATCTTTTGTGACAATAAATGTTTTCACTCTCTCTTTTGATAAATTTAATGTTGAAAAAAATAATTCATTTGTAAAAAAAAAAAAAAAACAATCTTACTGGTCTCAAATTTTGAACAGTAGTATTTACCTATATACCCATAACATTTCCTACTCGAAACAAAACAACTAAACTGACACAGTTTATGCGTTTCAGATCACGGCAGATCCATTTATGACAGGCCTTGCACCATACACACATCCGTACCTTAAGCTTGCATAACGGCAGCCATTAGTTCAACCAGAGCATAGGAGAACTTCAAAGCGCACAGAGAAATAATGAATTGGCATCATGGTCTGTGGTCTATGAACAGTGGGCTGTGGGTCTGGTAGCCATTACACCCCAGACGGTGAGATCCATGTGAAAGCTTTGTGAGCACCGGACGCTGGGCTTTTAACGGCTCTGCACCGTACGTCCGGCTCCAAACACACTGATGCCTGACACGCTGAGCTCTAGTTTCCCCCCGCAGCAGTGCTCATAACACACACCGCAACAGCAGGACTCCGTTTACAGCCACCATGTGCTTCTACTACGTGCAATAATAGGTTCCTGAATATTACACATTTCAATAATTTGCATATATAAAGAAACAAGTACTTACGAAGAGAAGAGGGCGCTCCCTTGCCATTTGCCTTCAGACAGTATTTCACAGTGAAGCTAAGGGAAAGAATTGAACAGAATTATTAGATTATTTTCATGATATTCTCAGTGCATAATAGTCAAGTATCTTAAAGATATTACTGATGATGAACCAAATGTACGTTAATTTCTATTTAAGAAAATCACTTCTTTAAACAGCTATTTCTAAACTCCAGACTGTGATACGTTACTGCATTCTTGCACAAACAACTGTGGTTTTAAAAGAAGCAGAATGTTACAAAATAATAATAGCGACCCTCAAATAATCTAAATGTGCATTTAAAGAAAAAGAGAAAATGTTTAGTGATATTTTAGGGATATTCACAATATATTTGTTATGATTTTACTGGGCATATAAGATGCAACAAAGTGATTACTGCAATGATTTTAATGCACTTTTATTTGGCCATTATGTTTCTATCATTACATGTCGCCACTTAGATGCAAAATGTTTCAATAGCTGTTTGGTTGAAAATGTTTGATAAAACAAAACAAAACAACTTGACTCACCAGGATACTGTGGTGGTTGTTCCAGGCAGGGTGCAGCTCTTGTCTTCAGGGTTTAGGATTTGTGGGCTTATATCCAGTGTGCTGTTCACACTGATGACCGGACGAGCCCTAGAAACACAAAACAAGCAGGTATCATCAGTCTTATAATGTAAGATTGTAGACATTCACAGAAAGATAATGTACAATCATTTTCTTTTAGTTTTACATGACCATTTCAGTTTAGTTTTACATGACTTCCTGAAAAAACGGTTCTTTTTGCTGCTGTACCTTTTGGACTTCTATATGTAAATGACCTCTTTTATGACTTGTTATCCTCATTGCATATGAAAATTCCTGCCTAATTCACAAAATTAAGTGCCATATCCAAGATGTTGAACTAATCACTGCTAAAGAAGCAGTGATATTAAAATGTGGTGGGTGGTAATATTACTATGTTCATGTTTGAGACATCAATACTGTGCGGTATTCGAAATCATCCACTTTTGCAGCTTAGTAACCATTAATGGTCTTGATGGACTGGGAAGGTAGTTTCACATTGTACGACTAAACTTTTGACAGCTGTTTTTCAATACCCAGAGCTTATTGTGCAATAATGACAAGCTGACTGTACATTAGGGCTTCTACAGTACATGTAATACAATGTAAATCTAAGCCTGGTGATCTTCCATGTACAAAAATAGATGATGGCAAATGTTCCACAGTGATTTTCTTTTAATACAGACTGTAACTGCTTTCACTACTTGCACATAAAGCAAATTAAATGCTGCTGAATTAAATGAAACCACCTTTAATGGCCCTGATCATAAAAGTCTATCAAATGCATGTGTGACTTCAAAGTGAAGCATAAGCGTACTGTACCTGTACAGAACGGCTTTGTCAGCTCCGAACACCCCAACAATCAGGTCTATAAGAGGAGAGAGTGTGAGAGAAAAAGAATGAGTGGCGGTAGAAGTGTAGGAGAGGAAGTAGCTTTGAATTGAAGTGACTGTAATCAGTTAATTGCAAAAGATGTGTGAATGTGCTGGAATCTAACCAGGGTATCCATTCTGATCGACATCTGTGCCTCCGTTCATGGCGTAACCAAAGCTAGAAGGCATAGAAGCAGACGCCCATGTTCCTTCCAGAACTTGAGAGGCCACAGGATTCAGCCCAGTGGGACGCCCGTTATGGATGTACACCAGGCCGCGGTGGAACTGCCCCCCATATGGGGCAGCAATGGCCACATCTGAGAAAAAACAAAGGGATTAAATATAAAACCATTTGAAGTTGTTTATTGGGTAACTGCCATGGGCAGTACTGTGTTTTTATCTGCACGTACAGCCATTGCTCAAAAAGCTCAAGAGGCATGATTACTGTTGCACAAGACAAGACGAGGAAGACAGTGACAACAGCATCAGACCATGACCACAAATGACTATATATGCACTGTCTCTCTGTCTGTCTTGGAAGCTAGTTTGGGCTCTTAAAAGAACAGCACAGAAATTCAGAGAATACAGGAAAGTCAAAATAGTACCATTATATCCATCCATGTTGAGGTCTCCCAGGCTGCAGACTGAGCTTCCATATCGAGCATAGATCTCAGAGCCAGTGAGTTTGATGACATTGTTGAAGGTGAAGCCACCTTTGCCTAGGTAGACATTGACCTGACCCACCTCCCTCAGCTTCCCATCTGAGCCGCGGTCCATGAACAGAGGAGCCCCCACCAACAAATCCATCTTCCTAAAGGGGGAAATAAAGGGTTTATTCTATGTGAAAAATCAGCATATCAATATCAGCATACCACACTTACCAACCAGCATAAACCAGCTGGAAGATTCTGTTGAATAAATGTCAAACTTTGAAAGTGATTGTAATGAATTCACATAACTAAAAAAAAAGATAAGAGGATAAAAACAACCTCATGATAAAAACAGGGCCTTCCTGAACAAAAATGGTCAACATGTTCAGGCACAGAGATGCTTGTCGGGAAAACGTATGGAACTTTATCTTCACTGTTGCATAATGTCCAGATCTCAGCTAATTTTTTTGAAATAATGCCAGTGAATGTTCTCAAAACATTGTTGTGCATATATTTAGGCTAGGTTTACTTGGCCCAGAGTAATAAAAATGGATTCCTAAAATGAATATAATTTAAAGCAGTGGTTCTCAACTGGTTTCTAAAAAACATTAAATTAAAATGCCCAAAACTCTCATAAAAATCTTTAATTAATAATTTTTACCCCCTTTCTGTTGTTGATGAAAAAGATCGACTCACTTGTTGAATAAATCACATGCCCCCTATTTATTCAGTCACATTCATACAGTAGGTCCAACCAATTAAATACTTTGGATGTCTTTGGAGGCTGGAAAAAAGCCCCCAAAGCAGTTGCTTGCTTCAACAGGAAGACACTTGAGCAAATTATATGAGTCAGTGCTAGGAAGTGAACAAGAAGGGTTTGTTCACTTAAAAGATTTGTTCATAAGCACTTATTCATCCATGAGCCACTAACACAGAGAAGTTCCTAATAGTGATTCTGGCCTTTACAGACACCACTACATACACACACACACATTAGGAATATATATATATATAGAAAACTGTAAATGAAGATGATAATTGAAATGGAGATGCATACTGTATAGTAAGTGTATCATAGAGCTCAAGCTGCTCTATAGGTGATGATACACGAGGCAACTTTTTGAGAAATGTTGCCGTTAACAAGCAACCAGGTGAGACACAGGTGAGACCACATGACCGATCTAAAGTATCCAGATTGAAATTTGTTGCCCATTCTCAATGGGAAAGTGCAACATTGCTCAAAAAAGTTGTCTCGTGTATCATCACCTTAATTGCCAATTGACTTACTGCTTTGTAAGTGTTGTTCACATTTAAATGAGCCTCAACATTCTATGTCAGTAACAGCAGCTTTAGTTGATATTTGAAATTGAGTTTATATTACATTTACATTTAGTCATTTAGCAGACGCTTTTATCCAAAGCGACTTACAAATGAGGACAATAAAAGCAGTCAAAACTAACAAAAGAGCAACAATATATAAGTGCAAATGACAAGTCTCGGTTAGCCTAACGCAGTACACGTAGCAAGGTGTGTATATATATGTATGTATATATGTATATATATATATTATACACACACACACATATACACACACACACAAACAAAGAAAAACAAGTAGATAGAATAGAAAAAATAGATAATATAAAAATAAAATAAAAATAATATAAAATATATTCATATAAAATAAATAACATTTAAAACATTTATATTTGAAATCAACACAACTGTCCCTAAAGCCTTGAAGCCTGATCACATGCTAAAAGCCTTCAACTCTACAGTTTGGTGAGTTTCATCAATTTGTCAAATCTGTAAAGTGTTTCTCTAGGCATCTTCATGGAGCAGCATCGCCCCAGAAGAAGCAGGGCTCTTCCCACACACCTGAGGGGATTCTTGGTGGAGGGTGTCTCTTCCATTCAAGAGGCCTGTGAGCTTTCACAGCTGGCAGCTGTCATCAGGTTAGATCACACCTACAGCTGCATCTCTGCCAAAGCTCACAGACCCAACAGGTTAGAAGAGCGCTATCTGAAGAACGCTGCTGTCCTTCCTGACATCCGTCCAGGAGCCTCAGTCTCTTCAGTGGACGTGTGTCCGGTGCCTCTGTGTCAGCAGGAAGAGCCCGTCTCCATCCACGGCTGCAGCGTACAGGGTTACCAAAACATTTACCGCTCTGTGGAGCCCATGATGGAGACACGCTGTGGTTGACAGTGTCCCTACATGCTTGAGCTGGGGCTGAAGATCAAGCAGCGCCTGTGGGAGACGCTCAACTGCCCTTCACTGCTGCAGACAGAGCAGCCAGATGGACGCGTCCTGATCACTGAGCTTCACCAACAGCAGACGCTTCGCTCCACGAATCCATGTGGACGTCAGTGAAGAGCCTCTGTCTGAGGAACCCCGAAGAAAGAAGCCCAGACACTGAGTCATCACAGTGTCACATGCAGCATCGCACAGCGGGACCTACGTATGTAAATACTGTACATATTGTACATAATTATACAGTAAGCTTGTAGAGTACGTTTTTAGCACATTTCTGCGTGGCTGTTCGGATGTTTTTGGTGATTGTCAGAGCGTTGATTTGTGGTGCTCTGTTGTTCTAATAGGTTTTTAGTGCTTTGCTATGTGCTTGTCAGGATGTTTTTGGTGGTTTCCTGTGTGTTGACGTGTTTGCCAAGGTTTTCTGAACGGTTGTTTGCGTGTTGCGTTGCGGTTGCTGGACTCTTCTGTTTGGTTTTTCATGCATCGCTATGTGGTTGTTAGGATGTTTTGAGTGGCTGGTTGACATGCGGTTGTTTTAAACAGTTGAGTAGATAGGTTAGGGTCCCTCACACGGTTTGCAGCTTGACGTGCTGTGAGGGCTTGTGTGCATCAGTGATGCTGAGAGCTATGCCACTGGTACTTCACAACTACTGGTAGGGTCACCCATAGTGGACAGGTCTCAGCTGAGATGCCAGACGAAGACAAACCACCTGATTCTGGACGGCAGCAGGTTGACCTGATGTTCCTGGCAGAAGATCAGTCTTGCAGTAACAGCAACAACATCAGAACATCATACTCCAGGTAAGAAAGGCCATCTACTTCCATATCTTCCCAAAAAAAATTCAACAGATAGTTGGTTCTAGTAATAGAGGGACTGGGGAAGAGCTGATTATATTATATTATATTAATTCTATTTTATTAACAAAATACAGACAATACAACAATGTATAACAGGTAAATATTATCACAGTAATCTGAACTTCAAATCTGAGCTTAAAACAGATGTTCTGCAAGGCCCTCATTTGTGCATTAATAATCAAAATGTACATTAAGGTGCTCTGCAAAACTTCACGGGCGAATTCCATTCATTTCAATAGGAATCCGTGCGATTGGGAGGTTTGCGTGAGGGTGAAGTTGGTCACGCAAATTTGCCGTGCTGACCAAGAGAAAGCTGCTTGGTTTGAAATTGACTTGTGTGTGAGCAGTGCCTCATACATCACTACACTATTAACAGACAGAGTGATCATAAAAATTAATTAAAAGCTCAAAACTATAGTAACCCTTTTTTTGTGGATTTCCAGAGAGATTATGTGGTTGATGAAGTGAAAAAAAATAAAAAATAAAAGTTACTCATTTTATTCAAGTTATTATTTTTCTAAGTTTCATTTTTAATGTCTGAGTATTTTTCTCTTTGATTAATAGTCTTTATGCATCAAGACAGAAGGCACAATATTATTCTGTTTGCCCATAAAGGGATCGTTCACCCAACACGTGTTTTGAAAACTGGGTTTTGTGAAATGTTGTTGTTTTTGTTTAGATTCACAGACCTTCAATGTATGGGCAAACAGTTGAAACATTCTTCAAAATATTTTCTTTGTGTTCCACAGAAGAAAGTTATACAGGTTTAAACAACATAAGGGCGAGTAAATACACAATTTTAATTTTGGACTAAAATATCCCTTTAAGTCTGTGAGACTGATTTCCTGAAGGCCAGTTTAAAGAGTGATCTGCTTTTGAGTCACAAATACTGAATTCCCACAATGAGAAAAAACATCCAACAGAGTGTGAGTGTAAAGCATCACTTACCTGTCATTATTGATGTCAACAGCTGCTACAGAATGACCAAAGTAAGCAGCCATCTAAGTTGGACAGAGAGAGAGAGAGAAACACTTAACTGAAGATGACTAAACTGGAGCTTTAGACTTAATACGGTTTTTAAGACAAACAAAAACAGTAAAAATGTAAAATATTTGTCTACATAAAAGCTATTGTCCATAACACTCAAATCGACTAACATAACAACAACAACAACACTACCACTACTGCTACTAATATATCATTATCATTATTATCACTGGTATTGGTGGTGCCCCCTACAGTATATCAAGATTCAAGATTCAGTTTTCAAGCTTTTTGACTCATAAATCTCTGTTAAGCTTGTGTTGACTTAAGCTTGATTAACTGTTGATGAATCAGAACTGAAGCAATCACAATCAGCCAAAAACACAGGCTTGCTGACTCCACACCTCATCCTCTTTTCAGCTCTCGCTCTCGTGTGTTGGCGACACTGCTGTCAATAGCTTCCAGATGTGGGAGTGGATTTAGGACATGAACTCTCCGCTCGTAAACAAATGTTAAACATAACTGTGCCATGACCACAAGCATGGGCATGTCACGTGACCTGCAGGCTGCTCACAGGCAAGACTGCTCATATACAGTGGGTACGGAAAGTATTCAGACCCCCTTAAATTTTTCACTCTTTGTTATATTGCAGCCATTTGCTAAAATCATTTAAGTTAATTTTTTTTCCTCATTAATGTACACACAGCACCCCATATTGACAGAAAAACACAGAATTGTTGACATCTTTGCAGATTTATTAAAAAAGAAAAACTGAAAAATGCTCAGTATTTAGTAGAAGCACCCTCTTGATCTAATACAGCCATGAGTCTTATTGGGAAAGATGCAACAAGTTTTTCACACCTGGAATTGGGGATCCTCTGCCATTCCTCCTTGCAAATCCTCTCCAGTTCTGTCAGGTTGGACGGTAAACGTTGGTGGACAGCCATTTTTAGGTCTCTCCAGAGATGCTCAATTGGGTTTAAGTCAGGGCTCTGGCTGGGCCATTCAAGAACAGTCACAGAGTTGTTGAGAAGCCACTCCTTCGTTATTTTAGCGGTGTGCTTAGGGTCATTGTCTTGTTGGAAGGTAAACCTTAGTTCCAGTCTGAGGTCCTGAGCACTCTGGAGAAGGTTTTCGCCCAGGATATCCCTGTACTTGGCCGCATTCATCTTTCCCTCGATTGCAACCAGTCGTCCTGTCCCTGCAGCTGAAAAACACCCCCACAGCATGATGCTGCCACCACCATGCTTCACTGTTGGGACTGTATTGGACAGGTGCCTGGTTTTCTCCACACATACCACTTAGAATTAAGGCCAAAAAGTTCTATCTTGGTCTCATCAGACCAGAGAATCTTATTTCTCACCATCTCGGAGTCCTTCAGGTGTTTTTTAGCAAACTCCATGCAGGCTTTCATGTGTCTTGCACTGAGGAGAGGCTTCCGTCGGGCCACTCTGCCATAAAGCCCCGACTGGTGGAGGGCTGCAGTGATGGTTGACTTTCTACAACTTTCTCCCATCTCCCGACTGCATCTCTGGAGCTCAGCCACAGTGATCTTTGGGTTCTTCTTTACCTCTCTCACCAAGGCTCTTCTCCCCCGATAGCTCAGTTTGGCCGGACGGCCAGCTCTAGGAAGGGTTCTGGCCGTCCCAAACGTCTTCCATTTAAGGATTATGGAGGCCACTGTGCTCTTAGGAACCTTAAGTGCAGCAGAAATTTTTTTGTAACCTTGGCCAGATCTGTGCCTTGCCACAATTCTGTCTCTGAGCTCTTCAGGCAGTTCCTTTGACCTCATGATTCTCATTTGCTCTGACATGCACTGTGAGCTGTAAGGTCTTATATAGACAGGTGTGTGGCTTTCCTAATCAAGTCCAATCAGTATAATCAAACACAGCTGGACTCAAACGAAGGTGTAGAACCATCTCAAGGATGATCAGAACAAATGGACAGCACCTGAGTTAAATATATGAGTGTCACAGCAAAGGGTCTGAATACTTAGGACCATGTGATATTTCAGTTTTTCTTTTTTAATAAATCTGCAAAAATGTCAACAATTCTGTGTTTTTCTGTCAATATGGGGTGCTGTGTGTACATTAATGAGGAAAAAAAATTAACTTAAATGATTTTAACAAATGGCTGCAATATAACAAAGAGTGAAAAATGTAAGGGGGTCTGAATACTTTCCGTACCCACTGTAAATAACTTGCCCTAAGGGCAAGTTATTTGTTTTTCAATTTTTTATTTATTATTTATTTATTTTTGCCCTACGGGCAAGTTATTTATTTTTCATTGGCTCAAGTTAAAAAAATATAGATGTGAATCATTACCAAAAAAATTTTTTAATTGGATGAATGAAACATTTTTTTCAGTGTA
>NW_015640452.1:111119-115799 GCF_001515625.1 Sinocyclocheilus rhinocerous
CGGCTCGGTACGGTTCACTTTTGGGGGGTTTTCCACTGGGTACAGTACCTGGTACTTTTTTTAGTAGTAGTACCACCTCGGTTGGGGTTCTAACACACATCACAATGTCTAACAGAATAATAAGAGGTGTAAATATTTTTGTAATGCTCACCTGTGTGCCTGTGAAATTATACACAGACTCCATGTTCTTCCCATTGAAAATGTTGACCTAACAAGACAAAACCAGACAGAGATTCATGCAAGCTGTTTCAAGCAGGGTTGCATCACTTTAAATGGGTTCTCATCAGATTCCTGACCAAAAATAGTATGAAACTCACATAACCAAGAGCCTTCTCCCCTCTAGGAACTCCTGTGACATAATCTAGGGAGGCAGGAAGAATTAAAAATGAGTTGGACACAACAATGCTTTCATTTAGCAGAGAAGCTTCTTGATCCCAATGGAGAGAAAAATCTGATTTAAGCAATTCCCATGATGCACTACTTCAGTTTGCAATACTATAGGGCTGATATTTGGAGCAGGTCAGTAAAGATCAGCTAAATCAAGCCACTGACAACTTGTGGTTGTTGGTGCTTAAAATTGCACTACCGTTCAAACATTTGATTGTAAAAATACAGTAAAATACATTCATATTGTGAAATATTATTACCATTTAAAATAACTGTTTTCTATTCAAATCTATTTTAAAAGGTAATTTATTCCTGTGATGCAAAGCTGATTTTCTAGCAGCCATTACTCATTAGTCTTCAGTGTCACATGCTCCTTCAGAAACAAATTATAATATACTGATCTGGTGCTCAAGAAAAATTTACTATAATGATTTTTTCCAGGATTCTTTGCTGAACAGAAAGCTAGAAGGAACAGCATTTATTCGAAATAGTGATCTTTTGCAACAAAAAAAATGCAGCAGGCGCCTGATATCCAAACAAGTTTACCGACAGCTCACTAGGTTTACACAAATACAACTTTATCTATACTCACCGTTTGTTGTCAGGATTGAAGAAAGCCACAGAAAATCCAAAGTAACTTCCTGGAGGTCCAGCGAATACTGTGGGTTTGCTACTGTCCAGATTAAAAGAAAGTGCTTGTTGGAAGTAGAAGAGAGCCACTAGAGCCCAAATCCAACAGCAGATGAGATGTTTGCCCATGGTTTGTATCTGTGTAAGGTATGAGAGTAGATGGAGATCGCGCTGTTTGTGGGTGGACGTCTGGATCAGCAGCACATATGATCGCCACTGATTCCGCACTCCATAATAACACAATCCCCGCAACACTCACACTAACAATCCAGCGGAGATGTCCGTTACATTACTGCAGGCGGCCTGCTGCAATAAAACGCATCCGTTTCCAGCCTGACCTGTAAAATGGAAGCAAAAAATCTAAAAGTAGGACAGAGGACTGATGTAGCCCTGCTCGGATGGAGCCGCGGGATGTCCCACTGAACAGGAAGTGAAAATAACCCAGCCTACTGAAACGTCACGGTGACGTCACGAGAAACTTCCGCAGCTTTTACCCGCGGGCATGAGTGAACTTGTAAACATTTTAAATGCCATTAAATCTTTGTGATTCCAGGCAAGAGGAATTCGTTGTTTAATTAAAGTATTTTGATTTATGTAGAACTATTGAAACTGCGCCCCCTTGTGTTATGAAAGGCACGAATTCATAACATTTTATCTGCATTCAGTTCAGTCAATAATAAACAAACGTGGATTTATTTATTTAGACTGAAATTTCACGTAATGTAATGAATATAATTAAAATCTATCTGTCATTGCATTACACAACAAAAATAACACAGATGCAAACAAAAGCTCCCCGAGCCACACTATCTACAAGGTCCAGATAGCAGTGACCATTACAAATGACGGTTCAGAGTTTGAGGAAATGTTATTCATATATGGGCTTGTCTCTGATTCATGACGTTAAACACACTGGTGAAGTACGTCTCCAAGAATGCAGTCTGTAAATCCCCCTGGGATCCCAGATTCTGCATAAAGACATTGGGTGATTTTTATGTCTGGCTGGCTTGTCTTACAAGTAAAGAGGCTTACTTTCAACCCTTAACATGCTGTCAATTCAACTGTATATGGAACAACTGGTGTTATTTGCAGTGTTATAGAGTAAAGGGCCTGAGGAAATAAAAGGCACCGGTTGCAAATTGGAACATAAACGACATTCTCACTCTCTAGGGAACAAAGTCACTTTTGTTTTAGAGCTGACCAGTCATGCGTGTGGTCAAAGGGGCTTTTGAGACCATGTGATACATGGCAGAGTGGCAGAATAATGTTTGCCTGGTGCGCATAAAAAAAAAAACAGGCTACAGTAAACAGTACATTGTATAAATTACGTTCTTCAATTTGAATATTTTTGTCTTTTTCCAATTAGATATTCTGACTTTGTAGGGCTTACTAGAACTAGCAAATGTTTAAAAGTTTAACAAAATACCATATAGGACAAATTATTTCCAACAGAACAGTCATGATCTAATTTAACAGAAGGCTTTGTCTACATCTCCTCTGTATTTTCAGAAACACACTTCCATACAGAATGTTTTAAGAAATCTATAAAGGCAGCATTTATTTAATCAACAATACAGTAAAAACAGTAATTTAGTGAAATACTATTATAGTCTAAAATAATTGTATTAATTTAATACATTATATATTTTACAATTTATAATTTATTTCAGTGACTGAAAGCTGAATTTTAGCAGTCATTACTCCAGTCTTCAGTGTCACACGATCCTCGAAAAATCATTCTAATATGCTGATTTGGTGTTTGATAAACATTTAAATTAACAATGTTGAATATTTTTGAGGATTTTTTTTTTCCAGATGAGTAGAAAGTTCAAAATAACAGCATTTATTTGAAAATTAAATGTTTTGTAAATAGAACTTTTGAAAATCAGAAAGCCACCTGAGTGTTATTATTTGTTTTTATGCAATAGCAGGTTGTATGGTCCCCTCCCTGCTTACCGTGGTGACGGGATACATAGCAGACTGCAGTGTTGGGCAAGTTACTCTGAAAATGTAATCAAATTACTGAATTATAACACAATAAATATATGCATAATGATAATGACATAATGCTTTCATAATGTCTACAATTCGTGTGTTATAATGAGAGGATGCAAACACTCTGTAGCTGTCGCAGAAAAGGTTGTATTTTCTTTTAAGTATTTCAGTCATTTATTTTGTGAAAAGGTATTTAGTTCACAAATGGTGTGTAATGTATTATGAATGTTCATTTGGAAATTGTATTTGAGTATTATAAATACTGGGTAATAGTGACACCTGCAGGTGAAATATGTGTAACGTTAGTTGAATTTGTCACGTGATCTAGCCATGTGAGTATCAGATCCACAAAGAAATGCACAAATGCTAAGAGCTGATCGATTGTAAGATTATTTGTTAGAAGGAATGCCTAAATAAGATACTTATACTCTGAAAAGAAGACATTAAACGTTAAGACATCAGTTGAAGCGTGATTCTTTTAATCAGAAGAAAACCTTCAGGGGCCGTTACACACTCAATGCTGCAAACACGTGTTATAGCCTAAATAGAAACCCTGCATACGCTTGCACCAGAGTTGCCAAGTCCGCGTATTATACACGACTTTGGGCTTCTTTTTTTGTAGAGTTGCGTGAAAAAAATCCCGGGTTGCGGTTTTTTGGGCTTATTTAAAAAAAATATGGTTGTTTGTTAGGAAAACCTGACAAGCAACTTCGTTTCTTTTCATTTATGTTCACTGTATTCTCCAATGCATTGATTGACACTATGTCTGCTCACAGTTAATAGTCGATCAGTGCAAAAATATAAGTGCTGTAGCGTAATTTGGCAAATATTTTGCCCCCTCCGCACGCGCCTTCTTTTTGAACGTGATTTTGCTGTAATCCAAGCGATGATAGTAGATGTAGAAGTAGCAGTAGAGTGGGATGACTTTTTTCCTTTATAAGGTAGCCTAATTTTTTTAAATTTTTTTTTACAATGTTTTTGTAATATATTAATTATCACGGGCTGTAAAAAAACAAACAAACAAAAAACACTAATACTAAGAGTAGATTTGGTTCGAATAGCCAATATTTTAGTAGGCTATAAATATGTGGCTATGTTGAAGCTCTTGTGTTTTTCTCCTTTTCCATCTGTCCAATCCTATTCTGCTCACAGGTGATTGGAGATGAGTTGTGTTCCTGCTTTGTTGCAGTTTGCTGATTTTTGTAAAACAACTTGATTTTGCTTTTCAGATAAAAGGGTAGTTTCAGTTTAATATGTTGCGGGCTCATTTATTGGTAATAAATAATTGATAATAAATAATATTGATGATAATAAATTATCAAAAAATATTGGGCTTGTTTTTGAAGTTGCGGTTACTTATTTGTAGGGCTGGGTATCGATTCAGATGTTTCGATTCGATTTCGATTTTCAAGCTCTCAATTCGATTCGATTTCGATTTTCTAGATATCATACTATAGAGACTGTCTGTTCCCCGAACTAGAAAATACAAAAAACGTCCAAAACAATTTAAGTGTAACAATTTAATTGATGTTCAACAAATAAAAAACAGATATAATACAGATAAACAAATTATAAAGCTTGGCTTAATGAATATTAGATCCCTTTCTACAAAAGCGTTTTTTGTAAATGATATGATCACAGATCATAACTTAGATGTGCTCTGTTTGA
>NW_015640452.1:115809-117702 GCF_001515625.1 Sinocyclocheilus rhinocerous
TTTAATACTGTCACATGGAATTGATGTTAATGGCGTTGAAATTCTGCAGCAGAGTGATGACATCTCGGATCATTATCTAGTCTCGTGTATACCCCATATAACTAAAGCTGCACATTCAATTCCTTGTTACAAATATGTTAGAACCATCACTTCTACCACAGAAGACTGCTTTGTAAATAATCTTCCTGACTTGTCTCAATTCCTCAGCATATCCAATAGCTCAGAAAAACTTGATGATGTAACAGAAACTATTAAATCTCTCTTTTCTAGCACTTTAGATACGGCTGCTCCTTTACGCTTAAAGAAGCTTAAGGAAAACAGTTTGACACCGTGGTATAACAAGCACACTCGTGCCTTAAAGAGAGCAGCCCGGAAAATGGAGCGCAGCTGGAAGAAAACAAAACTAGAGGGATTTCATATTGCATGGCAGGAAAGTACTTCTACTTATAGAAAAGCTCTAAAAACTGCTAGATCTACTTACTTTTCGTCTCTCTTAGAAGAGAACAAACACAACCCCAGGCATTTATTCAAAACAGTGGCTAAATTAACGAAAAATAAAGCATCAACAGATGCAGAGATTTCCCAACAACACAGCAGTAATGACTTTATGAATTTCTTTACTTCCAAGATCGATACTATTAGAGATAAAATTATAACCATGCAGCCGTCAGCCACAGTATCGCATCAGATAACGCACTATAGATCCCCATAGGAACAATACCACTCATTCTCTGCTATAGGACAGGAATAATTGTAAACTTGTCAAATCATCAAAACCTACAACATGTATGTTAGACCCTACTATGTTCCTTTTTGGAGAGAAATCTCTGGTATCTCTGAGGATTTCCAGTCGGGATTTAGACTGTATCGTAGTACTGAGACTGCTCTCATCGGATTCACAAATGACCTGCTCTTATCATCTGATCGTGGTTGTATTTCTTTATTAGTTCTACTGGATCTTAGCGCTGCGTTTGACACTATCGACCACGACATCCTTTTGAGTAGACTACAAAATTATGTTGGCATTAGTGGAATTGAATTGTCATGGTTCAAATCTTACTTATCTGACCACCATCAATTCGTAGCAGTAAATGGCGAGATATCATATCGATCACAAGTACAGTATGGAGTGCCACAAGGCTCAGCACTAGGACCGGTGCTTTTCACACTTTACATGTTACCCTTGGGAGATATCATCAAGAAACATGGTGTTAGCTTTCACTGTTATGCTGATGATACTCAGCTCTATATTTCTTCGTGGCCCAATGAAACATACAAATTTGCAAAACTAACAGAATGCATTTGATATAAAAAACTGGATGACTAGTAATTTCCTACTGCTAAATTCTGAAAAAAAAGCCCGGTTCTGTCAACACTGCACTGGCTCCCTATTAAACATTGTATAGATTTTAAAATCTTGCTAATTACTTATAAAGCCCTGAATGATTTAGCTCTTCAGTACTTGAGCGAGCTCTTATCGCTTTATAGTCCTTCACGTCCACTGCGATCTCAAAACTCTGACCATTTGATTATACCGAATATCAAAATCAACTGCGGGCGGCAGGTCCTTAATTTTCCTATTTAGCGCCCAAACTCTGGAACAATCTATCTAGTGTTGTTCGGGAGGCAGACACACTCTGTCAGTTTAAATCTAGATTAAAGACCCATCTCTTTAACCTGGCATACACATAACACACGATCACATTTCTATAATTCAGATCCGTTAGAGGATTGTTAGGCTGCATTAATTAGGTCAACCGGAACCGGGAACACTTCCCATAACACCCGATGTACTTGCTACAACGTTAGAAGAATGGCATCTATGCTAATATTAGTCTGTTTCTTTCTTATTCCGAGGTCACCGTAGCCACCAGATCCAGTCTGTATCCAGAT
>NW_015640452.1:118745-131092 GCF_001515625.1 Sinocyclocheilus rhinocerous
AACTATTTCCCTGTTGACACTGTAAAGCTGCTTTGACACAACCAGTATTGTATAAAGCGCTATACAAATAAAGGTGACTTGACTTTTTTTTAAGCCTTTTTGTCCACTGACAACAGAAGGATGCAGGATTTAAAATGTTTTGACACTGACTTTGTACCAATGGGACCGGAGGAGATTCTAAGGAACTACTGTGGTGGCTTCTGCCGTTTTTCTGAGAAATCACTCTTGAAGACTTGAGGTTTTGATGCCAGAAGATAGACTTTATTATCAGAGATAACGAAGCCGAGAAACTCTGCAGAGAACCTGTTAAGTCTGTGTCTGCACACTCTTTATATAGGTTTCCATGTCATTCAGGCCACTATGGCTAGTCTATATCTCCTCACGTCAGCATAATACAAAGTTCATCACATCACATCACGTCTCAGTTCATCACATGTCGGCACAAGATCATCACATGTTCTCTCTCAATAGCAGCTCATCATATCTGAGCAAACACAGCCAAACACATGGCTATAATAGTAGAATAACTCATATGTATACGGTTATATTCACATTGATTATATTATATGGTTATATTCACATTGATTATACTTGATTAATACACATCTTGATCAATACAAATCTTCTACATACCCACCTTTGAGACGTACTAAGTCTCACCTTCACTTGTCTTTACCTAGAGTGCAATTTCATAATTCAGTCTCATCAGTTATCACCAGGGGTGTGAAGTAACGAATTACAAATACTCACGTTACAGTAATTAAGTAGTTTTTATCAGTAATTGTACTTTTTTGAATAGTTCAAAAATTGTGTACTTTTACTTTTACTTGAGTACATTTTAAGTGATGTATCGGTACTTTTACGCCGCTATTTTCCTCCGTTTGTTGGATAGATAGATAGTGATAGGTCTCGTGACTTTCCTCAAATCAAATTGTGCATAGAAAACTTTAACCGCCAACTGTTTATCATGGCTGCTGGAAGCGCATTCTTCAAGCATCAAATTCAGTCGCATCTTCCTCTAACTTAATGTGTTATGGTAAATTTCGGATTTTTGCTTACTAAATGATTTGTATATATGCTTGCCTATCTACACGGCCTGAAATCTGGTGTGAGGTTGCGGGTATTGCATACAGTGTTAACTCCCGCAAGTGCCAAGTTCGGTAAATTCCCACTCACTTATGAGACGCGCGATCTGCGCTGCCTCGTCTCTCTCTCGCGTGCGTTCTGCAGCGGTCACTTGGATAAGTCGTTGTTGCTTGTGGAACTTGTTGACTTTTGATGAGTTTGAGCGAGTGATGCGCGCTGTGAAAAAGTGTGTTGGAAACACAAATTGAGGACCAAATCTGCACCTTATTGATGACCCGTGGCGTTAATATACTGCATCTGTGCCAGCGCGTGATGTAATAAAACTGCAGCTAGTTAATAAACGTGTTTTTTTTAATCCATTTTATACAATCCGCCTTCATTTAGCAAGTGCACTCGCGCATAAACAATTTTCAAGTTCAACACTTTTTGTTCCGTTCAGTTGTGTCAATTGCGGTGTACAGTGTTTATTATGAGGGGGTAGAATCCACAGCTCAGTACTCACTACTCAATACTCATGAGTACTTTTAAATAGGCTACTCTTTTACTCTTACTCAGTAGTTTTTTTGGACAAGTACTTTTACTCTACTCACACTACATTTTTTGGAAGGTAATGGTACTTTTACTTGAGTATATTTTTTCAGTACTCTTTCCACCACTGGTTATCACTACCTAGAGACTAAGTTAAGTCACTCAGCTTCATTACCAATGACCAGATTATGCAACAGCACTCTGGTGGAGCAGCAGGACCAAAACTCTATCCCCCACATTTGACTTCAGGAGGAAGTAAAAAAGATCCTGTCTCCCTAACCCTTTCAAATATCAAAAAGTTCTTTCATGACACAACTTTACATGTCTTCTTCACCCTCTGTCTTTCCTTCTTGCTTTCTCCATTATTGTCTGCTTCAAGTTTCCTTCTCTTTCCACTTCCTCTTTTTCATTTGTTGGACCACATCTGCTCCATATTATTTCGATCATCTCGTTAGCCGTCCCATCAATCACTCCATCTTCACCAGGGTGACTCTTTGCGAGTCGTTGCAATGGTCTTTCTCTCGTTGGCAAGGGAGAGTCGTTACTAGCACACCCTTAATCCCTCACTTCATGCTGTGTTGGGTTGTTGAAGCTGGTTGGCATATTTTAAGGTGAGAGATGTGGACCCAGGTGTCACTCTGCAACCATTTTACTGATCAACGTAAGACACTTCCTTGAGATCATAACTGCACACTCACTGGTTCTTATTGGTGGAACAGACCATTCCTTTGCCTTGATAGAACTGCTGTCACCTGTAAATGGAAACCTTCAGAGTTTTTTGTTAGTGATATCAAACATGCTCATTTGCTCATCTGGCCAGTCGTCCTTCTTGGTGTAACCTGTGGAAATTTCATGTGGGCTGAGGGCTGTCCTGGCCCCTTTTTGGGCTCTTACACATCCATTGCTATCAATACAATGAGCAGGGATAATACCCATTTTCTATAATACAGAATTTGGTTTTATTAAATTATTTGAATCCTTACTACTTTTTAATTAATTTAAAATTTATTCTCAACAATTTGCTAATTCAGTTATCTCTTTGTTTTATAATCTGAGTCCCACTGTCACTGGATAATTTCTTAGGCCTATCTTGCTCAGTAGCAGAGGCCTTTTAACCTGGAAAACACTCAACCCACGTTGTTCATGTTAACAGTCAGAAAGACAATATTTTATACTTTTGACACAGAATCTGCTCCAGCATGATATGCTGAAAAGAAAGTTAGATGTGAGGTGGACAGAGCAAGATTGCTTTGCCTTCCCATGTAATACGCTGCACAAGTGTGGCACTGTGTTTCTTTTTGCCACAACAATAACTTGGGTACTGACCAGGAAACTTAACCAAATTCATTCATGGTCATTATTTTACTGGGAATAATCTGCCCTGTGGGCCCACAAATAAAAATTTGCATACAGCTGTTTTGGCAAAATTATTTATTTGCCTCAGTGTCTCGTCAGACACCCTCTTTCACTCCATATAACACCATCATTCACACTTTTTCACATCCTTTCACCCCCCTCAAAGGCCTGGTGTTGTGGTGTAAGATCTCCATTGTTTCTCAGTCTGGTTTTTGATTGATCCTGCCACAGTTTTGCATTTCAGGATGTTCTCTACACCCTAAGGAAAAGTCTCAAGTGAAAGATTCACCTTTTCCTGCATTAAGTCTAACTTCTTCACCCTAACAGAGAGGTATCCATAGGACTTTGCGCGCTTACCTATACTTTATCTGTTCAACGTTTACATTATCCTCAAGGCCCACTTAACAGTAAACACAGACCACTGCAATATATATCTGCTTTATGTTTACGATAATACTTACCTGTTAGGGCCAGACTCCTGGGCCCGGGGTAGAGCTCAAGGCTTGGAATCAGGAATAGATTCCTTTAAGGGAATACGACCAAGAGCCTAGAATCATACTAGTCTTGGCCTGTCACACGGGGGCTACCGCACGTTTCTCTTTGTATGTGCTTAAGGAACTGTCTCAACAGACCCCTAGTAGCAACACCCTGTTAAAGCAGGTATCCAGAGGATACATAGGAGGAGCGGTGCCCAAGGCGGAACCGGGGTTTTAAACCACTCAAAAAGAGCACGAAGTCGTTGCGCGTAGCTCTTACCATGCAGGATTTTAGAAAAGTGGGCAAAGCATAACATGCACACTTACCACTTATGTGGATTTTAGAAAAGTGGGCAAAGCATAACGTGCACACACTTGAATACCGTTCTAGGGGTTCTCGTGGCACCCTGAAAGAGCAGCCCATAGATAGAAATAGCGCATCCCAAAAACGCTATGTCTACGGCTATAATGCTGGAGTGGCTAGCAGTAAATCTGTAGCTGAGGGAGCAAACATCCAGCTCTAAATCGAGAGGGAGCTCAACCTACAGCATGTTCCAATGGTGGAACAGCTAGCAATTATTCAACTGAGGGAGCAACACACCCAGTTCTCAATCCGAGAAGGGGGCTCGACCTGCAGCATGTTCCAAAGCTGGAACAGCTAGCAATAATTTACTTAGCTGTGGGAACAACACACCTAGTTCTCAATCCGAGAAGGGGGCTCGACCTACAGCATGTTCCAAAGCTACGGGTCACGACGAGGCGTTCCCCATAGCGACCCCTAGAGGACGCAGTTCGAAGTTCCCATGAAAGGGAACTGCTTACCTTTTTAGTGGCCACTGTTTGTGTTGTTCGTCCAGTAAGCCCAAAGTGGCCTCTTGCTCCTTTCCAATCCTGTTCGTGATGCCAATTTGCAGAGGTGGGGGACTCGAGTCTGACTCGAGTCGAAAATTTAAGGACTTGTGACTTGCTTGACTAAATAAAGAAAATGACTTGACTTGACTTGGACTTGAGATCCAGTGACTTGAGACTTGACTTGATTTGACCTTCATGACTTGGCAGGTCTTGAATTTATTACAACTTTAATTATTGAGGTGAGCCACTGACTTGACTTGCTTGATTTGTTTGTACTGTGACTTGAGACTTGCTTGAGACTTGATGGTAGGGACTTGAGACTTGCTTGAGACTTGAACATGTGTGACTTGCCCCCACCTCTGCCAATTTGTGGTGGCTTCCGCTGTTTTTCTGAGAAATCACTCTTGAAGACTTGAGGTTTTGATGCCAGAAGATAGACTTTATTATCAGAGATAACGAAGCCGAGAAACTCCGCAGAGAACCTGTTAAGTCTGTCTGCACACTCTTTATATAGGTTTCCATAAACAATACATATCATTCAGGCCACTATGGCTAGTCTATATCTCCTCACGTCAGCATAATACAAAGAGGTCTCAGTTCATCACATGTTCTCTCTCAATAGCAGCTCATCATATCCGAGCACACACAGCCAAACACATGGCCTATAATAGTAGAATAACTCATATATGTATACGGTTATATTCACATTGATTATACTTGATTAATACACATCTTGATCAATAAAAATCTTCTACACTACTTTGTTAACAGTCAGTTGCCAGTCAGCCGGTCATTATATGCTCCACATACAGACCCACCTGGGCTTTGTTCTGCGATAATAACTGGATGACTGTACATGATCCCTACTCACCAAATAAATAATAATTATGTAAATTAAATATTGAGTTTTGAAATAATTTTTATAATCTTACCTCTGTGTGATTTTAAAGCTTCTGCAAAGAAAAAACAGTCCACTATAACACAATGGATGGCATTATTGACCAATCAGATTCAAGTATTCCAGTAAAGAGTGTTATGACCAACCTTGACTAGGAGATCATTTCATCATGAGACACTCGCTGTTGTTGGTGTGAGGCTGTCTGGTAGGGTTGCATTGCATTGATAGTTCAGACTCAGTTTACACATTGTTTTTTTAGATAAAGATGTCAGAGAGGTCTTTAACAACAATCTCTGAAAAGAAGAAGAAAAAAAAGCTTTCTCATGTAGATCATAGGAAATGCCAGTGCACTGACCATGGCAGCTGTCTTTCAACAGCCCAAGCCAAGCAATTATTGGAGAAGTGTTATGCTGGACAGATTTGTCTGATGCATGGAACGATATATAAATATATGATTTCAGATTAAACAGATGAATGCTTTGAGGTGACATGAGTTCACCACTGAATTAAGAAAGGGAAAGGTTTACATCAACAAGAATCTCCCACAACACAAAGAAATTCCAGCACACCCAAAATAGTGGGTATTCAATGTCCCAATAGTTTCATTTAAATTAGATTTCCTGAGACTTTTATTTTAAGACCACTTAGTCTTATATTAACCCAATATCAATTAAGAACTACAATTAGGCATTTTAACTCATAATCTGTTTCTGAAATCTTTTTATGTACAATTCCTTATTGTGTGTTAGTGGGACTAGAGTGTCTAAATGAAAAATAAAGCCTAGAGTGTCTAAATGAAACAGATCAAATTAAGGAAGATATTCAGAAGTGCCTCAACATCTGAAGTCATTTGTGTGTAGAGCTCAGGTCTGAACTCAAACACTTCCCTTCCACTGACCTGGAGGACAGGAAAGCATTAGATGAGTGTCATTTAACAACAGATGACAGCATGAAAGAGTCTTGAAGAACCAGGACACAGTAAAACAACAGCAACCAGAGGATATGAGAGTATAAGCTTTACTGCCACCCTCTGGTCAAACCACAGCATCACCGTCAGAGGTGAAGGAGGAAGGGTTGCATTGCATTGATAGTTCAGACTCAGTTTACACATTGTTTTTTTAGATAAAGATGTCAGAGAGGTCTTTAACAACAATCTCTGAAAAGAAGAAGAAAAAAAACATTCAAGTATGTCATGGCAGGGTCTTTTGTAGAAATCTGCTCACTCTTGAAAAATGTCCTGCTCACAACCACACCAAAGCTTTGAAATATATAATCTTTTTTTTTATATATATACTAAAGTTGATAAACAATGAAAAACTATGGTAGAATATGAAGTATTATTATATAAGCAACTACTTCTTTCATAATTTGCTCAGTATCTTACTATAGGAAATGGTCCAGGGTTATGATGGGAAAAATCCCTCTGCCATACTTTATTAAGCTTCAGTGACAGAGAAGTTAGACCTTCTCAATACCTCTGTGTATTAAAGACTTTTTAGTCCAGCAGCTGGAACTATGTGACAGAATTTTTTTTTTTTTAGCTCAGACAGGGACTAAAAAGCCCTAGGTGATGGGGAAGGTCCTCAGGTCAATGGCCTTATAAAACTATAATTCACTGCAGCCACTGCAAAAAATGTCTGTCTACTTTTAAAATGATTTTTTATATATAACAGGAGAGGGCTTTGTATGTGATTTTTCAACTGGCACAATTTTCAAAAATGTTTTGGGGTTCTTTTATGGAACCCTCTTTAGGTGATTTATATGTGTGTATATATATATATAAAGAGTCTTGAAGAACCAGGACACAGTAAAACAACAGCAACCAGAGGATATGAGAGTATAAGCTTTACTGCCACCCTCTGGTCAAACCACAGCATCACCGTCAGAGGTGAAGGAGGATGAATATCAGTGTCATCATGATTTTTACTCACCCCAAGTGCTCTGCCAGCTTTGAAGTCAGCTTTCTTTCTGTCCACGTCCTGCTATGCTTTAGCCAGTGTCTCTTGCCTTTTTCTTTTCTTCAAGGCCAAGAATGTTTCCAGAGTACTTGAGAGTAATTTTCTATCAAATCCTCCAGTGAGATCTTGTCATTCTTCTCCTCCTTCTTCAGAACAAAGCCCACAGGAATAAAATCTGTCAGTATTTGCTGGTTACAGTAGCATCAAGAAAATACTTATTTACTGATTTACTTTTAAGATGAAAGAAAAATAGCCAAATGACATTAACGATAAAGATCACTATATTAGTCATTTAGCAGACGCTTTTATTCAAAGCGACTTACAAATGAGGACAATAG
Organism: Sinocyclocheilus rhinocerous; assembly: GCF_001515625.1. Classification (NCBI taxonomy): domain Eukaryota; kingdom Metazoa; phylum Chordata; class Actinopteri; order Cypriniformes; family Cyprinidae; genus Sinocyclocheilus; species Sinocyclocheilus rhinocerous. The sequence continues at coordinate 126,238 of NW_015640452.1, forward strand.
AAGCAATCAAAACTAACAAAAGAGCAACAATATGTAAGTGCAAATGACAAGTCTCGGTTAGCCTATATATGTGTGTGTGTGTTTATAATTGAACTGTAATTGAAGATGATAATAGTAATAGAGCAGCATATAGTGAGTGTAACATAGAGCTCAAGCTGCTTTAACTGACTTACTGCTGATGTCAAGTGTTGTTTACATTTAAATGAGCCTCAACATTCTATGTCAGTAACAGCAGTAACATTTTTTTATCCAAAGTTAAAGTTGCGGTTGTTGGACTCCTCGGTTTGGTTTTTCATGCATCGCTATGTGGTTGTTAGGATGTTTTGAGTGGCTGGTTGACATGCGGTTGTTTTAAACCAGGGGTGCCCAAACTCGGTCCTGGAGGGCCGGTGTCCTGCAGAATTTAGCTCCAACTTGCCTCAACACACCTGCCTTTAAGTTTCTAGTATGCCTAGTGAGAGCTTGATTATCTGGTTCAGGTGTGTTTAATTGGGGTTGGAGCTAAACTCTTATGGACACCGGCCCTCCAGGACCGAGTTTGGACACCCCTGTTTTAAACAGTTGAGTAGGTAGGTTAGGGTCCCTCACATGTGCATCAGTGATGCTGAGAGCTACGCCACTGGTACTTCACAACTACTGTAGGGTCACCCATAGAGGACAGGTCTCAGCTGAGATGCCAGACGAAGACAAACCACCTGATTCTGGACGGCAGCAGATTGACCTGATGTTCCTGGCAGAAGATCACAGAACAACATCAGAATTACCTGCATGAATCTTCATGCAACACAAACGAAAATGTTGCTTTTAAATCTAGGCACATGGTAACATAAATTACAGCGATTAGAGCAGTGAAGATTAAAATTAAAAACTAAATATGTTATAAAATTAAAACTAAACTAAAAAATACAATCACAGCATGAAAAATATCTAAAGAACATCAGAAGCTCAAAACTAACCCTGTGTTGTGGGTTTCCAGAGCATTGTTATGTGATTGATAGAGTGAAAAAATAATAAAAATTTAAATTTCACTCAAGTTGTCTTTTTTCTGAGTTTCATTTCTAAAGTCTGAAAAGTCAAAGATATTTTTTATCTTTGATTAATAGTCTTTATGCATCAAGACAAAAGGCAAGATATTATTCTGTTTGCCCTTAAAGGGATCGTTCACCCAACACAAAAGAAGATGTTTTGAAAAATGTGGTGGGGGGGTTCTGTCCATAGTGGACTAATTTGTGGTTTAATTGATTTTGACCATTGACTGTCATTGTAAAGAAAAAAGAAAAAAAATTCTAAACATCTTCTTTGTGTTCTGCAGAAGAAAGTAAATCATACAGGTTTGGAATGACATGACGGTGAGTAAATTATGACAGAATTGTAATTTTTGAAGTATCCCTTCAAGTCTGTGAGCTTGATTTCCTGAAGGCCAGTTTCAAAAGTGATCTGCTTTCAACTCTCAAACTGGATTCAACACTCAGTTTTGAACACAATACCAACCTGCAACCTTTTCAGGGTAAAGACCTACCAGTTATAAATAGACTGTCAAATGAAACATTTCACAATAAGGTCCTATTAGTTAACATTGGTGAATGCATTAACTAACAATAAGCAACACATTTGTTGTAGTATGTATTATTTTTTGTTGATGTAAGTTAATAAAAATACAGTGTTTACTGTTTGTTTATGTTAGCTCAGATCCATTAAATATTAACAGATACAGCTCTTGAATGGAACCTTTTTATAACATATTACAGAAAACATGTATCATCAGAATTTAGAGCATTACGTACCTGTTGTCAACTTACCTAATGTTACCTTACTGATGTCAACGGCTGCTACGGAATAACACCAGTGAGCAGCCATCTATGAGAGACAGAGAAAGACACTTTAGATATGGCTAGACTGTATATATAGCGTTCAAATGTTTGGGGCCAGTAGGATTATTTAATGTTTCTGACAGAGGTCTCTTATGCTTACAAAGACAGTTATTTGATCAAAAATAAAATTTTCAGCAGCCATTACTACAGTACAGTTGTGCTATTTCAATCACGCCAACCAAAATGGTACTCTTAGCCAGTACTGGCCTGAGTACTGAAACTGGACCAACACCACCGGCATTGGGCCACAATCACACTGACGAGTGGCCCAATGCCGGTGGTGTCGGCTCAGTTTCAGTACCCAGACTCAGGCCAGTACTGGCTAAGTGTTTCATTTCTTGTCGGTGTGATTGTGGCCCAATGCCGGCAGTTTTGGCAGCCGGACTCGGGCCAGTGTATTTGGGCCAATTCTGGGGCGTCATTCATCCCATGTCCATGCCGACTCTGGCAACCGCAGCCGGGCCGAGTTATTTCATCCGGCCTGCCGGATCTGGGCCATTATTGGGCCAAACCGTTTTGGTTACCTGAGCACATGATCACAAATGGAAATCACTTCCGTGAAGTGGCCATCGCATGTTCCCTTCGCTAACGGACTTCTGAAAGGGCCCTTCATGAAGGGATTAATTTGTTCACTATGAAATTCTTGTTTTCTACTAAATACATTAAGGAATGTTGAGTTACCTAACTTTCAGAAATAACTGTCGAATTACGTACAACGCTGCGGCGTATTCACGAAGACATTTCACAGAGCATGCTTACCAGAGATCTGTCTTAATATTGGGAGATGAAGTAGTACTTGGTAGAGGGTCTGTAGTACTTACCATTGGAAAAAGGTAACGGCTAACTTGAATCACGTGAGGCCCCTCAGCCAAATGGCCTGTGGTCTCCCTCCCTGCATACCGCCAAAGGCTGCTAGAAGCGAGACAGCTGGGGTGAAGCTGTGTCCCTTCTAGCTTTAAACTGCAGCGTTAGCTTTAGCCGTTATGCCTTTTTGGCTAAAGGTTGCAGGCTTGCCTTCCAGTGGCTTTGTTCTTACCAGCACGTAACTCTGTTCATACTTGCATTCGCTTCATTTGGAAAAGATTTTGGAAACATTATTCATGGTTGATGTTATTATCGGTTATATAGTTGCTGGATAGGAAAATGTAAAGTAGCTCACAGAGACTAACAGACACACTTTTAAACGCATTTTATTTCGTTTTAGAAACTAACTGATCCTGAATGTGTATCATTATATTGGATCCATGCATTGTCTTAAAGTGACCGCGCCTAATTTACTAGCTGCTGTCGGTGTCCTTAATGTTAATCCAAGAAAAGAAAAAAAAAAAATCACTCTGCTCTTGACTGAATAACTTCTGTAGTTTTAACAAGAATTAATGTATATTTAATTTATACAGTGAAGACTACGCAATGCTATTTTACATTTAACTTAAATCATTAATTTGTATCTTTGTTCTATTTATTTAATTGAACAATTTACACCATTTCAAACAGGGCCCACAGATACAAGCGGCACCGTGGCCCTGCATACCCCAGCTACGGCCCTGAAATCATTACCTGATATAGGACAATGAAGTCCACATCTAGACCAGACTAAGCATGTGTACTTTTATCGGAACATTCTTCAAATGTCAGATTTCTACTTTATCTTAAACCTACTCTCAATCAAGAGTTACAATTTAGCATTTAAACTCAAAGCCAGTATCTGATATCCTTTTATTTACAATTACTTGTGGTGTGTTGGTGGGAGGGCAGTTTAAAACAATTGAATACAAAAGGACAGACACGTTACTAGTTCATCTCACAACAAGCTCATCTTTCGGGCTCACACTTCCTGAAACCACTTCAAAAACCAAATCTGACTAGTAATGATGTCATCCAAATCTCTTTCTGTAAGGCCAGATGCCACATCTGCATCCGAGAGACTTCACATTCAGCACCTCAATCAGATCAACTGATTATTGAACACTTGAAATGTCAGCATCACACTTATTCACCTTGACATTCTGATCCTGATACAGGCATGCAGTTGGTTACAAGTTAAAAACTGAAATGATACCGATCAACTGAACCTTTGTTTTCATTAAAGCAAATGAAACGTCTTGAGTATTTATGCTGAATCAATTCATACGCATGTCCTTACAAAAATTATTTAATCAAATCTTTCAAAAGAGAATGCAGAAATATCAAATAATCAACAGCCTCATAAATATTTGGAGTATGTTCCTGCTGAAGAACCAAACCCTCACCTGACTGTGCTTTTGGGGTAGACTGCAATTTAAAAAAATGGAAAAAGGGCACAAAAAAAAAAATTACATCAGAGAGCGAACAAGAGCCACATCTACTCCAGTCTCTTCTGTAGCGTCCCAGGACATCAAGTGATGAGGGTGCATGTTGCAGGCAGAGCGGTTTCTGACATGGCAATTCTGGTGGTAGTTATTTGTGAAAATACTGTCATTCACATCAAGCCATGTGTAGTTCATGAATGATGCAACAGTCCCAGTCTTCACTCGTCCAGGTCCAGTGTGTTGAGCTCCTCCTCCAGTTCGTCTAGATCCTCCCCGGTGAAGAGGTTCTCATCTACTGGCACCGCCTCTGACTCCTCCTCATTGGTTTCTCCATCCTCCAGCGTCTGGTCCTGGCCAAGCTCTCCGTTCTCCACATCTCCGCCTGATGCCTCGCTCAATTTATTGTCTGTAGAGACAAAACCGAGGTCAGTGACGTCAGAAGGAAGCATGAAGAATCAGAATGACATTTATGGATAACTGTGACCTGATTGTGAGTTATTACACTCATTTAAAGTCCCCCTGTGGTGAAAATCAAGTTTTTTATGTTGTTTATTTGTCTATGTGGTGTTTTTAATAGGCTTTTAGACAAACCATGTGCCAATCCATTTATCAACACCATTGCGGAGTATTTTCTCCTTAAAACTGTAGTTTCCCAAAGGCAGTCACAGAAACGCAGTTTGAAACAGCCTTTTTTTT
>NW_015640452.1:131739-140062 GCF_001515625.1 Sinocyclocheilus rhinocerous
TCATCACGTTCTATTAGTTCTACAGCTTCAGTTTCGGAACTTTCACGCTTAGTGACACATACAGCTGTTCCCTCACCACAGTGCAACAGTGAAAAGGGACCCCTTTCAAACAGTGTCGCGTTCCGAACGTTGTTTAAGCGACATACACCGGTATTTAAAAAATTAATATCATAACAAAAATAAACACCGGTATTCAGTATGAACTGGTATACTGCCCAGCACTATCCGCTAGTAAAAACTGCTTTATCAGTCATTATCCGTGTACGAACCAGCGCAAACAGATAATGTTACCTCACAAAGTTAGCCATCAGTCTCCTAGCTTACGTTGAGCATACCAGCTTATTTCTGATTCCAACACATATGGCTTAATTAAACCAATATTTCCTCTTGCCATTGCTTCGCGTTTACTACAGTTCAGTTAGTGGATCAGGAGGCGCTGGCTCATGGCTGGCTGGTGTGTGACTGAGTGGAGGCGGGGCTAATTTGCGTATTCATAGATCTGGGTATAGTAAATAAGGCAAGGGTGTAGAGTTACATTCAAGCTATTTTAAGGCATGAGAAAATTTTCACAAGAAAAAACATTTAAATATGTCATTTTGATGATCAAAGATGAGTTTTAAAGGATAAAATTTTTGACTACAGGGGGACTTTAAGACAAAGAGGTGGTGAAGGTTTAAGCACTATATAACAGACCCCTATAAAGGAGTAGTTCTGAAATCGTGGTCTGGAAGTTAATTGGGAGATTAAAAAAAGGAAAATTTAAATAGTAAATAAATAGTTATAGTTGAATGGTAAATGCCAATATTGAATAAATTAACTATAAAATAAAATAAAATTAACTTTTGAAGTGGTTCACAACCTGAAAACTAGGTAAAAGATATTTAATGTCTCTCTTTTTGTTTTGTCATTCTACACCTCACTGCTTGCCTATTCAAACGCAAAACTATACCGACACTGATCTCTCAAATTAGCACAGGAAATGAAACGTCATATAAGGGAAGATATTCAGAAGCATCTCACCATCTGTGTCATTTGTTGTAGGAGCTTTGGCAGTAAACCTGTCTGCTGTTGCCACCGTTATACCAGCATTATCCACCTCTTTAGGGATAAATCTAGCAATGTCAATGTCCTGAACCTCCTCTGTGTCCTCCATCTGGAAAGACAATCATGTTAACAATGCTAAACGACTTGCAAAGCAACACAAACACAAATATTAAACATCACAAGATATAGTTAAAGGGGTCATATGATGCGATTTCAAGTTTTCCTTTCAAAGCATCATATGACCCCTTTAAGATTAAGTCCATTGTTTTTATCTAAAATTGTTATATAGCTTATATGGGGTGGTGTTGCATTCTGTTAAAAAATTAAATATATTTTTTTTCTCACCTCGTTAGAAACCTCAGTGTCATCATCTTCAGAATATTTAGAATCATCAGCCTCCTCATCATCATCGTTAACAAGCTCAGGTCTGAACTCAAACACTTCCCTTCCACTGACCTGGAGGACATGAAACCATGAGATGAGTGTCATTTAACAACAGATGACAGCATGAAAGAGTCTTGAAGAACCAGGACACAGTAAAACAACAGCAACCAGAGGATATGAGAGCACAAGCTTTACTGCCACCCTCTGGTCAAACCACAGCATCACCGTCAAAATACCCATTTCATTCAGAGCAAAAAAAGATTTTTAATGCACAATACATTTTCAGAGTAAGTCCTCCTTTTTCAAGACTACAACATATTTTTTTTATACTTTAATTGTTTAGGCAAGCAGGAATATCAGTGTCATGATTTTTACTCACCCCAAGAGCTCTGCCAGCTTTGAAGTCAGCTTTCTTTCTCTCCATGTCCTGCTCTGCTTTAGCCAGTTTCTCTTGCCTTTTGCTTTTCTTCCATGCCAAGAATGTTTCCAGAGTAATTCGGGTGACGTTTGCTCCCAGAGCAGACCGCTACAATAATGAACAGATGATCATTACAACAATTCTGATAGATAACTAATGACAGTGTTACTTCAAAATCATGTTCTGCAACACCCTTCTCACCTCAGTCTCAATCAAATCATCCAGCGAGATTTCCTCCTCATTCTTCTCTTCTTTCTTTTTGTCTTTCTTCAGAACGAAGCCCACAGGAAGAGCGTGACGGTACATACAGTTGTCACTTCCACCAGGACAAACCCAAAACCAGCCGTATTTGTTGTTTTCAATAGCATCAAGGAAATACTTGCACACCTTAAAATAAAGATTATTTGTTAACTTCTATGATTACAAATAATACAAATAGTTAATTTGAGTGTAAACTGCCAGAACCTACAATTTGGGTCTTTGCTTTCTTCTTTTCAGCCTCTCCATGTTTCTTGTTCACCACCTCCTCAAGTTTCTTTTCATCCCAATTTTCCATGGTGTCTGCAATTACACAAATCAAACAAATTAAAATAATTTAAAAAATCTTTGACATTAATTCCAACAACCAAAAACAGAAGCAATAGTTCCAATAATGTAAATTCCAAAATCCAATGGAAACCTTGCCATTACGTAATAAATTATGTTTTAACATTTTTTAATGTACATAATATCATGCTAAATATGTATGATTCACCTTTCTCCAGATCTTCATCTCTGCCATCCACATACACACTTCTTTTCTCACATTTCCTCTCTAAGGAGAGGTCATGAGAGAATTTACACTTATCACCTTTGGTACACTGGCCTTGTTTAAAGAAAGCACACAGCACAGACTTGGGATCAACACCTGAAATGAAACAGAAGAAAAATCACGAAGATGATCAAAGAATGGAACAGAAGAGCAAAACATACAGATGGGTATTGATCATTCCAAAGCAGAACAGTCTTACTCATCACAGAACTACAGAAAACAAGCTAGGACAAAAGTTACACATACAGTAGGCCATAAAATATACAGTTGCACTTAGGTGCGTTTCCCATACAATAATCCCGTAATTCGCTGCTTAACTAGCGGTGGTTCAACAATATAGATCTGGAGGTGATGGAGTAATAACTTCTGCTAATTAATTGGTTTGAGATCAAATTAATGTCAGATTATTGCTGTAGATAAACATGACATCCAAGAACTACCTCGCTATTTTTTTTTCTCCGTTGTTTTGCTTTATTTACAGGTGTTTGATTTAATCACTGATTCCCTCTTACATCATACTCCGGTGTTCCCCTGGGTACACATGCGCACTCTTCAAAAGCTGTGCTGTTATTCTCTTGACAAACTAGAAAGGTATAGATTGTACTGCATGCTAGCTTCAAGAGCATGGTCTACATGAATTACTAACAAGAAACTATGCTTCTAACCACAGGTCAAAAGCTGTCAGCTGTTGCGATGCTGTTTGCAAACTTTGGTTTCGAAAAAACACTGAATCGTTAAACTTTGTTTTTTTGCAGTTCGTCACTTCCGCCAAAACGGCTTAAAGATTTTTTTGACATCACATCGTACTTCAGCTTCTCATCAAACTTTGTCCAATCAAATGCTCTCTAGAATCCGAAGCGCCCGCCCCCTACACTATAAAAGAAGCTGAAGCCGCGGCTGAAATCGGTCACTTGTCCACAGAATTAGTATTTTCTGTACAGTGAATGGCACGTAGTGCACTATATAGGGGACAGGGAACGATTCAAACAGTGTAAATATGCTTTCCATTGAGGAAAAAAATAAGTCTGGTTTCGCGCTGTCACGCTAACCACCGCACCGCACACACCCTCTGCTCCGGTCCAGAGACACGACAGCACGGAGCGGATCACATGCGCGAGTCGGCGCAGACCACAAAATGTATCGGAGCTATTTGAATTCTACACAGAATGCTATATTTTAATAGCAATACGGATGAGATTGTGGCTAGCATACCCTGTCAAATGCGGCTTTACAGAGCTCAACGGCTCTGAACGGCTCTAGCCCAAGCTGTGATATAAACGAACGCTACTGGCTATTTTAAAAAGGGGCGGGGCTGCTTGATATGTCCCGCCCTGTCTTCCTGTTTCAGTTAAAATGACGTCAACACAGAGTAACGGTGCGTGTTTCTAAGCATTTCAGGGGACCTTTAAGGTGCAAGATTCAGAGAAAAGTTTCAAATAAAGTTTTGTTCGTCATTTGATGGACCAGTTACCTTTGCTGACTTTCTGAGCTGCCACCACTGGCTTAAAGAGCTCGTTCAACTCCTTCTTGTCATCCTTCTTTTTGTTCTTTTCAGCTTCAGCAGCAATCTACAAATAAAACAAAACGCATGCAGACTTTTGGAGCACTGGTTTGGGAATTTAAACTTAAGATTTAAAAAAAAAACTAAAATCAGCATTACAGTCATTACCTGCCGTGAATTCTGCTGTCCATGCTTGACCTGCTGTGTCACAGCTTTGATAAACTTCTGTTGTTTAGCTCCCTTTTTATTTTTCAGTCCAAATGTTTTATCCTGCCAGACACAATTCAAATTCACAGTAGCAATGACATAATTATTTTAAAAACAGCCCATACTAAAACTAATAGAGTACATAATCAGAACAGCATGTGATGCTTACAAAATAAGGCCACTATTAAAAGCCATATTGTTTCAAGCAAGCCAATTGTTCTATAAAAATTATGATGAATATACATACACAGCACAAATGTTCACAGGTACTCAGAAGGCTGACTTATAACACATAAGCAACATAAAAAAAAAAAGAATTGCCAGATCACTATGGCTCAAATCCTAATGAGCACTCAAACTGTTAACCATCTTAGCACATTAAAATCAAACGACCCCTATGATAGCTAAAAATACTGTCTAGATGGACAGCTCACTACGTTTTAAGACACATCCTGAATGTGGCATACTAGCAGTAGACTTTGGCTCATTTCACATCATTGCATCTTTATTCACCACTACGTTGCCAATAACAGTCTGACAGTTTAGTCTAACCCTATTAAACAAATTTATGACTGCTTATCCATGTTATTCCATTCATTTTAGGCTTTATATGTCATTAGGAGCTTCTAAAATGCGCTAGTGAGTGAATCAGAGCACAAGGCCCAGAGTTCAGCGTGCTGCATGAGTGCAAAAACGCCGCAAATCTCACCTCAATTATCTTCTCTTTTTTCTTCTCTTGGGTTTTCTTATTGCCTGCAACCTGAACTGGCTTTTTCGGAGGCATATCGCTTAAGACAAACTATAAAACTGAAGAAAACCTGACGCCGTGTGTAAAACGCCGTATGTTCACAGGTCAGCGCAGGCTAACCGCACTAGCAGCCGCAATGCATTCTGGAAGGACCGGGCGCGCATGATGTGAGCGCACGTGGTACAACAACGCCATCTAGCGCGCTGCTGTGATGAAATGTTTTCAATGAATCGTGGACCGACCATTGCCTTGTCCAAATACACACACCTGTGGTCTTTGCACTTGACCACTTGACTACTTATATGACGTATTTTCTGTATTTGGCCCAAGTGTTCAAGTGAGCATGAAGACCACAAGTGCGTGTACAACTTTTCATTACCTGATGGGACACACTTAAAGTGTTGTAAAAACGCAAAGTTTTATTATTATTTTCAATACTTTGCATTTTAAAATCAACTTCTAAATGTCTGTTCAGTATAGATAATGAGCAAGATGATTCCTGCACAAGGCTTAAAAAATCTAAATTTTCCTACAGATATATATTTAATAAGCCTTGTGTTTCTGTTTCCATTACTTTTTTGGAAAAAACATGATTTATTTTTTTTTTTTTAATGATCGGCATCATAGTAATGACAGAAATATTGACAACAGTATTTTTAGATTTGTTGCAAAAAGTGTTTTTTAATGCATTATTATAGATTGAATTTGGTATATGGCAATACAATTTCAGCACTATTAAAAATGAGGAAAATATAATTATAAAAAGAGACAGTACACTCAAAAGTTGGTGTCGAAAACAATTTTTACTCAGAAATTGCTAATAAATTTCAAAATTCATTACGAGGAAACATCAAGTATAAAGTTAAAGGTAAAATGTTGAAGTAGAAAAACTGAATTAGTATTTAATAAAACACAGTCCAATATCATTGTTTTATTTACAACTTTGTAAAATCATTTTTTATAATGTAGTAAAAAGTATAAAATCTAATACACAGGAAAAAAATGTGGTGTAGAAACAGTTTGCACAATTAGAAGGAAATGGCAAGTGGCACATTAAATGAAACATGACATTTTTAAATAGAGAAACTGAAATAGTATTTTCTTGTAAAACATACTCCAATAATATATTTGTATAATTTACAACTATGAAAATGATCAGTCCTTTTTTATTTTATTTTGTATTTTACAGGAGAATATGAGAGCCGAGACCTAATTTAAACATGATCAGCTTTAAAGAAACTTAGCATGACATTATGTGGGAGTCCAAATCACTTGCCTTGAGCGGGATGCTTGTATGCAACATGTATGATTAAAAGTAATGTCATTTATGGGATGGAGAGTGGTTTCTGTGAGATTAACTAGATGATAAGCACACCTATAAATGAAGAGGAAGGCCCCTCAAGCGTTATCATTAGGAGCTGATTTGATTTATCAACATCACACCAAATGTGTTCCCCTTGTCTGTGTGATGAATAGCGTCTAATCACAAATGGACACCCTGCTGTAAGTAGCCATCATTAACTCCGGCAGTTTCTACAAGCAACTGCACTTTCTTCTCCAGCTGCATATCAGATCCTCCCGTCTAAAGCAAATAGAGAGGCGAGTTGATGAGTCTTCTATTAGTCAACTTGGCCTCAGGTGCTTTAGAAGAATATGTAGCTGATAGTCTAAAAATAATACTTCAGATATTCACACAGACTCTAGTGTTTGAGCCTTGAGGAAATACTGGAGGTGCTTGGAGAGAAAAGTCTTATATGAATTTTAAAACACTTTTCTATTGAATCTTTCTCTATATGTCTGGTCTGACCACTGAGCATTTTCTTTCTTTTTTAGATTTGATGATTCTGTTTATATTGGCTTTTTTTTTTTAGTTTGCAGTCCAACACAGTTTAATCAAAGCAGAAGTTTTGTGCTGAGCAGCTCATACTGTATAGACTGTCGCACCTTTTGCATTACATTATTATTCTGCCGATTCAGCAGACGGATGGTAGTCTGTTGCCACACTCCTCTCTGTGAGAAATCCAACAGGGAGAGGTGAGATAAACACACATTTGAGTAACAATGGAAATCACAGCTACAGAAATAAATCTGCTCATCCATTATATTAAGTGGTGGTTAAATGCATGAATGGGTTTTGTCTGGAATGTTGTCATTTGTTTTATAGTTTTAAAATATGTTTTATTTTTTATTTAAGCTTTCTTTGTTCTTTTTTTGGTTCTTTAATATTTTGGTACAGAATTTTAATTTCACACAGACAGCATCCTGCTGTTATCACCATCTTCAATTTTGAAGTGTTAATTTATTAAAAAAAGATTCCAGAGGTTTATTCATATTTTAATTGTTCTAATCAAAATGTTCACGTGCCCTTTCTAAATAACTTATATTACTCTTTTATAATCTTTTTACCTAACAAAAGCCAGATTATTATTATTATTATTATTTTTTTTTTTAATAACATCATCCTCTAAAAGGTGGCATAATTTTTGTTGGGAAAATAACAACACAAACATCAAGTAGCAATGGACTTTATGAAATATGTGATGGTTTATGTTGTTAGTTAACTAATACATTCAATCTTTATAAAATTACAGAAATTGGTATGAAAATATAACATTTTCAAAAGATGGTTTAAAAAAAAAAAAATATAATAATAATAAAAAACATTTGAAAAATTTTCTTGCCATTGTGTTAATCATCAAGATAAATTTAAATGTCTAAGTTCGACCAGAGCACAGTTCTAGAAGTCTGGTATATTATTTTATAGAAATATTTCTAATTACCTTAATAGAAATAGAATAGAAATATTTACATAAATAGGTTTTGAATAGAGTGTAGATACAAAATATAATTAATGTCCACTAGGGGGCGGTCAGCCTATTTTATAAGTAAGTAACTCACCATTTTAGAACCAAACTATTAACATATTTATTGGCAAAAAAAATTGCTATTAATTTCCTTTTTCAAACCAACAGACGTTATTATATTTCCTAGATTGATGTCCAAGAGTGCCTTAAATTACTGAGACAAAGTGCTTAGCTGACTACACCAACACACACACACACACAAACCAAACTACATATTTATTGGCAAAAAAAATTGCTATTAATTTCCTTTTTCAAACCAACAGACGTTATTATATTTCCTAGATTGATGTCCAAGAGTGCCTTAAATTACTGAGACAAAGTGCTTAGCTGACTACACCAACCAACA
>NW_015640452.1:143968-151906 GCF_001515625.1 Sinocyclocheilus rhinocerous
TATATATATAATGCATACACAGTAACTTTTTTTTATTTTCTAAAATGTAGAAAATATAAGAGGCTATGGCCAGAAACTTACTGAATCAGCCGTAACATGTTTGACCATATGATTAACAGACACCTAGTAAATGAAAGAAGGACACAAAAATAGGTACAGATTAGTAAGTATCACACTGAATTAAACATGTAATTTTGAAGTAAAAAGAATAGTATTTTCTTGAAAAACATACTCCAATATAGTCTTTGTTTTATTTACAACTTTACAACAAAATAATATTTTTAACGTGGAAAAAAGTCAACGTGAAATGGTCATCACCCATTTTACTTCAGTGATGTATTTCAGTGTGAAACTCTATATTCAATGAAAGATTGTTTGATGAAAGTATAAAGTGAATAAGGTATTCACAATAAGACCAGAAACATATAGTAAAAAAGTAAATCAGATTTTTTCTATTTTGATTTTTTAATAATAACATTTTGTTGATGTGTAATACATAAAGACATTCAAACTTCTAGAGCTGCTCATAGCATTTTGCTACATTTATTGAGGAACTCCTAGTATTTAATGTCCAAGTGTCAGATGCTATTAGCTATCCATCATACACATTTGTTCAAATGTCAAATAAATCACAAAGTGAACCAACTTCAAATCAAATAAATAAACTCAACTTAATTTGAATTTCGCACATTAGCATAAAGCTATAAACTGAATGAAATGGTTTGGCAATTGATTGGGTGGGGGTAATAAATACTAGAGAAAATCACTCATGCTGCCTTTATGGCACGGTAAATTATCCAAAGCCTTCTGCAATGTCCTCCTGGCTCGGCGCAGTGCGCAATAACCCACAAAACCCTCTGCAATATTTATCAGCACACACACTGCCGATGTGGCCAAGTAAAGTGCAGAGTAGCAGAACACAAAAGAACAATGTCATTCATTGTATGATTTAGGTTAAATGCTCATTTAATGTTGGCTATTCAAATTTGTGTTTGAGCAGGAAACTAAAATGACTATCAAGAAGCGAATTTAAGCTATCCATCAAGCCCTAATATAAATGATTTTAGTTTAATGTTCAATGTTCAGTCACCTGTTGAATTCATAGAACACAGTTGAAAAGGCACACAAAAGTATGCAGCACTGATGTCGGCTCATCGATAGCATTCTTGCTCTAATTGAATACATTCTTTCATATGGGGAAATGCTTTTGTTATTAGATAATCAATTATTATAAATATTAATCATTTAAAACAAATTTCAGGGATACAGTGTGTTTGCTAATAGCTTATAGCTGTCTGTGTATATTAAGCTGAGACAGGGAGTATTTTACCATCAAAACAGTTACACACTTCAGCTTAAAATTCTCTTTCATTACATTTTTTTCATTATCGGTTTTGGTTTCATTATAGGTTTTGGATTATCAAGCATGACATATATACCTATTCTTTTGAGAAATATTAAGATACTGTGATGAAAAAACAAAGTCTGGATGCGTGGCTTTGGGGTTTCACTGTACATGCCAACAATTCAATAATTCAAACCCTCATATACATCAGCAAACAAACACGTGTGGATATATATGATCAATGTATTTTTCATGCTCTTTAGAAAAATGTATTATTGTATTCAATTATGTATTATATATATATATATATATATATATATATATATAAAACATGTAAATTGTAAAGATCATGTGGTTGCGTATATCATAAATCCTTTTTTTTACAAAGGCGTTTTGCAAAACCAAACCACCAAAACTCACTATCCATCTATATAGCAATGCCACCTACTTGCAGTACTTTCACTGCTGATACTGAACCTAATTTACAACCGTCCATCCAAGTTCTTATTGAACAGCCCCCACAGACTCTTAATATCTTTCCTTGTCACTCCCCCCAGAAACATTAAATACGTGCCTTACAGATGTTATCATTGTACTGTCAGCTTGTCATGAAATGCCGGCCATGACTCATCTTTTTTGCACTTTGATGTACTATGCTGGCATTTAAATGATTTCTTAATGGAAGGTATATAGCACACACAAAAAAATAAAACCCTCTTTGTACTAACAATGAGTCACCAGCATCTTAGGTACAAGAAAAGAGTTTTAAAACAGAATAGTGATACAACCTTGAGAGAAAAACAGGAGTGGTTACTGCACGAAAACACAGACAATCACATTGTTGTGATTATTACATTCATCTAAGGAAAAAAGTCTGTATTTATTTGTTGTAAAAGGATATTCCAAGGCTAAAATCCTACATATGATCAAAAAAAAAATTCCCCACAGAGGAACATAAGTGTTAAGTTTGTTTTGATGCAAGAAATAATGTAAAAATAAAGGCAGCTAGAGGGGAAATAGTATAATTTTTTTGATATAGGAAAATATTTTAAAGTAAGATTTAAATACGCATTTATTCAATAAACAACTAATTTTTAGTTATTTCATAAATACATTATTCGGTTTAGTAAATGCATAGTGTACATAATCTTAACCCAGTCATATTTCACAAATTAATCTCCATTGTGAGTGGAAGAGTCAATTAAATGTTAAATCAAATGACCTTATAGATCAGGGGTGGCGAACTCTGGTCCTGGAGAGCCGCAGTCCTGCAGAGCTCAGCTCCAACCTTAATTAAAACTCACCTGCCTGTAGCTTCCTAGTAACCCTTCAGACCTTGATTATCTTGTTCAGGTGTGTTTGATTAGGGTTGAAGCAAAACTCTGCAGGGCTGCGGCTCTCCAGGACCGACGTTCGCCACCCCTGATATAGATAAATGATGTGTGACATTCATGTCATTATCTCTTCTGTGTATTGCCCTCACTGAACAGCCACATTTTTGTAGTTCATCTGGATGAGAGCATGGAAAGACTTTTCCGAGAATGAAGGAACAGTAAGTATCCACTTAATCTCAGCGTCCACTCCATAACAGCATGCTCATAATCGCCACCTCCCTTCCGTTTTGAGAGCTCTTTTTGGCTAAGGCAGTAATTAGGGCTCCCTGCTGCGTATCTCTGTGGCCTTACAGCTCTGTGTCGCTGCTCAAACATGTGTGGCGTGAGAAAGCGTTGGAGGAAAGACGTAATGCGGACCCTCATATCTGAATCACTCGTGTCTAATTTTCTCTCTGCTCAGAGATTCTTTGAGTCAAGACCCCTCACTGCCATCAGACAAATGTGTCCGATGAACAGCCTACAGTTTGTCAAATTTTGTTTCATAAAGCAAGAAAAAGTTGATGTGATGGATGGATGGATGAATAAATAGATAGATATAGACTGTAGAGATTATAGATAGACACAATGACAGACAGACAAACAGATTCTACATATACAGGGAGGATATCTGCATATCATACTTTTATGATATCACACTTTTTTGTATGTACACAGAACACCTTCATTAGTAAACACAACATGGCCGTCTAGGGAAAGAAAGGCCTTGTTTGTTTGGGGAAAAAACATCACGTGGGAATGAAACGGTGTTTTTTAAATCAACATTTAAATTGTATATTCACATAAATTATAAATCAATAGAACTGATGAGTTTATGAAACCATTTTTTGCAGAGATGAAACTACCATCATTAAAATAAATGCTGGGCCACATGCATTATTCTGATCCTGTCCGACCAGGATGTGAATGTGTGTTTTTTATGAGCCAGCCTGGGGCAACAACCTGGTTCGGAGGGCAACGAAATTGCTTTCATCCCTTTTCGGAATAGACAAAATTGCATTTGACCACAGTCCCTCACACTTAAATAGTGCTGTTTACTCAAACAGAAGCAGATCGGAGCTCAGAGGCCAATGATTGGAGTGTTAATGCATCCCTGTGATCCCGACACTATTACTCTATCTCTGAGTGTAATGGGATATTTAATAACAGTGATCCCCCCACAGGCCGCCAATCACCCTCATCATTTGATTTTAAAATGTTTGCAATAACCTGCGGGCCGCAGGTGTAAACATGTTGCAGGGGAGTGTGGATGCGCAAGACCCTGTGTCATTTTCTTAATGGAATTCCTCAGAGATGCAAAGGGGGAAGCCTACAAAAATAAACATCCCAGAGCCATATATATGACAGGGTAATGGGATATGAAAGGATATAATCCAAATACCTGTAAGAACCAATAAGGGTTTGAGGATGGGAGGATAGGTGGCACAGACAGTGGTGCATAAAGTTTACCTACAGCCGTGGTGTTGTTTTGTTGTAAAGATTGCTGGACCGGAACAGCGCGTTGATGTTAGAGAAGCAGAAGATGAGAAAGGCAGCCGTTCTGTTTTATCAGACAGGAATCCGTTATTAGCCTCACAAACACTTAATGGAGTATACAAGTCTGAGTCCCCTGGGTATGACAGATGTGCAGAACACACCAGCCGCTCCTGCTAACCAAATCTTGCAATATTTAGCAGCCACGTGGCGCTCAGCTTGAACATGCTCAGATGGAAAGACCATCAGTCACGTTGATATAGAAAGAGCCCCAAGTTTCCCAACATGTTATTACAGCCATTACTAAGTTTATGTGTGTGCATTTATGTGAGTGTTAAGCTAATGGAGTGACAGGCCTTTTAATCAGCCCACAGAGAGCGTGTTCTCATTACCAGCTCCCCTGATAGCACCGCTTACACTTCTGCTGGGACACTGATATCCTTCTGCTGTGGTCCTGAATGGAATCTCTTCTTCCTCGCCTTCCACACTTAACGGAACTAACATGCCGATCACAAGTCCAGCTCCTTCTAGGGATTAGCATACATCACAGGAGAGACACACACTCGCACACGCACACAGAGCCATTAGTGTATAACGTCTGGCTCGTTCGTGCATAGCAGTTGCCAATTACTTTCAGCGGGAACAGAATCCTCTTTAGGTGTCTGTGCGTGTACATCAGACAATCAGAGGGAACTGGATGGAATGGAATTCTAATGCAGCAGCAGAGGAAGCAGGTGAAATACCACTGCAACTGCTGAAATAACCACATAGGCTCACGCCAGTACAAATGTGAATAATTTATTTAAATGGAAATGGATAGGTAGAGATCATCAATGAAAAAATACTATCAAAATGCTTCATAACAAATACTGGACGATTTTCAGTATGTCCAGATGTGCAGTTGCAATGAAATGGAAGTAGTGTCAGATTTTCTCTTCTGTATTGTGACGTAGGTCCAAGTGAAACAGATTATCAAAAAAGAAAAAATGTAGGGCGGGGACTTGATTCTATCCATTGGTTACTGATTGGATTTTGAGATGTAAACAGTCCATTCAAAAATTAATGCAAGCTTGAAGTTGACTGAAAAAAAGAAGTAGGTTAAATCATTGGTGGATTAAATCATTGAAGAAGTCCTGTATATGTCACCAGAGAGAAGTCTGAAGATTGAGTTGAAATTTTGATTAAATATTTTAAAGTCAAAATATAATTTAATTCTTAAAAAAAAATAACCCTATAAATGAATGAATTGTTCACAATAAGGGTTTTTAACAAGTATTTGAAAAATAATAATAATGTATTTTATGCAGACTTTAGAGGAATATACAATTTAAGATCTGCCAACAGCAGTATCCGATTCTGTGATTTACGGTTAAATAACCAATAATAAATTAAATAATATTAAAACAAAGCAAAACTAAAATGTCTCAACAGTTATGCATTGACAATGGATGTTTTTATTCCAAAGTAAAAAAAAAAATTGAAATCCACAAGAAAGTATAGCGTTAACATCATGTTTATATGAGACTAGTGTGATAGAAACAATTATTAACCTGTGCAAAATTATTTCCAATATTTCGGCCCACTTGGCCATGTGCCACAAACGCTGTTGATAGAATTTAAAGGGATAATTCACTCCAAAATAACAATTCTGTTATCATTTACTCACCCTCATGTTGTTCCAAACCTGTATGTGTTTCTTTCTCCTGTGGACTTTTGTGAATTTTTGGTTCATATAATATATTGGGTTCAATACTGTTTGGACCCCAACATTCTTCCAAATATCATTTTTTAAGAGTTAATTTAGAGGTGAATATTGTCTAGCACCACCAAGTAAGGAATACCAGAGGGTTAAAATCAATTGGTGATAATGACTAATATCCGTTATCTTCATACTGACATTTACTTGGGTCCATAAAATCCTGATTCAAGAAATCTCAATCCACTCATACTAGAAGTGAACCAGTATGCTTACATGAAAACCGCATGTAAAGGTCACATAGACTACATTACAGATAGGCAGTACCTGTGAGTGTACATCTGTGTGTTTTTATGAATGAGTGTGTGTGGATGTGCCTGCTAGCTCTTTGGCTATGATGATCTAATGGAGCCCTGCCAAGACAAGATAGTCACCCTCACCCTCCACACGGATGCCACCTCGTCGCCCATCACCCGGCTCACGCGCCGCAATCCCGCTGCTGTCTGTAGCAGTGGGTTTGAGGAGGCAGGAGAGGAGGAGTGCTGCCACAGCGTATCCCTTTCTGCTTGCTGAACATATTCAGCTAGACAGGCGTCCCTGGAGTGGGCCAAGAAACAGATGGCTGGGGACTCGATCTCCCATCAGCGTGAAAACAGGAGCCCCGCGGCCCATCCTCCAGGGCTTCATCAGCTGCCCTGTCACACACACACTTCTCTTCCTCCACCTCTTTTAATTTGTTGTTTTAAAGATCTGCCTGAGGATATTCGGTGGCTTATTGATGTTCCTCCTCCCTGCGGCGCTACAGCAGAGCTGTTAACAGGTGTTTCAGAGACACCCCTCTGTTACAGCTCTACTTACTTGATCGGATGCGGAAAACGATTTCCACAGTGTGTCTTATCCCACACCCATGCCTTTCAACATGTGTTGTGGCACCAGTGTAAAAGAACAAAGGTACAATGACAAGAAACAAAATACGCCACTTTCAAAGAGTTTTCATGGCTTATTTTGTTTCTGGCTGCATGTACAAAGTGTTAAAATGTTGCTTGGGAAACCATATGCATCAAACACAAATCATGGCACTGGATTTTATATGGATTAATATGATTGTGACAAACATGCCCCGGCCTCAACCACAATAAACTTGCTACAATGGGAAAATAGCACAGTATACATGCTTCTGATTAATGTAAATATGGCTCCATAATTCACCTGACATGCCTGATGGAAGATATGCTCATTTTTATTTATTTATTTATTTATTTGCACAAAATGTAAGCTGCAGGCCATAGCTTAAAAATTATCTTAGCAAAAACATAAAACAGGGAAAAGCAGAATGTCAATAAAACAAAATAGAAAATAGATGGAGCCTTTTTCCATGGTAACAGTTTTGACTTTTGAAATGATTGTTACTACATTGAAATTATATTAAAAAAAAATCATACAGGAACTCCTTCAAGAAACCTTCATCATAATATTTCTTAAACATTCAGAATTTAATTTTAAAATAATTTATTATATTATTATATTATTTTATTACTAAATTTAAATAAATTTTACCTAACTTTTTAAAATAACAATGGTTAAAACAACATTTTTGACTGGATGACTGTATATATAATTAATTTTAAATAATTAGTTTGGCATAATCTTTTATTATTACATCTTCTAAAAATATTTTTACACAAAGCTTTGATGAAAAAAAAAAAAAACAGTAAATGATACTGACTCCCCCAAAATGAGATTTATATTATACAAAAACAAAACAATCAAACTAAAATCAATTTTTCGGGGAGTCAAAACTGTTTTTTTTTTATTTGTGACCCTGGACCAGCCTTTAAAGTTGTCCAGAAGAAGTTCTTAGCAATGCATATTACTAATCAAAAAGTTTTGAAATATTTACGGTATGAAATTTACAAAATATCTTCATGGAACATGATCTTTACTTAATATCCTAATGATTTTTGGCATAAAAGAAAAATGTACAATTTTGACCCATACAATGTATTGTTGGCTGGCTCTACAAATATACCCCA